>NC_086320.1:190664337-191009962 GCF_036172605.1 Pelobates fuscus | reverse complement strand
GCTTAGTTGACTGTCAGAAGTTATATTGATAAGATTCTCAAAATCTACATCAGAAAAATTGACTGGCTTGTCTTTTATGAATGGATTTCGAATCCAGTCATTATTGTTTTCATTCAAGAATGGAAAATACGAATTAATAGATGTGATTAAATGGTGAAGATGATCTACAATTTCATTGCAAATTTAATCTTCAAGTTCAATTTCTGATTCTTCAAGAAAATCATTAAGTGTTGGTAAAGAGTTCAAATTATTTTGCTAAACAGATGAGGTCCAAAGCTGCATTTTACGAGACAGTAAAATATGTTATCTCTTGCATTAAAAATATTAGTGTTTTTTCCTTGGAATGATAAACATACGTCATTTAATTTTGTGAATATGTCTGCAAGATATGCTACTTTGGGTAACCACAGAGTGTTTGTTAATCGATCAGATAATACAAATGTATGATCCTGGAAATATGCAAACAATGTGCAATTCAAACATTTTAACAAGGACTTTACCTCTTGATAGCCAACAGACTTCTGAATGCAAATGCAGATTGGAGTGGTGACTACCCATATCTTCACATATAATCTTAAAAATTCGTGACTGTAATGGTTGACTTTTTATAAAACTAATAATCTGGACTGATTCGTCTAGCACAGTTTTGAAAATTGAGATTGAAATATTTTTAGCTACCAGTACATGTCTGTGAAGAACATAGTGAGAACTGGTGCTGTTTTTTGCTACATTTCTTATTCGTGTCACAGCACCTGCCACTTTCCCAATCATTGCTTTGGCACCATTACTGCACACATCTACACATTTGTCCCAATTTATACTATGTGTTTTCATGAACTTCTGGATACAGTTAAGGATGTTCTCATGTGTACCCAGTGGTAAGAGTTTTCAAAGTTTCACACAGAAGCAAGTGTTCATCAATCTGTTTGTCAAAATTATATCTAACAAAAACAACAAAATTGAAAGTCCTTCAACATCTGTGGACTTGTCTAATTGCAGTGAGTACCCATCACATTGATGCAGCCGAGAAATTAGTTCAGTATGGATGTCATCAGCAAGATCGTGCGGTGCAAAACTGTGTTGTTGGAAAGTGGCACAGCTTAATGTTTTTTACTCAACTTCATAAAATACACGGCACTATTTCTTTTGCACATGTTTTTTTAGTGATTCCCCGATTGTGTGTGTACAACTATTTCGGGCATGTTTTCTGGATTTTTAGTTGTACCTTCTTTCTCAGTTTCTAGAAGTGCCGAACAGGTAGAAGTAGTGAGATTTTTTTCTCTGAAGAGTTTCCTGCTTTAACCAGTATTCCAAATTCATGGTTGTTTATTGGTAAAAAACACTTTGAAAAATACAGATCACACAACCTTTCTGAAAAGAATGCTGATTTTGATAACACTCTTAGAAATAACTGGACTTAAGCAGGATTTTTGAATTTTTTTTAACACTTTGAAAAATACAGTTAACAGTTTTTTGCCCCTTATAGAGTAATTCAATGCTTCTGACAGAGTCTTTTAATGTCCTTGACAGAGCCTTTTATTGTCCCTAGCAGAGAATCTCAATGCCCCTGACAGTCTTTCAATGTCCCTCAAAGAGTCTTTCAATGCCCCTGACAGAACCTTTTAATGTCCCTTACAGAGCCTTTTAATGTCCATAGCAGATAATTTCAATGCTCCTCACAGAGTCTTTCAATGCCCCTCAAAGAGTCTTTCAATGTCCTTGACAGAGCCTTTTAATGTCCCTTACAGAAGCCTTTTAATGTCCCTAGCAGAGAATTTCAATGCCCTTGACAGTCTTTCAATGCCCCTCAAATAGTCTTTCAATGCTCCTCAAATATTCTTTCAATGCCCCTGACAGAGCCTTTTAATGTCCCTTACAGAGCCTTTTAATGTCCCTAGCAGAGAATTTCAATGCCCCTAACAGAGTGTTTCAATGCCCCTCAAATAGTCTTTCAATGCCCCTGACAGAGCCTTTCAATGTCCCTACCTAACAGAGCTTTCTTTTCCCCTACCTAACAGAGATTTCTATGTCCCTACCTAACAGAGCTTTCTATCTATGACAATAACAGAACTTTATCAGCTCCATTCTCTATCATTCCTCTACCACGAGTAATAGAGTAATGGGAAATGGGCAGCCTGGCTAAAGGCTGGGCGGGCTCTCTCACGGACGGGCTAAGTCTAAGTACAACAGAAACAAGAATCCCTGCACACGCCTGCAAATTCTGTCCCTCTGTCGTGTAGATGCTCTGTGCCAAAGGTGGACAACGCTGAATCCACCAGAATACTCACAGAAGCAGAAGGACACAGGCAACACTCCAGGATCAAGAAGGTAAGTTTATTTCTGGAAACACCACCTCATAAAGTGCAAATTGCAATGTTTCAGCTCAACAGAGCCTTAATCATGCCTAAGGGATACAACATGGTAGAGTGCTTAAATAACCCCCACCCCAATTAAACAAATTGATAAATTACATCCCATGTTAATTAAACATATCCATAGAGAGAACTCTAAAACATGATAAGGAGTCTGATACAAATCCTAAGTGGTACTCAATCATCTTAAAAGTATAATACCCTATTTCATCTTAAAGGTACAAAGCAGAATACAAACCTGTATAGCATAATGAGAAAAATTGGAAAGTAAAAATCCTAAATTATATGAATAAATTAGACATTTATGAATGAATAGTTTTATTTTTTATGATAGCTGTCACTATGGTCCCTGGTTGGATATCATCCCTAAGGGACAAATGATGAGGATCAGGAGGAATTGTACTAACACTGATTCATATGAGACCCAAGTGAACAAACTGTTAGTGAATTTACAACTAAACACTACCTAAAAGCTATATTGAATAAGGTATATGAGGAAACTAAGACTCTTAATAGGATATTATGCCTGACTTCTGCAGCATGTCGGTGGATGCCGGCTACTGTGGATCCACACCTTATTGTAGCCCCACATTCGCCCACGTTGATGACGGCGTCGACATGCATGTGATGTCACAAAAAAGACGGGCACGCACGTTTTGAGGGTCAAAGGCCGGTTACGGCCAGTCAGATCTGCAGGAGGGTTATTTCAACTAATTTCTCCTTTAACTCATTGCCCTGTTGTGGTTTCCCTTTGCTGGTTATCCGAGAGAGTGTTCCTGATCGTAACATTTCTGGTATTTAACTTTGGCTTTGTTTTGACTTCTCTGATTTCTGGTATGCTTGACTTTTGCTTGGCTTTCCTTCATCGTTGTGTCTCATTCTGTAACACTGACCTCGGCAAGTATTCTAACTATTCTTGGACACATTAAGTCCGGCATTCTAAGGTCCGGTTAAACATTATCCTTAGTCCTAGGTGTGATATTATTCTGCGTGCTGGATCAACTAGTAATCCTGACATTACGACATGGCCATAGATCCTGCAGAATTGTGTCAGCACATAGCAGCCTGCAAAAGAAAGCTAGAGGAGAATGATCACTGTATGGATCAATTTGCTCAGGCTTTCAGTACGCTTCTTACTTGGACAGCTCATTTACAGTCTGATCTTTCTCCAACTATCTCACCTCTGCCTAATGTACCTCCACCTATAGTATATAAGGCACCTACTATCTCCCTATCTCCTCCCCCGCATTTTGATGGTAATATTCAAGAATGCTGGGGATTTCTTAATCAGATTGAGTACCACTTTGAGGCCTCACTGGGATCTTTTCCCATGGATAGAGCTAAGATTGGATACTTGATGAACCAACTTAAATGTAAAGCCTTAACTTGGGCCAATCCATTATGGGAGAGTAATAGGAGTATTGCGTATAATTACCTAGAATTCCTTGCGGAATTCAAATTAACATTTGAACCATTAGGCAGGGAGGATGACACTTCCACTGCCCTAATGCATATCAAACAAGGGAATTGGTCTATCTCAGATTATGCCATAACATTTCACACCTTGGCTTCTGAGGTAGACTAGACTAATAGCGGATTGATCTCTGCAGTTAAAAAAGGATTATCCAAGACTATTCTTGACAAAATTGCTGCCAAAGATCTAAAGAAGTTAAATGAATTAATCACATATGTAATGCAGATCGATAACAGATGTAGGACCAGGGAAATTACCAGAAATAGAACCAGATATATGGCTATGCCACTGGCTCCTCGTTTCCCCAAACCTGTTGTCCCTTGCCTCTCTGTACAGTCTGAACCCGAACATATGCAGTTAGGGGTTACTAGACTGTCAAAGGCAGAGAAACAGTATAAGGTCTTTGTTTATACTGTGGCAAAAAAGAACATATGAGAGATGCTTGTCCCACACGTCCGGAAAACTTCTGCACCTAAGAACCTTAACTGGACAGGTCTTAGGTGTGATGAATATGTCCTCTGGTAATAACCAAAGTAGATTCCTCATTGACATCACCACCCTTTGCAACAAGAAAAGCTTTTCATGCAAAACCCTGATAGACTCAGGTGTGGCAGAAAACTTTATTGACATGCATTATGTTAAAAAAAACACATACCTATCAAGGAGAGATCATCACCTCTAGCCATTGAGGCTGTTGATGGAAGACCTCTCTCTCAACCTCTGATTACCCACAAAACCATGCCTATTAGCATTAATTTAGGAGCTTTACACAAGGAAAACATAACATTTCAGATAGTTGCTTCCCATTCTTGTTTTATAATATTAGGATTTCCATGGTTCATCAAGCACAACCCTCATATTGACTGGGCTAAGGGGGAAATACTGGAATGTGGTAAAGACTGTATTGAGAGATGCATGTTACCCATTACAAAGAGAGTGGGCACCATCACTTTGCCTACTGCTATACCTCGGACCTCCAAAATTTCCATACAGTACTGGGAGGTTAAAGAGGTGTTTAGTAAGAGTCAGACTTATATTCTACCTCCTCACAGATCGTATCATTGTTCCATAGATCTGCTACCCGGTGCTATGCACCCTAGGGGTATATGCTATGCCCCCTAAGGGTATATGCCTTATCCCCGCAGGAGAGTAGAATCATGGAAGAGTACAACAAAGATTCTTTCATTAAGTCACCCTCGCCTGCTGGAGCAGGATTCATTTTTGTATCCAAAAAAGATGGAGAATTACGCCCATGCATCGACTACAAGGCATTAAGCAAGATCACCATAAACATTTCTATCCTATTCCCCTTATCTCCGAATTGTTTGACAGACTCCAGGGTGCTAAGATATTTACTAAACTTGACCTTAGGAGTGCGTACAATTTGATAAGAATCAAGGAAGATCATGAGTGGAAAACGGCATTTAGCACTAGAAGTGGGCACTATGAGTACCTTGTAATGCCCTTCGGTTTATGCAATGCTCCGGCCGTATTTCAGGACTTTATTAATGATGTGCTCAGAGACTTTATTTATTCTTTTGTTCTAGTATACTTGTATGATATCCCTTTTTATTCCCCCGACCTCCAAACTCATCATAAGCATGTCAAGCAAGTACCTCAAACTTTGCTTGAAAATTGCAAACTTGAAATATGTATCTTTGACCAGACCGAGGTACAGTTTTTGGGGTATAATATTTCAGCCTCTGGTTTACAAATGGATCCTCATAAACTAGAGGCTGTTCTACATTGGCCATTACCTAATGGGTTAAAAGCCATTCAAAGGTTTATTAATTTTGCTAATTACTACAGGAGATTCATCAAAGGGTTCTCTTCTGTGATAGCCCCCATCACCTATATGACACGTAAGGGGACTAGTTGTACTATATGGTCTAAGGAAGCGAGAGAGGCTTTTGAGCTTCTTAAATAATTGTTTGCATCTGCTGACATATTGGTACATCCTGACACTAGCAAAGCCTTCATACTGGAGGTTGATGCATCCGCACAGGGGTAAAGGCTGTTCTTTCTCAGAGGGAGACTCAGGATACCCCTTTACATCCTTGCGGGTTCTTTTCTACAAAGTTGTCTCCAGCGGAGCGTAACTACAATATTGGTAAATAACGAATTGTTGGCCATTATACTAGTGCTTAAAGAATGGTGACATATTTTAGAGGGTGCCAAGGATCCCCTTCTAATCATCATGGATCACAAACATTTGGCATATATAGGTGATGCTAAACAACTGTCTTCTAGATAGGCTAGACGGTCTTTGTTCTTATCTCACTTTAACTTTATTATCACTTACAGACCTGGTCCCAAGAACATTAAAGCTGATGCCTTATCTAGGCAATTTGACATTGAATCGGAACAAGAATAAGATACATCCCCTATTGTTCCACCTGAGTTTATCATTACTCCTCTGCTTTGTGTTATCAAATAAACCTAGAATTATTTACAGAGGGACACCTAGTATTAAAAAACATCTCATTGGAAGCAGTTTTAAACAAGATAGGAATACAAAAACCTTTTTGGATAGTGATGTAGGGTTCTTCCATTGTAGATACTGCTTAGCATTTAGGACCTTTTTGATTTCTTAGGATTTAGATAGTGATTTTATGCAGTTTTAATTAATTTGAATAAATCATATGTTCTGTATTAGAAGTTACAACAATATAAATGTGTGTTTGCTCTGAATTGTAGATTAATATTTTGCAATATCTGCATGTGAATATAGTTATGTATAGGTGGTTAATTAAAATGAGCAATGCTTTTGTCTCGGAAAGAATTGAAAAGAATATCAGGTTCCAGAGTAAGATATTCTTAGATGGATCCTGATAGGAATTGTAATCCAAAATTCTAATTAGTAATTGTATTTGTAATCCAAAGTCTTTAAAGGCCTGTAGAAGTTTACTTTCCTTAGATACATTGCTGGAGGTTGTTTGTAGAATACCCGGGTATTAGTTGTATAGTATTGGTTGTAGAGTCCAGTTATCGAAATATTTGGCTAGAATTTGTTGCAGATATTGATTAATCATCATCTGTTATCACCATGTTAATGGTGTTGGTATTTGTCTTTGTCTTTTGTCTTTGCTTGTTTGTTTTTTTTATTTAGTTTTTTTTCCATGAAACATTTTTACACCATTTATGATGTGTATAGATTGGATACTCTCTGATATTCTTTTACAGAATAAATTAATTGATAGTATTTTCAAGACATTGTCTTAAGTGACATGGATCCCATTATAGTAAATGTTATGTTGATAAAGCAATCGTAGTGGTATCTCAAGAACGCAATACACTTTTTGCTGTATTGGAATCCTGGCAACACCTCTACATCCCACGACATCAGGTGCTGCTGTGCTTAAAATGTTAACAGGCTGTGGAAAAATCTTTACACTTGTTATATTTTGTACAATAATGATGGATGAAATAGTAACATAGTTAATCTTTCTCGTGTTTTGTTTGAGATAAACACCCTTGTATATGATTTAGAGATATAAGGATAATTTGAAGCAGCAAAGTATTTACCGCCCTTGTTCAAAATGGTATGTAAAATTACATTCTCTTTAAATGTTAAAAATACTCTTTTATTCAAAATATCTCAATCTATTTAGAATAGTTTGTAATTGGAAACAGTGAACCCACACTTAATATATATAATTTTTATCAGGAGAAACAGGGCTTTCATTTCTCATGACCTATTCATATATGAAACATAACTTATTTTGAATAAAATAAAAAAAAAACACTGTGAGAAATTAAGATTTTTTTTTCAAAAAAAAATGTAGTTCCGCCTGACATTTTAGCTGTAAATGTCATAATACTGTTTGCTTTTAATGCAGTAAAATGCACATATTTTTAAACTGGCTAATTTCAATGTGAAAATATATTAAATGCAAACCTTATATTTAACTCTCTAACTTTCCAAAACACCATAAAACCTGTACACAGGGGTTCTGTTATACTTGAGAGACTTCCAAAGATTGTCCTGATGAAAGTCTGAATCTTCAGACTGAAACGTTGATTTTTTAAACTTGGAGCATTAAAAGTACATTTTTATTTGAGAAAAAGACCGTGGAGTGCTGTCTACTTTCCTGTTTATATATATATATAATATATATAATAGAAAATGTAATTATATATATATATATAATAGAAAATGTATTCATACTTACCGTAATTTTCTTTTCCTGGTCATATGCCATGGCAGCACAACATTGGGTAGCTTCTCCCTATCCCAATTAGACAGGAATAATAATTAAGCCGTATAAGTACCACCTCCTACCCCTCCTTCCCCAGTCACGTTTTTCAGCAATAGCCCCGGGTGGGACCCTTGTGCTGCCATGACATATGACCAGGAAAAGAAAATTACGGTAAGTATGAATACATTTTCTATTTTCCTGGCCATATCCATGGCAGCACAACATTGGGTAATACCCAAGCAATAAACCAGGGAGGGAAAGAGACACAGACTCCAAAATTGTGAATGCAAAGTGTATTAACACCACAACAAGTGACAAACATAGAAATCAGGCATCGGATACAGACAGAACCGATTTAGCAAATTGATCAGATAAACCTGCTCTGACATCAATTTGGTAGCATCTAATGAAAGTGTTAGTGGAAGACCATGTAGCTGCTTTACAAATGAGTTCAGGAGAGACATTAGCTGCGGCTGCCCAGGAAGATGAGAGAGCCCTAGTGGAATGGGCTTAAAGACCCACAGGGACCGGATATCCAGCAGATTGATAAGCCAGAATAATAGCTGCTACTATCCACCTGCTAATGGTGGATAGTAGCAGGGCTTGTGAGCCCTTTTTACAACCACCATGAAGGACGAAAAGACTGTGAGAAGAACGCCACGCAGAAGTCCTTTCAATATATATCTGGAGGCATCTCACTAGATCTAGAGAAGACAGGTCAGTAGAATTCCCCATTTCTTGGGAGTCAGACCTCAGAGATGGAAGAACAATTTCCCTGTTGATGTGAAAGGAGGAGGTGACTTTAGGTCGAAATTCAGGAACCGGACGGAGGGCAACTCTGTCTTTGTGAAAGTCCATAAAAGGCTCCTTAATGGATAGAGCGTGGAGCTCAAAAAACTCTCCTGCCGGAAGCTAGGGCGATCAGCAAAGCAGTCTTAATAGAGAGAGCATGCAGAGAAACAGTTTCAAATGGTTCAAAGGGTTCCAACTTTAAGGCATTCAGGACCAAAGGGAGATTCCAGGATGGAACAAATGGCTTAATTGGAGGCTTTATCCAATGCCCATCTATGATTGGTTAGAGCAGACACAGCTGAGACGTGCACCTTAAGAGTGTTATAGCTCAGCCCTTTAGCAAGCCCAGACTGCAGGAACTCCAAAATATTAGAGGAGGAGGAATCTTGAATATTAATGTTTCTGGGAAGGGCCCAGTCGGAGAAAACTTCCCACACTCTATAATAAGTGGCCGAAGTGGAATGCTTACGTGCCTTCAGCATAGTGTCTATTACGGCCTGGGAGAATCCTTTGTTTAAAAGCTGGTTCCTTTCAGTCTCCAAGCCATGAGATTGAGTGAGACAGGATTTGGATGCAACACAGGACCCTGGAACAGAAGATCCGGAGCTCTGGGGAGTGGGAGAGGAGGTTCCACCGAAAGACTTTGAAGCAGGGGAAACCAAGGTCTTCGAGGCCAATAAGGCGCAATCAGGATGAGAGACACTTGCTCTGTTCTTATCTTCCTCAGGAGTGGGAGAATTAGTGGAAATGGGGGAAATGCATAACCCATCCTGAACCCCCAGGGGCTTGATAAAGCATCCCTTCCCAGTGCTAGATGGTCTTCTTCTTTCGTGAAGAAAAGCTCTACTTTTCTGTTGGCTCGAGTGGCTAGAAGGTCTACTTGAGGGAGGCCCCATTTGTCCACAATCATGCGGAATACTCTGTCCGATAGGCACCATTCCCCTGGATCTATCCTGGATCTGCTGAGGAAATCCGCCAGTTGATTCCGTTTCCCTGGTAGATGGATGGCTGTAAGGCCCGCCAGGTTTCTCTGAACCCACCACATCAGGTGATTCATGATTTCCATCATCTTGCAGCTCCTGGTACCTCCTTTGTGATTGACATAGGATACCACGGTGGAGTTGTCCATTCTTATCTTCACCCATTGACCCTTGAGATAAATCGAGAAGTGTTTCAATGCTTTGAGGACAGCCAGAAGCTCTAGCAAATTGGAATGAACATTGTTTGACCTGAAACTCCATTCTTCCTGCGCAAAGTCATGGAGACAATGAGCGCCCCATCCCCACTGGCTGGCATCCTTTGTCACAGTTATCCATGCGATGTCTCCTAGTGGAAAACCCTTGGATAGGTGTTCTCTGTTTAGCCACCACATCATAGAATGGCGTACAGTCAGGGGAAGCTTGATGGGTTGGAGCAGGTTCCAGGAGGATAATTGTCTCAGGAAATTGGCTTGGAATGGTCTCATTCTCCACTGTGCCCATCTGGTCAGTCCTATTGTGGAGGACATGGAACCAAGGAGGCTCATTACAGCCTTTGCAGGGGCAACCCTGGATTTCAGCATCCTTCTCAATAGCATCCTGAGTTTCAGTATTCTTGCTGATGAAAGTTGGACAGTGCCCTTCAGAGTGTCGAAGTGAGCACCTAAGTAAATCATAGATTGCGTTGGGTGGAGGTGGCTCTTCTTGGTGTTGATCTTCCAGCCGTGTGCTTGCAGAAACTGAATGCTGGTAATAGCATGGGATATCAGAGAATCTACGTTGTTTCCTAAGATCAAGATGTCGTCCAAATAATGATAAATAGCGATGTTCTGCTTTCTGAGTTCTGCAATGAAAACAATCAGGACCTTTGTAAACGTTTTCGGGGCTGTGCTCAGTCCAAAGGGGAGGGTTCTGAACTGGAAATGACCTTCTTCCACATCAAACCTCAGAAACCTTTGATGGGTTTGGGCAATGGGTATGTGAAAATATGCGTCTAACAGATCTATAGACAGCATCAATTGGTTGGGTGACACTACTTTTATTATAGACTGCAGGGATTCCATTTTGAATCTGCGAATGTGCAGATGCTTGTTTAGCCTGTGTAGATCCAGAATGGGTCTCCATCCCCCTGAGGAATTCTTCGTTAAGAAGATGTGGAGGTAAAACCCTTGAGTTCTTTCGCCTGCTGACACTTTGATGATGAGCTTCTCCTTCTGCAAGGAAAGGATGAAGTTTTGTAGGGCCATGCACTTTTTCTTGTCTCCTGGCCACTTTGTGAGGTGAAAGGACCTGTTGGGAGGATGCTCGAAGAATTCTAGCAGGTAACCTCTCCAAATAATATCCAGCACCCAACCGTCGCTTGTGGATTCGTCCCATATCGGTAGATATTGGAGAAGACAAGCCCCAACACCTTCAGATTTGGGAATTATGTAGTCATAAATTCCTTGGATTTTTGGAGGAAGACGAACCGCGTGACTTGCCTCCTCTGCTTCCAGATGGGGCTCCTTTCCCAGGTTGAAATATTCTATACCCGGCTTGTAGGACCTACTGTCACGAAAGGAATGGTACTCTTTCCGGGCACGAAAGGATCCTTTATACTTCCTCTCCTGAGATAGAAAGGCTTTATTCCCTTCAGCTGCCCTCTTAATGCATTCGTCCAGATTCTTGCCAAACAACATACTCCCGTGGAATGGCAAAGAACACAAACTATTCTTGGAGGAAGCATCAGCTGCCCAAGATCTGAGCTAAAGCGCCTGTCTGGAGGAAATCGAGAAGGACATATTTCTAGCAAGGTTCCTTACTAGATCCACTGCAGCTTCTGATGAGAAATCAATTGCTAGACGCATATCTCTTAGGCCATCTACAATGGAGGAACGGCTTCTGCCACTCCTGATGTCCTCCTCCAGCTCCTGTAGCCAAACTTTCATAGCTCTTGTAACTGACGTGAGAGCAACGGCAGGGTGGAGACTCTTGCCTGAGGCTACATAGGATTTGGAAAGGTAGTATTCCATCTTACGATCCATTGGATCCCTGAAGGAACCTGCATCGTCCACAGGTCGTCCACAGGGTAGTGTGCTTGGCTAGTCTGACAACTGCAGCATCAACTTTGGGTGGAAGATCCCATGTTTCTGCATCTTTGGGATCAAATGGATATAATCTGGAGAACTTCCCTTTTGCAGATGATCTCCTATCAGACCTGGACCATTCTTCTTTAATAAGGTCACTAATTGTGGCATGCACAGGGAAAGCCGCTCTTTTTCTTCTAAGATCAGAGAAATAGCGGTTAGATGTAGAGGGTTCCTCCTTTGAGGGTTCCTTTAAGGTAAGGGTTTCTCTGACCCGTGCAATTAAATGATCCACCTCCGCAGGTACCAGGAAGTCAGGATCTGGCATAGCATCCTCCTCCAAGGAAAAAGATTACCTATATTGCTTAGATTGTGACCTGTTATAGTGAGAAGAATCTGATTCCCTGGATCTTGAGCGAGAATCCATCTATAAATAATAGATGGAACAGCGAAACTTAAACCAAGAAGAAGAAACTATAAGAAATAAGAAATAATAATAGGGGAAAAAAACTTACTTTATGCTTTAGAAGAACAAGGAACCTGGAAAGGTGAAGAACGAACAGTCACATGAACTTTATGGTGCAGAAAAACTCTCCAGGAGGATGAAAATTCAGCCTGCCCTTAAAAGAGGTCTGGCGCTTTAAGAAGGGTGTCTGACGTCATCGCGCATGCGCAAATTATCAAGAAAACGCGTGAACGGCCCAAATAGAAAATAAACTAACAGTTTTGGCGTGCAAACGCGCTTGTTCGTGTTAATCGCGTTCACGCGCTTATCCGAATGAAAATCCGCACGAACGCTAGAAACTACCGAACGCCGCGCATGCATCACGGAGCCCATGGACGCCCGAACACCACGCAGGCGCACAGGAAACTCCTGAACGCCGCGCAGGCGCAGGGGAACCACAGCACGCCGCACAGAGACACTACAGGTGCCAGAAGGTACCTTAGAGTAGGAGAAACTGACCACTTACCGGAAGAATAATCCTGCAGGTAAGTACCAATCCATTGAGCCATTACCTTGATTCAGGTGGGGGGAATTCCAAACAGAAAACCAGCTAAATTCCATGGTCCTTCACTTGCTACCCCTGGGGTCATTGCAAGATTTTTAGGAAGGAAAAAACCCCGGTCACTAAATGGGTTTTCTCCAGGGGGACACCTTTGCACAGGGCCGTATACTGGAGACTTCCCAGGGGAGAGAGGGTGAACTCCCCAGGGGCCAGAGGAACTAATCCTCAGGTAAGCCATAAAAGAAAATCTCTAATAGTCTTGAAAAGACCGACATGTCCTAGGGATAGGACAGGAAAAAAAAGACTGGGGAAGGAGGGGTAGGAGGTGGTACTTATATGGCTTAATTATTATTCCTGTCCAATGGGGATAGGGAGGAGCTACCCAATGTTGTGCTGCCATGGATATGGCCAGGAAATATATATAAAATATATTATATATTATTCTTTATTCTATTATTCTAAGTGTAATACTAATATATGTACTTATATAATATTAAAATACACTACGTATGATATTACATATATATAAGATGTATATCTTATATATATATATATATATATATATATATATATATATATATATATATATATATATATATATATATATAAGATGTATATATACAGCTAATTTATTTAAAACATGTTTAAAACATTTTTTTACACCACCCACCATGAGGGGGACTATGTGACAGTCCAGACAGTCTCCCTGACACCAAATGTCATTGTAAAGTTCATTATTACAGAATATGGTTCCAGTATGGTTTTTCATTTTAAGCTCTAAGTTCACTTTAAGCACAGGGCAATACATGATTCCAAGTTAGCAAATTTTAATATAGGACAACGCTTAAGGGGCCTATAAGCTTGAGCCTTGGAATTAAGGTGCATTCCTTTACATTCAATCAAGTATTCTCAGTACTATGTTCCATTTTGAGAAATATCTGGGTGTTGAAAGTTATCAGCCTTTATTTATTTTTTTAGTCATCTTCTGTCTGGAAACATAACAGCAATGTCCAGATTAGCATAGCACTTATTTTCAGCATAAGAAGGCTGTTTGCTGTACTCTTTCAATGATAAACTATATGGCAAAGTATTTTCTTGTATCACCTTCACAGGTGCATCCAAAGTCTTTTACAAGCATCTGTCCCGTCTTTTTCGGATTTCAGCATGCTTTGCCATTATTGTTGAGTCCATTATTAGGATTTGAAATAGTCCAATCACATCTTTCTCATGTATAATCAGTTTTTTGAATGATCTTCAATAGGTTCCTTGTGAAATACCAGTGTAGGTCACATTAGCAATCATTTCACTGTGAGCTGTGTCTCTCATTTTGAGATTGTTCTTGGAGGTTGTCCTCATGATCATAGAACTTGTATTATGTGCAGTCCAATTGAGTTTTGGTGCTTCTTGCTTGTTAACATAATCCCAATGCAGTTTTACATCGACAGCTAGGGATGATGTTATGATAATGCTGCAGATTGTAAGAAGGAGACACCATAACCAATTTTCTAGCATCCTTGAGCTTGTATCTTTGGGTTTCTTTCTTACAGTATAAGATAATTCAGGTACAGTCTGTTTTCATATATTCCATGTTAACTGTGAATGTATCATGTCTGTCTGTTCATCCTTCTCCTTCATATTTGCATGTTCAGATGTCAGGTCATGATTTAGTCTGTTACGTGGCTATGATTCTGGTGGCTGTGTTCTGGTGGCATTTCTGTCGTCCTCTGTCTGTTTTATCTTGCCTTCTTTAACAGCATCCGTTGTGTCAGTCAGTGGTTCTGTGAACATCTTGGAAGTATTTAGCAGGTTGTAAAATATCAAAACCTACTTTTGTCTGTTGGCTCTGATTGTTCTCTGTAGTAAAAGTTCTTGGAGTCACCACCCAAGACAAACTGGCTAACAGTAGGAAATAGGTGGTGGTGAATGGTGGGCTGGAAAAAAAATCCCTAAATTTCTCTAATAGAACCAATGGTTCTAAGCTCTCTCTGGTGCAGAAATATGATCATCAGGTATGTTGTGACTGCTCATTTGCTCATTTGTACCATAGGGATAAGTAGATACCACTGTGTGGGGGCAAGGAACTAGTAAATTGGTTAATAGTCATTTAACCTCAACATTTTTCACGAACCACAACCCCACTACTTAGGGGGTGGTTGGGCGCACTGAATTCCCAAAGTAACCCAAATGTGGTTACCCAGTTTAGGATTTCCTTTGCAGTAACTGCAGGACCACCATCCAAGTGGATGGTCCTGGGATTACCAAATGCATACCAAGGAAGTGAGACTAGCAAACATGGTATCAGAGGTTGCACTTCGCACAGGATGTATCCAAGTAAACCTGGTACATTCATCAACACATACAAAAACATATTTATAACCATGAGATGTTTTTAAATGTCCAATATAAAGTAATTCAAAAAGTACCTTAGGTATTAATATTTCAATAAACAGTACATCAGTAATGTGGCAATAAGCAAATGCTTACGATTACTAAACACATGAACTACAGTCAGGGCTGGCGCTTCCTATAAGTCAAACTAGGCAGTCCCCTAGGGCCCCATATAGGAGGGGGCGCCCTGCACCCTCATTGCCGGCCCTAATGCTGCAGCCACCTGAGCACTCTATAGAGAGCCTCAGGTGGCTGCGGCACTGCCTCTCTCCCCCCTTCCCTGCCCTGTGTAGCCTGGCTGAGCTCCTCCCCGGTCCGCGGCACAGGAACATCCTTTTCCTGTACCCGGCTGGACTGATACGAAGTGCACAGTCAGTTTCTTTCAATTTGTTTCCACAAATTCTATTAACAATAGGAATTTTAAAGTAAAACAATGTGCATCTCAAAGCCATTTTTTGTACTGTGCATATTAATCACAAGGCTGTTCATAACGTGATACAAATAGAACAGCTTTTTAAAACTGAATAGTCTGTGAACACAAAATGACCTTGCACTGAAAATTCACTTGCAAAAAAACCCCAAAACAACTTTTTTCTTTTTTTTTCATTAGTAAATTAATTAAATAAACATAGTTAGAACCTCCTTCAAGGTCCCAATGACTTTGCAAGAAACATGTCGTCCTTAAATACTGGGTAAGTCCATTAAACAGTGAAATAGCATTTTTACCCTGCATATTATTTTGTCACAGCTATAATGTGCAGTATGACAAATTATTTTATTTATGGTGCCCACTGTTCATTAAAATCTTGTGGTCTAGTGAGCTATAGCATATTTATTTATTTATTTATTCTCTAAAGCCCTGACCTCAATCGGCAAAGCAATATTTTAATGGTGTCCATTGCAATCTGCTTTTTTTTTTTTTTTTTTACTTGTTAGATTAATAGTTCTGAATATGTTCAGAGATTTATTGGGCAATAACAAACCCCCCACCCAAAAAAAAACAAAAAACAGCATTTATGCTAAACCTGTCTGCTGTAAACAGATTCTGTATATTTCTTGTCATAAGTATTTATACTTGAATCTATTTAACAACGCTGTTTATATTGTGGTGAAAAATGAAAAAATGAAAAATATATATATTTTTACATTGATTTACGTTTAAAGATACCTACATTTTTAATTAAATGTCCTTTATATGTCTTTAAGGCATATATTTTCTGCAAATTAAGATTATATACAAAAATGCATGTTCTGGGTGTTCCCATGATTCATTTGCTATATATTTTTTTTCTTTAAGTCTAGAATCAGATTCCTTTTGGGATGAGCACCCTTCTCAGCGCCACAGTTTCAGAGGCTTCTTTGGAGGTGACCACAGAAAAGTAAAGACTATATAAAATAGATGTGAGGGGACTTTGGACAGTAACATATCTTTAATTATACTTTTCATATAGCAGATATGTTATATGGAATGTGATTTTATATATCAGAGCCTAATCAATTTAATTGTCACTGCATTTTTTTTCTTTTAATGCATTATTCTTAATGCATTATTATTTATTTATTTTTCTTAACTTTTAATGTCTGTTTAGAATATTGCAGGCTTTGCAATATCACATTAATTTTGCATCATATATATTCACAATGCTCTTACAACATATTATTAAAATTAGCCTATTTCAGCATTAGCACTGAACCTCCCACTGGAATTAGTGTAGGATGCACCAATAATGGGATACTGTAGAATATGTGGTGGAACTGAATCCCCATAAAAGAGATTTTAAACTGTATTTTTATTTCTATGCTGTTGCCTAATCTGTATTTATATACATAATTGCGGCAGAATATAGCTTTTATAGAAGCAATTATTTTATCCATGTGGTTGTGGTTTACCCATAACTGTGGGCTTCTCTCTAGATTTTTAAACCTCTTTCTTTTTTTTTTTTTTTTTTATAAATCAGTTCTTGGCTCTGAGACAGCATGTAAATCTGCTTATTGCCTACTCTAAATATATTTATTTATAAACAACATTGATATTTAATCTTATATGTTATTTTATGAAACCCTAGTTTATGAAATTCACTGAGATTACATGTGTCTGATCTGATTACAGTCAGTAGTAGTACAATATCATTGTTCTAATTTCCATACTGCTGCCACTACAGGTACAGTGGGATAGTACCACTGATTTAAGTAAGCTTCCCCTTTTAAAATTGGTGGACTTTAATCCTTCTGCCATTGCAATAGAGTCTGTACCTGAGTAAGCAAAGTCATTATGTGCAGGAATTGTGCACTTTAGATAGTAGAATACTTATGCTATTCTAGTGAATTGGGCTGGCTGCTTAACACGTCACTTAGTATCTTTTGGTCACATTTAAAGCTGTAAATGTATTTAACATTTTATTTAAAAAAACCTTTAAACAATTTCAGTTTAAAAGTTATCAGAGAACCTGTATATTTACAATTTTATTTTGCCCTGATTTATCTTACATATATATTATTTTAAATTATTTTATAAATATTTATTTTTGCAGAGCATTTAGAGAAGCAAAGGATGTATAACATCCTGTTGTCCTTCTGTTATATATTTTTTATACTATCAGATTTTCTGGCGGGGGTGGGGGGGTAATATCAACTCTGTTTAGGAAAATATATTAGCTAGTTAGCATATATTATATAAAATATATGCTGCATGGTACTGCAATTAATGTTTTTAAAAGCCATGTATTTCTCTTTATGGCTGTATGTAATATAGTTGTTCATAATTTGGAATATAAAAAACAAAACAAAAAAAAAAAACAATGTCACAGTTCCTTGGAATCGTTTATCTGTTTCTAACTCTGCGACCTTGTCTGAAAATACCAGACTCCAAAAATAATATGCTGTTATAATTCCTGATTTTTTTTTAATCAACAGCAAGTGTAATTAACAATATAGAAATTCTCACTGTTTTATAAAACTTTTCATATATAGTGGATATTGCAACCCAGAAGGCAGTAATGCAATAATTACAAATCCTGTCTGTCTGTTGCTTCTGTGGCATGAATGTTTTCATTAAGCCCAAATGCAATTTTATTTGCATTCTTGGAATTAGACTTCAAAATCTATTAGTAATATAATAGCAAGTCTTTCATCACTTTGTCTTATACCTTTTCTCTTGACAACATCTTGCATTAATCTTTTTTTCTGCGCATGGCTAGAAGGTTGGAGGAGATTTTAAACTAGTAGTGGGGGGGAGGGTCATAGCAATCTACAAAAAAGAGATAGGACAGAAAGGAGATGGGCTTTCGCTCCTTATAAGGGGGGAGGGGCGAGCTCAGAACAGAGAAGGTATGTAATGTTGATAATTCACAAAAAGTACAAGTGACTCATGATATTAAAGGTATGCTTACTAATGCAAGGAGCCTAAATAACAAAATGGGGGAACTAGAGGCAATAGCATACACTAAGCAATATGACATTATAGGCATAACTGAAACATGGGATGAGACACATGACTGGGCAGTTAACTTAAATGGGTACATGTTATTTAGAAAGGATAGGAAAAACAAGACGGGTGGTGGCGTATGTTTGTATGTCAACCATGAGTTAAAGCCAAATCTTAAGCAAGTGGAATGTGATGAGGAAAATGTGGAAGCTTTATGGGTAAATATCTGCTTGGGGCAAAAGAAGGGAAATCAACTATTGGTTGGGATATGTTATAAACCACCTAATGTTAATATTGACGAGGAACAACAGCTGTTTGAGCAAATTGAGAAAGCTGCAAATCTGGGTAACACTTTAATTATTGGAGATTTTAATTACCCTGACATAAATTGGGACAGAGGAACTAGTAGCTCAGCAAAGGGAATTAGGTTTTTGAACTTGTTAAATGACACCTTCATGTCACAACTCGTACATGCACAAACTAGAAAGGAAGTTTGTCTGAACCTGGTTTTAACAAACAACGTTGATCTTTTGAGCAACATTCAAGTAGGTGAGCACTTGGGAAATAGTGATCACAATATAGTGTTCTTTGAAATAAACTAAAAAAAAAACAAAAGCACATGGGGTATACTAAAACATAATTTTAAAAAGACCAATTTCTATAAGTTAAGGGCAGCTTTACAATATATTGACTGGCATAAACTCTTTAGTGAAAAGAACACTGAGGATAAATGGAACGTCTTCCAACAAATATTAGAAAGATACATTTCTCAGTATGTACCATTGCGTAATAAATATAAAAGAAACAAATTAAAACCAATGTGGCTTAGTAGAGAAGTAAAACAAGAGATTAAAAATAATAAAACGGCATTTAAAGCATTTAAATCAGACAAATCAGATGCATCCTATAAAAGATATAAGGACGCCAATAATGCATGCAAAAAGGCAATTAGATTCGCTAAACTCAAAATGAAAAAATGATAGCCAAAGAGAGCAAAACCAACACCAAAGCATTCTTTAAGTACATAAATTCTAAAAAAAACAAAAAATTAAAGTGTAGGTACACTAAAAACTGGAATGGGGTTGTTAGTTAATGAATACCAGGAAAAGGTAGAAATCTTAAATAACTATTTCTCCTCCGTATATACTAAGGAAGAACCCATGGCAATAGATGTGCAAATGATTTCTGCTAAAAACTTGCAAAATAATTGTAATTGGTTAACTCAAGACAAGGTGCTGCAGCAACTAAAGAATCTTAAAATAAACAAAGTTCCAGGGCCTGACGGTATCCAGAGGATGCAGATGTGGTTCCTATATTCAAAAAGGGTTCAAAATCCTTGCCTGTAAATTATAGACCTGTAAGCTGAACTTATGTGGCTGGGAAAATATTTGAAAGGTTATTAAGGGATAATATTCAAGAATTCCTTGAGAAGAACATGGTTATCAGCAAAAATCAGCATGGTTTTATGAAGCACATGTCATGTCAAATGAACTGGATTGCATTCTACGAAGAAGTAAGTAGGAGTATAGATCAGAGTATTGCAGTCGATGTGATCTATTTGGATTTTGCCAAGGCATTTAATACAGTTCCACACAATAGATTAGTGTTTAAACTCAAGGAAATCGGTCTAGATGAAAATGCTTGTTCTTGGGTAGAACATTGGCTTAAAAATAGAGTACAAAGAGTTGTCATTAATGGTAAATTTTCAAGCTGGACAGAGGTGGCAAGTGGAGTCCCTCAGGGTTCTGTTCTGGGACCCCTTCTATTTAACATGTTTATAAGTGATCTTGAAAAAAGAATTGAAAGTCATGTTTCAGTGTTTGCAGATGACACAAAACTCTGTAAAGTGATACAATGTGAACAAGATATTACTTTGCTGCAGAGGGATTTAGATAGACTGGGGGACTGGGCACTCAAATGACAGATGAAGGCATAAAGAATGCACAAGCAGGGGGCGGAGCCAAGCCAATGAACTGAATGGTCGCATGTCGGATCAGCTCAGCACCAACAAGCCACTATATCGGAGAGAAGGGGGTAAAACACCCTTCAAACACAACCCAAAATGAATCGTCAGAAAGACGAAGCTACAATGGGTCATAAGACCAAAAAATCTAAACCAGACAAGCCCAGCATGAGCAAAAATATAGGTGACCTTTGGCGCCAGGCCCAAAGAGCGGAGGAGACTAAGATGGCAGCCTACACGGACTTCGCCTCCGACTTATCGAATGATTTCTTGGAGAGGGCAGCGGAGGAGCACTAACGCTACCGACCCTCAAGCCACCGCCCGCATCGCCAGTCACAACAGCGATCCTGAGAGATCTGCTCACGGGCCTACAACACACGCTACAGGCCGATATGGCCCACATCCGAGAAGACCTAAGAGGTCTGACAGGCCGCATGGTCACCTTGGAACAAACCACCAACAACAATGCGAAGCAAATAGCAAAGCTACAACAAACAGTATGTGAACTGACACAGCAACAAGCGAAAACGGACCTTAGGCTCTCAGCGGCTGAGGATCATAGGAGAAGCTCAAACCTTAAGGTCAGAGGGATCGCTGGAAATTTGGCAGAGGCAGAGCTCCCCCACCTGGTACAGAGGCTACTCCATGCGCTCCTACCGCCCAAGCAAGTAAAAGCAGTGCAGATCGAGGGGATGTTTTGCCTGCCTAAACCGGCTAAGGCCCCGCCGGATGCACCACGAGACCTGATCATCCGATTCCAGAGAAATTACCGCAGTCCTCAACGCGGTGCGCAACCAATCTCCATACTCCTTTGAGAGCATGGTGCTTTCCTTCTATACAGACCTATCGGGGAACACATTTGCATGGCGCCGCTCCCTCCAGCCTTTCACGGCCCTCCTGAGAGCGAACAATATCTTGTATAGATGGAGATCACCTCGCACACTGTAGGTACAATATGGGGATGCCACACACCCAGTCCACAACCTGCAGGGAGCAAAGGGACTATTACCGGTGCTGGGGTTCCAGGGGGACTCTCTAACGGTGGGTCAACTGCTGCCCCCCACACCTGGAACCCAGCTACTGCCCGCCCATTTGTTCCACAAGAGCTGGGGAGAGAAACCCAGGCACCAAATTCCACCTGAGAAATAGCAGACAGCTGGCAGGGATGCCATGTCCTTCCCAACCACTACTTTGGCCCGATACTACCACCACCACAGATTGATCCACCCTCATATGGATATTATGGCACTAGTCTTGGAAGCAATAAAGTTTTGTCTTTTTAGATATTTATTATATAAAATTATAAATATAGACATATAAAATCCATTACAATAATTTATAACTGAGTTTATAAGATTAAACTAAATGCTTGCAAATATCATAAATAGATTAACATACACTCCTGAACATGTCATCATGTCAGCCTCTCATTAAGATGGAGCAGCGCCTGTCTCCAAATCTCTCCTTTCTCTGTTCCTTAACATTTAAAAGTACACCTATTTATACCTTAGGTGCCTGCATTTTAGGGTTACCGTAGATCATATATAAAAAATTAACACTTCTTTTACTTTATGCATTTTAGGACCTCCCTTAACTTGGCAAAAATACAAGGCCATAACACGTCATGGAAAATTCCCTGACTTAGTACAAGCTGGCATCTTCAAGTCTGAACATCTTTATCTATTTAGGGTTACTGCAGTATATTATGTACTAAAAGAGTCATAGCATAGCCTTGAAGCTTGTTTATGCATTGCTGTTATTATATTTCATCTGGGACAAAATGGCGTGAACATATTATGCACTGGAGGTAAGTAAGAGGTTATTGCTTAAAGAAACATGTATGAAAAACAATATGTTCCATTTCTAACACCTTGTCAGTTTGCAATATCTCTTAACGACAAAGTACACAGTTTGAGGAATACAATATTTGCATTTGCCCATAACACCACTATACACAAGCCATCCGACTTGGAAATACACAAATTCCTCGAGGGCATTGACCTACCCCAAATTACTCGACCACAACTAGATGACCTGCTCAGACCTATCTCACTACAAGACATAGAGGAAGCTATCTGGGGGTTCACTAACTTATATTACAAGAAATTTGCTAAGACATTGTCCTCGCACTTACTTAGGACATACCAGCGAGCAATGAAGGGGTTTGCCCTGCCTTCAGATATGTTGCTGGCCACCGTAGTGACCCTGTCTAAGCCTGATAAACCCACGAATACTTGCAAGAAGTTTCACCCTGTATCCTTTCTTAACACACACGCAAAGCTGTACGCCAAGATACTGGTGAACGGACTATCATGATCCTACCAACGCTTATTAGGGACGACCAGACTGGTTTTGTGTCCGGTCGACAGGGGCTAGACAACACCAGTAAATTGTCTGTGGTGCTCAGACAGTTGAGGGGGCTAAGCAGGGCAGTCTGTTACTAGCTTTAGACGCAGAAAAAGGCATTCGACCGCCTTGACTGGCCTTTCCTGAAAGGAGCTTTGGCCTTCAAGTGATAAAACACATTTTTTTGCATTGTACTCTAGCCCCACGACCCAGGTGCTCCAGGCGGGTTTTCTCTCCTCCCTTTTCAAAATTTCAAATGGGACTAGGCAGGGGTGCCTACTCTCCCCACTGCTCTTTGTCTTGGCATTAGAACCCCTGTAGGAGGCTATTCAGTCAAATACCGAGATCCATGGCGTGACAGTGTGTGACAGGGAGAGGCTGATGATATCCTTCTGTATATAACATAGCCTCAGAGTCAGGGGCGTATTAGCCGCGAGGCAAACAAGGCATTTGCCTTGGGCGGCATTTTTCAGGGGGCGGCAAAAAAAGCCGCCCCCAAATGCCCAGGGCAAATGCCTTGTTAGCCTTGCGGCTAACAAGGCATGCTGGGCAGTGCGGGTAGGTAGGCGGCCGGCGAGGGAGCACTTCCTCTGAGCGGTCTGCTCAGCTCCCTCGCGCGCCGCAGAGTGAGGCTGGGAGCCGGAATATGACGTCATATTCCGGCTCCGCCTCCCAGCCTCACTCTGCGGCGCGCGAGGGAGCTGAGCAGACCGCTCAGAGGAAGTGCTCCCTCGCCGGCCGCCCACCTACCCGCACTGCCCAGCAGCCACTGGACCACCAGGGAGACAGATACCCCCCCAGCATTCCCAAAGGTAAGGAGGCTGGGGGGGTTAAATGTAAAAAAAATAATGTATTAAATATGTGAGTGAGTGAGTGTGTTTGTATGTCTGTTAGTGTGTGTGTATGTCTGTTAGTGTGTCTGTGTGTGTGTGTCTGTTAGTGTGTGTATGTCTGTAAGTGTGTGTCTGTTAGTGTGTGTGTGTATGTCTGTTATTGTGTGGGTATGTCTGTTATTGTGTGGGTCTGTGTGTGTCTGTTAGTGTGTGTCTGTTAGTGTGTGTGTGTGTGTGTCTGTAAGTGTGTGTCTGTTAGTGTGTGTCTGTTAGTGTGTGTTTTAGTGTGTGTGTATGTAAGTGTGTGTGTGTATGTTAGTGTGTGTGTGTGTCTGCTAGTGAGTGTGTGTGTCTGTTAGTGAGTGTGTGCGTATTTGTCAGTGAATGTGTGTGTGAGGTGGCACGGGGAAGGGTTGGGTGGGGGTGGCGCGGGCGGGGGGAGGGTTGGGTGGGGGTGGCGCGGGCGGGGGGGGAGGGTTGGGTGGGGGTGGCGTGGGCGGGAGGGGGGCGCCTGAGTTTTGTCCTGCCTAGGGCAGCACAAAACCAGGATACACCACTGCTCAGAGTACACTACCCAAGATTACGCAACTAATCAGGGACTATGGCAGGGTCTCCTACTACTCATTAAACACATTAAAAATGCAAGCCCTGTGCATTGCTTTGCCAGAGTCCCTAGTCGGAACCCTTCAACAGACGTATGCATTTGAGTGGAGAACGGATAATATTAAATGCTTGGGTGCCACGATTACTAAAAACCAAGCAGAGCTATACCCTGCGAATTATGTTGCAGTATGGAATGATTGCTGCACCCTGTTAAAGTAGTGGTCCCCCATGTTTCTGTCTTGGACAGAGCGAATTGTATCACTCACAATGACAATTCTTCTTAAATTGCTCTACCTTTTTCGCACTCTCCCTATAGAACTTCCCTAGATATTGTCCAAACTGACGTAAATACGTTTGTATGGAAGGGTGGTAGACCCAGGGTGGCCCAGAGAATATTAAATGCTCCGAAACAAAGTGGTGGCTTGGCATTACCTAATATTCACATGTACTACCATGTTGGCCACTGCCCTCCCTCACTTCCTGTCCACTCCACCTCCCCAATAGGTACACCTGGAGAAGGCACTCATGGCTCCTCACAACTTGGCCAACCTGGTGTGGCTGCCAAAACATTTTATACCAATGCTTCCATGGCCCCCTCCATTTATTCGATTGCTCCCGAGAGTTTTGGGACACACACAAATCATCTGTTCCTAGCCCTATATTCAAAAAGGGTTCAAAATCCTTGCCTGTAAATTATAGACCTGTAAGCTGAACTTATGTGGCTGGGAAAATATTTGAAAGGTTATTAAGGGATAATATTCAAGAATTCCTTGAGAAGAACATGGTTATCAGCAAAAATCAGCATGGTTTTATGAAGCACATGTCATGTCAAATGAACTGGATTGCATTCTACGAAGAAGTAAGTAGGAGTATAGATCAGAGTATTGCAGTCGATGTGATCTATTTGGATTTTGCCAAGGCATTTAATACAGTTCCACACAATAGATTAGTGTTTAAACTCAAGGAAATCGGTCTAGAAGAAAATGCTTGTTCTTGGGTAGAACATTGGCTTAAAAATAGAGTACAAAGAGTTGTCATTAATGGTAAATTTTCAAGCTGGACAGAGGTGGCAAGTGGAGTCCCTCAGGGTTCTGTTCTGGGACCCCTTCTATTTAACATGTTTATAAGTGATCTTGAAAAAAGAATTGAAAGTCATGTTTCAGTGTTTGCAGATGACACAAAACTCTGTAAAGTGATACAATGTGAACAAGATATTACTTTGCTGCAGAGGGATTTAGATAGACTGGGGGACTGGGCACTCAAATGACAGATGAAGGCATAAAGAATGCACAAGCAGGGGGCGGAGCCAAGCCAATGAACTGAATGGTCGCATGTCGGATCAGCTCAGCACCAACAAGCCACTATATCGGAGAGAAGGGGGTAAAACACCCTTCAAACACAACCCAAAATGAATCGTCAGAAAGACGAAGCTACAATGGGTCATAAGACCAAAAAATCTAAACCAGACAAGCCCAGCATGAGCAAAAATATAGGTGACCTTTGGCGCCAGGCCCAAAGAGCGGAGGAGACTAAGATGGCAGCCTACACGGACTTCGCCTCCGACTTATCGAATGATTTCTTGGAGAGGGCAGCGGAGGAGCACTAACGCTACCGACCCTCAAGCCACCGCCCGCATCGCCAGTCACAACAGCGATCCTGAGAGATCTGCTCACGGGCCTACAACACACGCTACAGGCCGATATGGCCCACATCCGAGAAGACCTAAGAGGTCTGACAGGCCGCATGGTCACCTTGGAACAAACCACCAACAACAATGCGAAGCAAATAGCAAAGCTACAACAAACAGTATGTGAACTGACACAGCAACAAGCGAAAACGGACCTTAGGCTCTCAGCGGCTGAGGATCATAGGAGAAGCTCAAACCTTAAGGTCAGAGGGATCGCTGGAAATTTGGCAGAGGCAGAGCTCCCCCACCTGGTACAGAGGCTACTCCATGCGCTCCTACCGCCCAAGCAAGTAAAAGCAGTGCAGATCGAGGGGATGTTTTGCCTGCCTAAACCGGCTAAGGCCCCGCCGGATGCACCACGAGACCTGATCATCCGATTCCAGAGAAATTACCGCAGTCCTCAACGCGGTGCGCAACCAATCTCCATACTCCTTTGAGAGCATGGTGCTTTCCTTCTATACAGACCTATCGGGGAACACATTTGCATGGCGCCGCTCCCTCCAGCCTTTCACGGCCCTCCTGAGAGCGAACAATATCTTGTATAGATGGAGATCACCTCGCACACTGTAGGTACAATATGGGGATGCCACACACCCAGTCCACAACCTGCAGGGAGCAAAGGGACTATTACCGGTGCTGGGGTTCCAGGGGGACTCTCTAACGGTGGGTCAACTGCTGCCCCCCACACCTGGAACCCAGCTACTGCCCGCCCATTTGTTCCACAAGAGCTGGGGAGAGAAACCCAGGCACCAAATTCCACCTGAGAAATAGCAGACAGCTGGCAGGGATGCCATGTCCTTCCCAACCACTACTTTGGCCCGATACTACCACCACCACAGATTGATCCACCCTCATATGGATATTATGGCACTAGTCTTGGAAGCAATAAAGTTTTGTCTTTTTAGATATTTATTATATAAAATTATAAATATAGACATATAAAATCCATTACAATAATTTATAACTGAGTTTATAAGATTAAACTAAATGCTTGCAAATATCATAAATAGATTAACATACACTCCTGAACATGTCATCATGTCAGCCTCTCATTAAGATGGAGCAGCGCCTGTCTCCAAATCTCTCCTTTCTCTGTTCCTTAACATTTAAAAGTACACCTATTTATACCTTAGGTGCCTGCATTTTAGGGTTACCGTAGATCATATATAAAAAATTAACACTTCTTTTACTTTATGCATTTTAGGACCTCCCTTAACTTGGCAAAAATACAAGGCCATAACACGTCATGGAAAATTCCCTGACTTAGTACAAGCTGGCATCTTCAAGTCTGAACATCTTTATCTATTTAGGGTTACTGCAGTATATTATGTACTAAAAGAGTCATAGCATAGCCTTGAAGCTTGTTTATGCATTGCTGTTATTATATTTCATCTGGGACAAAATGGCGTGAACATATTATGCACTGGAGGTAAGTAAGAGGTTATTGCTTAAAGAAACATGTATGAAAAACAATATGTTCCATTTCTAACACCTTGTCAGTTTGCAATATCTCTTAACGACAAAGTACACAGTTTGAGGAATACAATATTTGCATTTGCCCATAACACCACTATACACAAGCCATCCGACTTGGAAATACACAAATTCCTCGAGGGCATTGACCTACCCCAAATTACTCGACCACAACTAGATGACCTGCTCAGACCTATCTCACTACAAGACATAGAGGAAGCTATCTGGGGGTTCACTAACTTATATTACAAGAAATTTGCTAAGACATTGTCCTCGCACTTACTTAGGACATACCAGCGAGCAATGAAGGGGTTTGCCCTGCCTTCAGATATGTTGCTGGCCACCGTAGTGACCCTGTCTAAGCCTGATAAACCCACGAATACTTGCAAGAAGTTTCACCCTGTATCCTTTCTTAACACACACGCAAAGCTGTACGCCAAGATACTGGTGAACGGACTATCATGATCCTACCAACGCTTATTAGGGACGACCAGACTGGTTTTGTGTCCGGTCGACAGGGGCTAGACAACACCAGTAAATTGTCTGTGGTGCTCAGACAGTTGAGGGGGCTAAGCAGGGCAGTCTGTTACTAGCTTTAGATGCAGAAAAAGGCATTCGACCGCCTTGACTGGCCTTTCCTGAAAGGAGCTTTGGCCTTCAAGTGATAAAACACATTTTTTTGCATTGTACTCTAGCCCCACGACCCAGGTGCTCCAGGCGGGTTTTCTCTCCTCCCTTTTCAAAATTTCAAATGGGACTAGGCAGGGGTGCCTACTCTCCCCACTGTTCTTTGTCTTGGCATTAGAACCCCTGTAGGAGGCTATTCAGTCAAATACCGAGATCCATGGCGTGACAGTGTGTGACAGGGAGAGGCTGATGATATCCTTCTGTATATAACATAGCCTCAGAGTCAGGGGCGTATTAGCCGCGAGGCAAACAAGGCATTTGCCTTGGGCGGCATTTTTCAGGGGGCGGCAAAAAAAGCCGCCCCCAAATGCCCAGGGCAAATGCCTTGTTAGCCTTGCGGCTAACAAGGCATGCTGGGCAGTGCGGGTAGGTAGGCGGCCGGCGAGGGAGCACTTCCTCTGAGCGGTCTGCTCAGCTCCCTCGCGCGCCGCAGAGTGAGGCTGGGAGCCGGAATATGACGTCATATTCCGGCTCCGCCTCCCAGCCTCACTCTGCGGCGCGCGAGGGAGCTGAGCAGACCGCTCAGAGGAAGTGCTCCCTCGCCGGCCGCCCACCTACCCGCACTGCCCAGCAGCCACTGGACCACCAGGGAGACAGATACCCCCCCCAGCATTCCCAAAGGTAAGGAGGCTGGGGGGGGTTAAATGTAAAAAAAATAATGTATTAAATATGTGAGTGAGTGAGTGTGTTTGTATGTCTGTTAGTGTGTGTGTATGTCTGTTAGTGTGTCTGTGTGTGTGTGTCTGTTAGTGTGTGTATGTCTGTAAGTGTGTGTCTGTTAGTGTGTGTGTGTATGTCTGTTATTGTGTGGGTATGTCTGTTATTGTGTGGGTCTGTGTGTGTCTGTTAGTGTGTGTCTGTTAGTGTGTGTGTGTGTGTGTCTGTAAGTGTGTGTCTGTTAGTGTGTGTCTGTTAGTGTGTGTTTTAGTGTGTGTGTATGTAAGTGTGTGTGTGTATGTTAGTGTGTGTGTGTGTCTGCTAGTGAGTGTGTGTGTCTGTTAGTGAGTGTGTGCGTATTTGTCAGTGAATGTGTGTGTGAGGTGGCACGGGGAAGGGTTGGGTGGGGGTGGCGCGGGCGGGGGGAGGGTTGGGTGGGGGTGGCGCGGGCGGGGGGGGAGGGTTGGGTGGGGGTGGCGTGGGCGGGAGGGGGGCGCCTGAGTTTTGTCCTGCCTAGGGCAGCACAAAACCAGGATACACCACTGCTCAGAGTACACTACCCAAGATTATGCAACTAATCAGGGACTATGGCAGGGTCTCCTACTACTCATTAAACACATTAAAAATGCAAGCCCTGTGCATTGCTTTGCCAGAGTCCCTAGTCGGAACCCTTCAACAGACGTATGCATTTGAGTGGAGAACGGATAATATTAAATGCTTGGGTGCCACGATTACTAAAAACCAAGCAGAGCTATACCCTGCGAATTATGTTGCAGTATGGAATGATTGCTGCACCCTGTTAAAGTAGTGGTCCCCCATGTTTCTGTCTTGGACAGAGCGAATTGTATCACTCACAATGACAATTCTTCTTAAATTGCTCTACCTTTTTCGCACTCTCCCTATAGAACTTCCCTAGATATTGTCCAAACTGACGTAAATACGTTTGTATGGAAGGGTGGTAGACCCAGGGTGGCCCAGAGAATATTAAATGCTCCGAAACAAAGTGGTGGCTTGGCATTACCTAATATTCACATGTACTACCATGTTGGCCACTGCCCTCCCTCACTTCCTGTCCACTCCACCTCCCCAATAGGTACACCTGGAGAAGGCACTCATGGCTCCTCACAACTTGGCCAACCTGGTGTGGCTGCCAAAACATTTTATACCAATGCTTCCATGGCCCCCTCCATTTATTCGATTGCTCCCGAGAGTTTTGGGACACACACAAATCATCTGTTCCTAGCCCTATATTCAAAAAGGGTTCAAAATCCTTGCCTGTAAATTATAGACCTGTAAGCTGAACTTATGTGGCTGGGAAAATATTTGAAAGGTTATTAAGGGATAATATTCAAGAATTCCTTGAGAAGAACATGGTTATTAGCAAAAATCAGCATGGTTTTATGAAGCACATGTCATGTCAAATGAACTGGATTGCATTCTACGAAGAAGTAAGTAGGAGTATAGATCAGAGTATTGCAGTCGATGTGATCTATTTGGATTTTGCCAAGGCATTTAATACAGTTCCACACAATAGATTAGTGTTTAAACTCAAGGAAATCGGTCTAGATGAAAATGCTTGTTCTTGGGTAGAACATTGGCTTAAAAATAGAGTACAAAGAGTTGTCATTAATGGTAAATTTTCAAGCTGGACAGAGGTGGCAAGTGGAGTCCCTCAGGGTTCTGTTCTGGGACCCCTTCTATTTAACATGTTTATAAGTGATCTTGAAAAAAGAATTGAAAGTCATGTTTCAGTGTTTGCAGATGACACAAAACTCTGTAAAGTGATACAATGTGAACAAGATATTACTTTGCTGCAGAGGGATTTAGATAGACTGGGGGACTGGGCACTCAAATGACAGATGAAGGCATAAAGAATGCACAAGCAGGGGGCGGAGCCAAGCCAATGAACTGAATGGTCGCATGTCGGATCAGCTCAGCACCAACAAGCCACTATATCGGAGAGAAGGGGGTAAAACACCCTTCAAACACAACCCAAAATGAATCGTCAGAAAGACGAAGCTACAATGGGTCATAAGACCAAAAAATCTAAACCAGACAAGCCCAGCATGAGCAAAAATATAGGTGACCTTTGGCGCCAGGCCCAAAGAGCGGAGGAGACTAAGATGGCAGCCTACACGGACTTCGCCTCCGACTTATCGAATGATTTCTTGGAGAGGGCAGCGGAGGAGCACTAACGCTACCGACCCTCAAGCCACCGCCCGCATCGCCAGTCACAACAGCGATCCTGAGAGATCTGCTCACGGGCCTACAACACACGCTACAGGCCGATATGGCCCACATCCGAGAAGACCTAAGAGGTCTGACAGGCCGCATGGTCACCTTGGAACAAACCACCAACAACAATGCGAAGCAAATAGCAAAGCTACAACAAACAGTATGTGAACTGACACAGCAACAAGCGAAAACGGACCTTAGGCTCTCAGCGGCTGAGGATCATAGGAGAAGCTCAAACCTTAAGGTCAGAGGGATCGCTGGAAATTTGGCAGAGGCAGAGCTCCCCCACCTGGTACAGAGGCTACTCCATGCGCTCCTACCGCCCAAGCAAGTAAAAGCAGTGCAGATCGAGGGGATGTTTTGCCTGCCTAAACCGGCTAAGGCCCCGCCGGATGCACCACGAGACCTGATCATCCGATTCCAGAGAAATTACCGCAGTCCTCAACGCGGTGCGCAACCAATCTCCATACTCCTTTGAGAGCATGGTGCTTTCCTTCTATACAGACCTATCGGGGAACACATTTGCATGGCGCCGCTCCCTCCAGCCTTTCACGGCCCTCCTGAGAGCGAACAATATCTTGTATAGATGGAGATCACCTCGCACACTGTAGGTACAATATGGGGATGCCACACACCCAGTCCACAACCTGCAGGGAGCAAAGGGACTATTACCGGTGCTGGGGTTCCAGGGGGACTCTCTAACGGTGGGTCAACTGCTGCCCCCCACACCTGGAACCCAGCTACTGCCCGCCCATTTGTTCCACAAGAGCTGGGGAGAGAAACCCAGGCACCAAATTCCACCTGAGAAATAGCAGACAGCTGGCAGGGATGCCATGTCCTTCCCAACCACTACTTTGGCCCGATACTACCACCACCACAGATTGATCCACCCTCATATGGATATTATGGCACTAGTCTTGGAAGCAATAAAGTTTTGTCTTTTTAGATATTTATTATATAAAATTATAAATATAGACATATAAAATCCATTACAATAATTTATAACTGAGTTTATAAGATTAAACTAAATGTTTGCAAATATCATAAATAGATTAACATACACTCCTGAACATGTCATCATGTCAGCCTCTCATTAAGATGGAGCAGCGCCTGTCTCCAAATCTCTCCTTTCTCTGTTCCTTAACATTTAAAAGTACACCTATTTATACCTTAGGTGCCTGCATTTTAGGGTTACCGTAGATCATATATAAAAAATTAACACTTCTTTTACTTTATGCATTTTAGGACCTCCCTTAACTTGGCAAAAATACAAGGCCATAACACGTCATGGAAAATTCCCTGACTTAGTACAAGCTGGCATCTTCAAGTCTGAACATCTTTATCTATTTAGGGTTACTGCAGTATATTATGTACTAAAAGAGTCATAGCATAGCCTTGAAGCTTGTTTATGCATTGCTGTTATTATATTTCATCTGGGACAAAATGGCGTGAACATATTATGCACTGGAGGTAAGTAAGAGGTTATTGCTTAAAGAAACATGTATGAAAAACAATATGTTCCATTTCTAACACCTTGTCAGTTTGCAATATCTCTTAACGACAAAGTACACAGTTTGAGGAATACAATATTTGCATTTGCCCATAACACCACTATACACAAGCCATCCGACTTGGAAATACACAAATTCCTCGAGGGCATTGACCTACCCCAAATTACTCGACCACAACTAGATGACCTGCTCAGACCTATCTCACTACAAGACATAGAGGAAGCTATCTGGGGGTTCACTAACTTATATTACAAGAAATTTGCTAAGACATTGTCCTCGCACTTACTTAGGACATACCAGCGAGCAATGAAGGGGTTTGCCCTGCCTTCAGATATGTTGCTGGCCACCGTAGTGACCCTGTCTAAGCCTGATAAACCCACGAATACTTGCAAGAAGTTTCACCCTGTATCCTTTCTTAACACACACGCAAAGCTGTACGCCAAGATACTGGTGAACGGACTATCATGATCCTACCAACGCTTATTAGGGACGACCAGACTGGTTTTGTGTCCGGTCGACAGGGGCTAGACAACACCAGTAAATTGTCTGTGGTGCTCAGACAGTTGAGGGGGCTAAGCAGGGCAGTCTGTTACTAGCTTTAGATGCAGAAAAAGGCATTCGACCGCCTTGACTGGCCTTTCCTGAAAGGAGCTTTGGCCTTCAAGTGATAAAACACATTTTTTTGCATTGTACTCTAGCCCCACGACCCAGGTGCTCCAGGCGGGTTTTCTCTCCTCCCTTTTCAAAATTTCAAATGGGACTAGGCAGGGGTGCCTACTCTCCCCACTGCTCTTTGTCTTGGCATTAGAACCCCTGTAGGAGGCTATTCAGTCAAATACCGAGATCCATGGCGTGACAGTGTGTGACAGGGAGAGGCTGATGATATCCTTCTGTATATAACATAGCCTCAGAGTCAGGGGCGTATTAGCCGCGAGGCAAACAAGGCATTTGCCTTGGGCGGCATTTTTCAGGGGGCGGCAAAAAAAGCCGCCCCCAAATGCCCAGGGCAAATGCCTTGTTAGCCTTGCGGCTAACAAGGCATGCTGGGCAGTGCGGGTAGGTAGGCGGCCGGCGAGGGAGCACTTCCTCTGAGCGGTCTGCTCAGCTCCCTCGCGCGCCGCAGAGTGAGGCTGGGAGCCGGAATATGACGTCATATTCCGGCTCCGCCTCCCAGCCTCACTCTGCGGCGCGCGAGGGAGCTGAGCAGACCGCTCAGAGGAAGTGCTCCCTCGCCGGCCGCCCACCTACCCGCACTGCCCAGCAGCCACTGGACCACCAGGGAGACAGATACCCCCCCCAGCATTCCCAAAGGTAAGGAGGCTGGGGGGGTTAAATGTAAAAAAAATAATGTATTAAATATGTGAGTGAGTGAGTGTGTTTGTATGTCTGTTAGTGTGTGTGTATGTCTGTTAGTGTGTCTGTGTGTGTGTGTCTGTTAGTGTGTGTATGTCTGTAAGTGTGTGTCTGTTAGTGTGTGTGTGTATGTCTGTTATTGTGTGGGTATGTCTGTTATTGTGTGGGTCTGTGTGTGTCTGTTAGTGTGTGTCTGTTAGTGTGTGTGTGTTTGTGTGTGTGTGTGTGTATATGTCAGTGTGTGTGTGTGTGTATGTCTGTTAGTGTGTGTGTGTCTGTTAGTGTGTGTGTGTGTGTGTGTATGTCTGTTAGTGTGTGTGTGTGTGTGTGTGTATGTCTGTTAGTGTGTGTATGTCTGTATGTGTGTGTCTGTTAGTGTGTGTGTGTGTGTGTGTGTCTGTAAGTGTGTGTCTGTTAGTGTGTGTCTGTTAGTGTGTGTTTTAGTGTGTGTGTATGTAAGTGTGTGTGTGTATGTTAGTGTGTGTGTGTCTGCTAGTGAGTGTGTGTGTCTGTTAGTGAGTGTGTGCGTATTTGTCAGTGAATGTGTGTGTGAGGCGGGACGGGGGAAGGGTTGGGTGGGGGTGGCGCGGGCGGGGGGAGGGTTGGGTGGGGGTGGCGCGGGCGGGGGGGGAGGGTTGGGTGGGGGTGGCGTGGGCGGGAGGGGGGCGCCTGAGTTTTGTCCTGCCTAGGGCTGCACAAAACCAGGATACACCACTGCTCAGAGTACACTACCCAAGATTATGCAACTAATCAGGGACTATGGCAGGGTCTCCTACTACTCATTAAACACATTAAAAATGCAAGCCCTGTGCATTGCTTTGCCAGAGTCCCTAGTCGGAACCCTTCAACAGACGTATGCATTTGAGTGGAGAACGGATAATATTAAATGCTTGGGTGCCACGATTACTAAAAACCAAACAGAGCTATACCCTGCGAATTATGTTGCAGTATGGAATGATTGCTGCACCCTGTTAAAGTAGTGGTCCCCCATGTTTCTGTCTTGGACAGAGCGAATTGTATCACTCACAATGACAATTCTTCTTAAATTGCTCTACCTTTTTCGCACTCTCCCTATAGAACTTCCCTAGATATTGTCCAAACTGACGTAAATACGTTTGTATGGAAGGGTGGTAGACCCAGGGTGGCCCAGAGAATATTAAATGCTCCGAAACAAAGTGGTGGCTTGGCATTACCTAATATTCACATGTACTACCATGTTGGCCACTGCCCTCCCTCACTTCCTGTCCACTCCACCTCCCCAATAGGTACACCTGGAGAAGGCACTCATGGCTCCTCACAACTTGGCCAACCTGGTGTGGCTGCCAAAACATTTTATACCAATGCTTCCATGGCCCCCTCCATTTATTCGATTGCTCCCGAGAGTTTGGGACACACACAAATCATCTGTTCCTAGCCAAACCCCTCATGTCTCGTACTTACTGCATACCAACGTTTAATGCCCTATCATGGCAAGTTAAGGGAGCCACCCACTTATTCCACCTTTATGGCCTGAGTGGCCTCCTGGGCTCTCAGAAGAAATACTCATTGTCCAGGTCTGGAGAAGAAATACTCATTGTCCAGTTCCTCCCAGAACTCCTATGTTCAACTGAGGTCATTGAGGCCAAACAATGCCACAAAAAGAACATCACTGATACTATAGCTACTGCAGCACAACCTAGGAACACATTTTTATCAATGGCTCATTACCACCAGCTTGTAAATTGATCTCCACGAGTTATTGTACACTCTCACACCACACACCCTTTACCACCTCAAACTTGGCACAGCAATGGGAGAGAGAACTACAATGCACACTTACCTCTGCTAGATGGGAAGGCATTTATAAACTACCTAGACAGCTGATAAAATCTTCCGCCCATTTTGAACAGCACTATAAATCGGCCTGTAGATGGTGCATGGTACCCAGTAGACTGCATAAATTGTACCCACCCCTGCCTCTTGTTGGTGTTGTATAACTGAAGAGGGTATTACCCTCCATATATGATGGACCTGTCAAACAATCAAACCCTTTTGGAAAAGTGTGCACGACACAGTCCAAGCAGTGACTGGGTGTGAGATACCTCTAACTCACCAGCACTTTTTACTACTAGACCTGCCCACAGAGATACCTAAATTCAAACTGAAAATAATGATGCACATAGCATTAACAGCGGAAAGGCTCATTCCACAGGCCTGGAAATTGACAATGGCACCGCCTCTGCAGAGGCTACTCACTGAATTAGACACACAAAGTTCGTATGAGAAAGGCCTGAAGAAACTATTTCCCCCTGCACAAATTTCTCTAAACACATGGGACATGTGGGACTCGTGGAGATCAGGTATCGGATAAGTTGTATGTCGCATTGTATTTTAAAGTATTCTTAAAGTATGCTTCCATATTGGTAATCCACTGTAGATGCATGCTCCTGTTCTTGAGCAAGGTGTATTGTTGTTGTACTGTTGATATAGGTGAACCTATTCACGGTTATGGCGTCTACAATGGGAAAGAAAAAACATACCCCTCCTAGATTTAAACCTTTCATACTATTCCCTGCCTATAAACCTGCTCCTTTCAACAAAGGCAAGGAAATTCCTTTATTTGAAATTAACCCTGCCAGTGCTGCATACTGTCATTAATCCATGTAATAATTGTTAAATTGTGAAAATCATAAGATAATAACTTAAGGAGTTATGGGAGTAAAAACAAATGTTAGTCAGTTTTTCATATCCATCCAGAGGTAGGGGAGTTAAAAAAACAACAACAACTATTTAAAATCAAAAACATACAAATACACCCCTTAACTCCTCATTTACACAATTCTCACAATTATTCCAAATACTATAGTTGCATGATTTGGCAAAAATAAGATTACCACCATAGCACAGCACATTCATGTAGATAAAAATAGTAAAGAAAAAGAAAGGTTGCGCCAGAAAATAAATAGATAAAAATTAAAATGAAAATGAATAACAATAAAAATAATAATAAAAATTATACTACATATCCTAAAGTGGGGATTATACCACTAACGCTATTCCTAAAGTGCAGTGTGACCTGCACTTTACTTGTGAGTATATTTTATTTTACTCATCACCTTATATATATTATCAGAGAGCACTATCTGCTGTTTTTATCTCCCTCTTCTCCTGAGATTTGGATCCTGAAGGACAAGCACCAACAAATCCTGTAAGCGGGGATTATTCCGCTACATGCCTACAAATCCTGAGCTGGCTACAGCTCACCTAAATGTGAGTGTAACATATATGTTTTAAATACTGCTATACTTATTGTATACACTCCGCACGATTGGTCCTTTCTTCTTGTGTTTTCCATATCACGAAACGGTGTGAACTACTACAAACAAGAGAAACCACCCCCACAGCGGAATCAGTGACTATATTTATCCTGATATTCATTGGAACTTACCCATCACTATTTTTATATTTTTATATTCTCTGTATTTTTATATTCTTTGTATTTTTATTATTATTTTTATTGTTATTCATTTTAATTTTAATTGTTATCTATTTATTTTCTGGCGCAACCTTTCTTTTTCTTTACTGTGTATTTCTTATATAGAGGGTTAGAGGGTATCCCTCTATAAGGTTGCTGCCGGTTCACTATATTATTAGCGCTAACCTAATACCTTTTTTTCTGGAATATAGATAAAAATACCTATATTAAGCTGCTATTTTAAGGTCAAAAATGAATTAACTGACAAATAATAGCCATGAATGCCTCTATGTTCAAATATTTAAAAGAAAAGATTTAAAAGAAAAGATAACTTTGCAGGAATATGCCTGCATTAACAAAAGGTTACATTTTAACAGGTCCTAGATCTTTACTACAAGACAAAGGAAATTTAAGGACAAACCACTGTTCTACATTATCTAAGATCGATATCTGAATATGATATTAAGTGCAATACTAAACATATTGATTTAAAATAATTTAGCACAGTATATACAAAGTTTGAATAATGCATAGTAATGCAAAGATAAAGTAAATTGATTTCATAGTGATAAATCAAGTATATGTACAATGATGTAAAATCCAACATAAAAGCTGCAAATACATTGAGCAGGTGTAGATGTTCAATGTTAATCCTTCAAACATTTAGATTGTGGATTTTATATTTGGTAGCTTTTCTTATTTGTCTTTTTCCTTATCAGTTATACTTTGATCAGCAATGCTTTCTTGAAAACAATCTGTTCTTGAAATTTAAACCACAGGCTTCTACAGCAGTGTAAAAGGTTATATTTAATCTAATTACAAACATCCAGACTGCAAAAAATAAATTATATTATGGATGAAGTCTCCAGTTAATATAAGTATGACCCATCTTAATATTCAGTAATATTAATACCACTAGATTTAAAAAGAATTATAATTTTCAAGAATATAAATTCAGATCTCCATATTTATGCTATAAGTAACTGAAGATCAGAATGGTTGCATTCCAACAAGAGGTAGGATGCTACTGAAACTGCACTCATGATTGTATACATGTGTCTTTCTGCCTGTTTGTCTAAATGCCACCTAGATGACAAACTGAAACTCATGGAATATTGAGTAAGGCATAATTGAGAAAATTGCCACTTAGCCCTCAATATCTATTTTTTTTTTTTTTTTTTTTAGAGTGGTTGGCTAGTGGTTACTAGCCGCCTGCCTTATTTCTAACCTCCACACAATGTTGCTGTATAATTATTTAATGCATGCAATAAACCAGTATTAAAGTACACTTTGCAGCACTGACTTTCAGCATCTCTATGCTCTAAATGCACTATATTTAGGTTCAAGAGCCTTCCAAAAATAGTCCATTTTTTTTTCATCTAAAGTGTACTAAACTGACCTTAATTACCCAGATTTGAATTCATTACAAACTATATATTCTCCATCTTGTACAAAACTGTTACATAAATATGTTGCATAAACCCTAGGTAGCATATTGCTGAACTGACTGCTTCACTTCATATAACAGTCTGCATGCTCATTGACTTTAGTGTGACTTTGTCAGACTCTCCAGTAAATCTTTGTATTTGAAGGAAATCCTCCCTCTGCCCCTGCATATTTAAACATTGTTGTGTGAAGGGGAAGGGAGTAATGTTTCCACTAAGGACAAAACAGAGGTTAAAGGGGAAATGCTGCTGTGATGTCATCAGAGCCTGTGTTGCAGCCTCAACAAACCAGGTCTTGTGAGATAATCAAAACACACATGAGCAGTGAGAGGTGCTTACTTTCTAAGTTACAATAACAAGGTTTAACACTTAGAGCTGACAATTCAGTTAGCTGCAGGCCTAGGATGTGTTGCCTAATTGAAGTCATTTTTCATGCATAAATTAGTTTAATAAATACCCTTCTCCTTCACAATTTTTATGTGTTTTTATTTTTTATTTTTCGCTCAGTGAGTTTTCTATACCAAAGTAATTGACTAGATAAAAATATTGCTTAACCCCTTAAGTCCGCAGGGCGTACATTTACGTCCTTTTTAAAGCGGCTCTAAGCGCCGCAGGACGTAAATGTACGCCCTCCGTTTTTTTTTCACTTACCCGGTCGCCGGCGATCCCACGCCAGCGATCGCGGTTGGGGGGACTCCCAGGGAGCCCCCCCGTGGCAGATCTTCCTCCTCCGGTCCCCCCGGCCATGTGAGAGTGAGGTCCTTGCGAGGACCTCACAATCACATGGCCGGGATAGCTGGCTGCAGCAATGCCAGCAGAGGGGCCTAACTGTAATAACAGTTAGACCCCTGCTGGCTGAAAATCAAATAAAAATAACTTAAAATAAGTGTAAAAAAATATATATATACTTAGATCATATATATATGTCATATAATCTAAGTATATATATATATATATATATATATATATATATATATATGATCTAAGTATATATATACACATATACACACATACACATACACTGTCTAGGTGTATTTTAATATTAATATATATATAATTATATATATATATATATATATATATATATATATATTAATATCAAATTACACATAGACTGATACTGATTAAATATATATATATATATATATATATAATTATTGTTATATATATATTTATTTATAAAATATAAAAAAATATGTAAATACGTAAAAAATGAAATAAAAAAATAATTAAAAATAAAATATTAAAAAATATATAGATGTGTTTTATTTCGTTCTAACTGTATTGTGATATTAATATATGTATCTATATACATAAATATATACGTATATATCACTATATATATATACCTATATATATAAATAAAAATATTTTTAAAAAATTATATATATATATATATATATATATATATATATATATATATATATATATACGTATATATACACATATGGATATATAAAAAGAGAAGTCCTGCGCTTAAGCAGCAAGGACTACAACACACATCAGCCCCAATATATAGTAAAAACCAAAGAAAAGAAAATGTTACTTGCGCTTTCTCCTTAATCCCTATGTATATTTAGACAAATGGAGGTCATTTAGTTGCTCCAATGGCCATTGGAGGGATGCCCGCCTGCCAACGTCAAGGCAGACCCCCCTAAGCGGGTCCTAACACTGACCCTTCAGCCTGCTTCCTTGAGCTTCTGGCAAAGATCTCTAATGAGACAGAAAGGGGCATTTTTTATATACACCCCTTTACTTATTAACCCTTAATAGGGAACACATGGGATGGGTAGCAGCATTGTAACCAGTTGCTACCCATCCCATGTGTTCCCTATTAAATATACATATACATAGGGATTAAGGAGAAAGCGCAAGTAACATTTTCTTTACATATGGATATATATACATATATTAATTATACACATAATTGTATATAATAATTTTACTTAATTAGGTATCCTAATTAATTACAATTAGCCGGACCTGCCTGACAACCCATGCCGAAAGTAAATGGAATTTAATTTGCTAGCATTATATTTAACCCTATAACTTTCCAAGACACCATAAAACCTGTACATGGGGGGTACTGTTTTACTCGGTAGACTTCGCTGAACACAAATATTAGTGTTTCAAAACAGTAAAATGTATTACAACGATGATATCGCCAGTAAAAGTGACGTTTTTTGCATTTTTCACGTACAAACAGCACTTACACGGACGATATTATTGCTGCAATACTTTTTACTGTTTTGAAACACAAATATTTGTGTTCAGCGAAGTCTCCCGAGTACAACAGTACCCCTCATGTACAGGTTTTATGGTGTTTTCAAAAATTACAGCGTCAAATATAAGGCTTGTGTTTCATTTTTTTCACATTAAAATTTGCCAGATTGCTTACGTTGCCTTTTTGACCCCATGGTAGCCCAAGAATGAAAATTACCCCTATGATGGCATACTATTTGCAATAGTAGACAACCCAAGGTATCGCAAATGGGGTATGTCCAGTCTTTTTTAGTAGCCACTTAGTCACAAACACTGGCCAAAATTGGCGTTTTTTGAATTTTTCACACACAAACATATACTAACGCTAACTTTGGCCAGTGTTTGTGACCAAATGGCTACTAAAAAAGACTGGACATACCCCATTTGCAATACCTTGGGTCATCTACTATTGCAAATGGCATGCCATTATGGGTGTAAATTTATTTCCTTGGCTACTATACAGTCTCAAAGGCAACCAATCTGGCGAATTTCAATTTCAAATGTAACACGCTATATTTGACCCTGTAACTTCCCAAAACACCATAAAACCTGTACATAGGGGGTACTGTTTTACACGTGAGACTTTGCTGAATACAAATATGTGTATTTTATTGCAGTAAAAGCAAACAGTATTATGACATTAACAGTTAAAATGTCATGTAGAACGAAAAAAATCAAAAAAAATCTTATTTTCTCCCATTTTTTTCATATTAAATTATGTTTCATAGCTAAATATTTGATATTAAATGAAAGCCCTGTTTCCCCTGAATAAAATGATATATAATAAGGGGGGGTGCATTTAATATGAAAGAGGTGAATTACGGTTGGACAGACATATAGCGCAAATGCCAGGTTTTGTTTCCATTTTGTTTCGTTCACAACTTGTACATTTGGCTGCGGTCTTAAGGGGTAAATGCCATTTTACCATAAATGTTACCTGACACTATACATTTTTTAAGCTGGCCTATAATAAATTCAAGGGGAAATGTGGAACGCCAACTCCAGTTTGTTTGTTTGTTGTGCTTTCGGTCGTCCAGAAATATTGGGTTGACTTTTCTTAATCTTGTTAATGAATTGAGATAATTTTTTATTGTTTTCATTCACCATAACTCACTCTGTGGTGAATAAACCTCACCGTAAAGCATGTGCTGAAATGCATCTTTGCTGTTTCAAGTATTGGAAAATAAACTTAAAATAAAGTGGGTTATCAGGCACAGAACTCTCAGCAGGTCCAGTAAGATTACAACTGTTTACATTTTATGTAAATCTTTTATCTTTTGAGCAAGATTAAAATAGAAAAAAAAAAAAGCATACCAGTAGAAAAAAAAATGAGTGTAGAGTATACAACAAAACTATGTATTATTTAAAAAAACAAAACAATTATAAATCATTCAGTGTAGATAACTGTAATGTAATCCATACACAGCACCTACAATTTGTATAGGTGCTTGGAGAGTTGTTTTAAATAGTCTTAACAGCAATTCATTCTTTTTTTTAGATTTTGACACAGTCTTACTTTTTTTTTTATCAAAATCCTTAGTATATTAAACAAAAGACATGGCACAAAGGAAAATATTGTAAATGTAGTATGCTAATGGCACGATTAGATCCTCAGAGACAGATAAGAACATATAAACTTGCATCCTTTGATGCTTAATTAAACTTAAATGTATGCATTCTGACAATGCCAATTATTATTTGCTTATATTTGTATTTACGTTTACTTTTTTTTATAATGGTGACAGTGTTTTTGCCTATGCAAAATTGCATGATTTAATGTATTCTTAAACTTGAATGTTTCTATTCTGGCAGTACATCTTATTACATTCCCATATTTCCCAACTAATTATTGTGCTAATCATGTTGAAATAAAATAGTTTGAAGGATGAATGGATATTCTTAACAAATACCTGTTTTGTAAATAGCATATTTTATAAAACTGTGACAAATTGTAGCATCATTTGTTGCTTTAGCATCACAAAAATGGCATTAGCAATTCATGGTTAGAAACACAAAACAAACAACAATATTGCAGTATTTTATTTAAAAAAAAACCACTTTAATATCCAAGTCAAATCATTTGCTATAAAAACCGTTTACAGACAGTCCATTTTTATTCTGCCGTACTCCCGACACAGCATTTTCTTATGCTAATATTAGAGTTGTTATTTTGAACTATTTATCATCTCTGAAACATTCCATCCAATGCTATGTTTTTAAAAGGTATCTGCTGCAGAGTTGCTTGCATATTTTTACAATCTTCAGCTTACTACTTCTAGCTGGAAACATTTTCCTTCTTGTGGCAATTTTGGAAACCTTTATCAACTGTTTATTTTATTACCTAGATTATAAATACAGAGAAAATCACATCAGTTAAAAATCCCTAAATTTTTTCTATACATATATTTGTTGTCAGGAACATAAGCCGAGTAGAACTAAACATTAACTTACTCGAATATATACAAGAGTCGATTGGAGGTGGGAGGGCAACTTCACAAAGGTGGTGTAAGGTAAGTGTGGAAGGACTGCCAGTTGATTTATATTCCAGGGAAGCCTCTCCCACAACTCCAGACTCCGGCCTTATATTTGTGCTCGGTAACATAAGCCGAATGGAACTGATCATAAACATACACGAATATACAAAAGTCGGTTGAGTTGTTCGTGAAACCGGAAACTGGTTAGGACTGTAATGAAGAGGGCCAACCTAGTAGAATTATGTATATAAAAAAAAGAGAGGTGGGAGGGCAATGTCAGGTAAATGGGAACCCGGTGATTTATATGTTGGGGAAGCCCCTCCCACAACTCCATGCTTATATTTGTGGTCGGGAACATAAGCCGAATAGAACATAAACAAATAAACATGCTCGAATATACAAAAGTAATCGGTAATCGGTAAGGCCCGTAATAAGTAGACCAAAATTTTTAAATTGCTAAATTTATTAAACAAGATAATTACACATAATTACAAAGCAATATTTGTGAAGGGTAGCCTGAATTCTTTCTCAGGATGTGGAATGTATGTACTGTAAGCTGCCGATTTCCATTGACTTATTTTTAAAATAATATGAGTAGGTGTATTGTGGCTAGAAGCTGCTGTAACTGCTCTTTTACAGAAAGAGTGCCCTGCCCTGTGAATGATGAAGGATTAAAGCCTAATCTAACTAATAACATTCTGATGTACAGCATGAACGTCTGGGTAGTTAGAGGTTTCCCATAAACAGACAATAAGGAAGAATTTGGATCCATAAGAGGGAAGGAATTGTTAAGAAGTGTCAAAACAGCAACTGGGCACTATTTGTTAGTGGTAGAGTAGAAAGGAATTTCTACTGGAGGACCTAACTAGATAGTTGTTTGTTTGTCCCCTCTGACGAGCCAGATCGGGCGAAACGCGCGCGTCAGGGGTCTGCAGAGTGCTACTCTTGTGGATCTTTAGTTTAGCACTTAGACTTGCGACCGCGCTATCTAGTCAATTATTTATTTATTTTATTTAATTTATTTATTTATTTCATCTGAATGTTTTCCGTTCACCATATCCAGTGTTCAGCAGCTAGTGGCATTAGAGATAGGTGCCCTTGAAGGCACAGGGGAATAAGGATATAGGTTATTTTAGTCCCTACCTTTGCTGAATGCTAGTGGGATTTGTAGAGTGCTACTTTGGATGATTTAGCAAGTAACACCTAAATTAGTGATTATACTACCCTGATTGAATCTACTTTATTTTTAGCGTTGGAGTCTGCAATGTGTCACTTGAGATTTTTCTCTCTACAGTTTCTGCGTATCGATATTCAGTATCTAGCAGGCATTTAGTGATCTGATATAGATGCCGTTGTATTTACCCAGACATAATTTGTATTGAATACTTTATCATTTCAACTTAATAGGTATAATCTGTGGCAGACTTTATAATACTCAACAAGTATTATTGACATCAGGCTTTTCAGATTATGGATATTTTGAACTTAATAATTGTTATACATTTGAATATATTGAGTCACCCGTGATCTGTTCTGCCGATTTTGTGAAGAATGAGATTATTTTTCTCAGTTTATTCATTTATTCTGATAGTTATTTCATAGCCCAAGTAGGTACCCATTGGGCTTAGAAGGCTATACTTGACGAGTGGTGCTAGGTTGCAACTAAGAATAGATTTGGAGCACACGCATCTCTTCAGCACACTTTTTCTAAATATCTTTGCATACAATGTATCTAATACTCCCTGCATAAATTAGATAATTTGGATCTCTCTATATACAGTGACTGGAAGGGAGGCTATACCAACAGAGATAATCTGTGTGAATTGATATAAAGAAATCTTGTTGTATATCTTTACCAGCAGATTCCATACGCAGTACCTTACTGACTATTTTAGTCTGTGCTATTACAACATTTTGGCCCTATTATATTTAGGCTATTTAGCACCCATTTTTAGTTTCACGTATTTGTGTGTACACTAGCACTTTTGGTTTCCTTTGTAATTTTATGTGTCAATAATTTTTTTTATTTTTTTTTAGTAGTATACTTTGTCTGATTGACCTCTCTTGGTAGACATTTATTTTAGACATTTATTTGGTGTACTTACAGTGCACCCACTTACTCCCCCCTACATAGATACACTACTTCTTGCCTTTCTATGTTACATTTGGGGTTACCCCCCATTCTTTCAGTGTATCTGATTTGGCTCTACTTGTTTCTCCTTTCACTTTAATAGATAAGATAAGGTTATCTTTTTTTTTTTTTTTTTTAATAAGGTCACAGACTAATGCATGTAGTAGTGTCTATGATCCTAGAAACAGTAAACTCTCTAGGTCTCAAAAAACGTAAATTACTAAATATGTGGCAGCTTTAATAATAGTGTTTGTTTGGTGTTCTAAAGGACACGCAACATGTGATTGTCTGTGAGTAATAGTTTAGTCCGTGTGTGGCCTTTGAGTCATTGGATGCCCTTAAACACACTTTTTACAGGTTAAGAATTTAGGAATGGTTTACTTTAAATGTACGAGGTAAACATAAAATGTTGCATACCGGTTAAATAGAGTCTGCTAGTGTTATAGGCTAACTTTAAAGAGAGATGGCAAAATGTGTTGATGACAATGATGGTTTCAACTGAAAAGATATTTATTATATTATATTCAATGACAAACTTGGTAAACAATTTATATGCTCTGTGATATGACTTTGTGGTTTACTCTGCGAAATAGGCAAAGTTAGTCCATGGCAAGATCCTTGTATCCTGGAGGATCTATGGATTATAGTTTAGCTGTGTGATGCAATTGTCACCTACCTTTTGAATGCTGTAGAGTAAAATCCTCAGAGGGCATGAGTGAGTTCAGTCTGGGAGTAGCGTTTTTATTAAATTTGCCAGTCGCTGTACCAACTAGACTAGGCAAAGGAGGGTCAAAAGGGCCCATCATTAAACCATTTACTACTGTGCATTAGAATTGTTACAAACCTGCAACTTCCATAAGAAAACAATTTGTTGTTGAGATCTTTGTGGACAGGTCTGTTGGTCAATTCAGTGTCGACCTGGCTGGTAGATAGAGGGTTGAACTCATTTGGGTACCAAGTTGGTGGAATGTGTAGATGATGAACAAATTGCACACACACTGGGGCCTTAAGCTCAGCAAATTGTCTACAGAAGAGTTATGTATCAAGTTGGCTCCAGTTTGTGTGTACATTAAAATGAGCCAATGCCCCTGGTGCTTTTGCAAAAAATGATTTATGATACTCATAAAACGCAAAACCACCATACTTGTGCTTAAGGTCAATCAGATGATGCAAATACAAGTTTAATTTCTCTCTTCTATGAGGGTGACTAGAATACATCACATCCCTAAAAAGCCCAAAACCCAAGACAAATTCTGGGATTCATACTTTCTTATTGAGTCTGGGATCCCTGGAGGTACTAGATGGGCAGGATTAACTATGTTAGTAGGTCTAGTAACCTGGGCGTGAATAACATTCTCAGTAACAATTACCAGCATCAAGATATAATGGGAATAAGTAGTAAAGCCCAGATTATCAACTTGTGAGGCTATAACTATTATTTGTGCCAGTGGGCGATAGAACCTCGAACATCATAGGAGTTGACCTCGCGGGGCCTCCAACCAAGGCAAACAAGTTTATGAAAGTTTACGTTGGAAATTAAGGAAATAACTAAGCAGTTTACCTAGGGATAGTTAATTTGAGGTGAAGATAAATTGTGTGTTAAGGTGCTGTTAATGTGTGTATGTGTGTGTGTATGTGTGAGGGTGATGTGTGTGTGTGTGTGTGCTGTTTGTGTAAGAGTGCTGTGTCTGTAAGGGTGCTGTATGTGTGAGGGTGTGTGAGGGTGTAAAGCATGGGTCCTCAAACTCCAGCCCCCCAGATGTTGCTGAACTACAACTCCCATGATTCTCTGGCTATCTATGTAATTCAAAGAATCATGGAAGTTGTAGTTCAGCAACATCTGGGCGGCCAGAGTTTGAGGACCCATGGTGTGAAGGGTCCAGGGGATGTAACATTTATGGGGATATGTTGTGTTTTGGGGTACTTACGGAACTTTATAAAAAATTAGCATTTTTCGGCCTGGGGATAATTAAGTTAATGCATTATCTACCTTAATTATCTCCAGGCAGAGGGGAGGGATTGTGTATACTGTATGGGAGAGTCTCACTGTATAACTCTGTTTTTATTGGTTTGTTAACTTTGTGTCCCTGTGCCCAACAAGATCCACGTGGGTGTCACCCTTGTTTGGAAACTTGCATAAAAGGCCAGTGTGCCTCCATTAAAATTGAGTTCCTGCTTAACCATCAACCCGTAGCTTTGTCTTGTGATTGGAGGAGAACTGCTATATTCACACTGGGGATTGCTATACTCCCCTGGGCTCTAATTAATAGCTCTTGTAAGAGCTGTTCCTGCTACACTCTCTGAAGTAGGAGAGGTCTTTCACACACGTTCCTGGATATCAGAGGTTGGTCCATGGTGGGAGGAAGGCGGTGAGATCCCAGCTAAGCTACGGCGGTTGTGGAGTCTGCGGTGCTTGTGGTGTCTGGTGGGGTGCTTATAGCCCTCAGCATCAGCTAGGAAGCATCTGTTTGCAGAGGTGCCCAGTCGGGGTGCCAGGTGATCCATCACAATGACCATTAAATTATATTTCACATGGGGAAATTAATTAAAAATATCTTAATCAGTCTATTGTCATGACCTAGACATCTTAATCTTTGTTTGGACTGAAACCAAAGGTTTCTCAATTTTTGCATTTTTCACAGACAAACAGCACTTACACTGATAATATAATTGTTGTGATACGTTTCACGGTTTTGTAACACTAATATTTGTGTTCAGCGAACTCTGAGTATCACAGTACACCTCATGTACAGGCTTTATGGTGTTTTCAAAAGTTACAGAAAAAACTAGTTACGGCACACTCAGACTTGTAAAAATTCATAACTAAGAAGGCTACTATAGAACGCCTATCTAAGAGAATAAATATGGGGATTTAGTCCCACCATATGGCCATATGATGTTAAGCCCACCACTGCTTCAAAGTACCCAAATATCAGTGGGTCCTACGCTAATTACAAAATGTGGGAGACAAATTAAATAGTACTGGTGCTAAACACAAGCTACTGTGTATTATATTAATTTCTTTTTAAGAGCAAAGTGAGTATACAATAAAGAGTGATAAAAACAATTAAAAACAGTGTAACAACTAAACAATTAAAGTGTTGGTGCTTGAATGAGTATACTCATATTTGCATATAATATCTGTGCTGCATGAAGAAAATAATAAAAGTGACATGACTATAAAACTCCTCCTATTTATACACACACCTGTGGCCACCTCTAAAGAGGTCTCAGCAGCTGGGGTGCTTAACCCCAAAGGAATCTGGGACTTGATATGGTAGTGGCCTATCACTATGGTTACCATTTTTTCTTACTTTTGTATTCTAAGTTGCTATTAGTGAACAGTAAAGAAAGGGTTAAGCAATACGAGCCTCCGTGTCTTGACATAAAATTACCCCCATGATGGCATACCATTTGCAAAAGTAGACAACCCAAGGTATTGCAAATGGCGTATGTCCAGTCTCTTTTAGTAGCAACATAGTCACAAAAACTGGCCAACATTGGCGTTCAAATTAGTTTTTTGCATTTTTCACACACAAACAAATATTAACGCTAATGCATTTCTGCATATTTCTGCATATGAGAAAGGGAGGTTCTCCTGAAAGCTTGTCATTACAAAATTCTGTTAATCCAATAAAATAGGTATTACAAGATACCAATGTTATCGTTTTTTTTTTACATCTGCATCACTGGACTAATACGGCTACAATCTCTACTTGAATTAATTTAATACTAAGTGTATTTTAATATTACACGTGGAATGATAGTGTGTGTATGTTTATGTGAAAATTAAAAATAATTTGATTATACAGGGAGTGCAGAATTATTAGGCAAGTTGTATTTTTGAGGATTAATTTTATTATTGAACAACAACCATGTTCTCAATGAACCCAAAAAACTCATTAATATCAAAGCTGAATATTTTTGGAAGTAGTTTTTAGTTTGTTTTTAGTTATAGATATTTTAGGGGGATATCTGTGTGTGCAGGTGACTATTACTGTGCATAATTATTAGGCAACTTAACAAAAAACAAATATATACCCATTTCAATTATTTATTTTTACCAGTGAAACCAATATAACATCTCAACATTCACAAATATACATTTCTGACATTCAAAAATATAACAAAAACAAATCAGTGACCAATATAGCCACCTTTCTTTGCAAGGACACTCAAAAGCCTGCCATCCATGGATTCTGTCAGTGTTTTGATCTGTTCACCATCAACATTGCGTGCAGCAGCAACCACAGCCTCCCAGACACTGTTCAGAGAGGTGTACTGTTTTCCCTCCTTGTAAATCTCACATTTGATGATGGACCACAGGTTCTCAATGGGGTTCAGATCAGGTGAACAAGGAGGCCATGTCATTAGATTTTCTTCTTTTATACCCTTTCTTGCCAGCCACGCTGTGGAGTACTTGGACGCATGTGATGGAGCATTGTCCTGCATGAAAATCATGTTTTTCTTGAAGGATGCAGACTTCTTCCTGTACCACTGCTTGAAGAAGGTGTCTTCCAGAAACTGGGAGTTGAGCTTGACTCCATCCTCAACCCGAAAAGGCCCCACAAGCTCATCTTTGATGATACCAGCCCAAACCAGTACTCCACCTCCACCTTGCTGGCGTCTGAGTCGGACTGGAGCTCTCTGCCCTTTACCAATCCATCCATCTGGCCCATCAAGACTCACTCTCATTTCATCAGTCCATAAAACCTTAGAAAAATCAGTCTTGAGATATTTCTTGGCCCAGTCTTGACGTTTCAGCTTGTGTGTCTTGTTCAGTGGTGGTCGTCTTTCAGCCTTTCTTACCTTGGCCATGTCTCTGAGTATTGCACACCTTGTACTTTTGGGCACTCGAGTGATGTTGCAGCTTTGAAATATGGCCAAACTGGTGGCAAGTGGCATCTTGGCAGCTGCACGCTTGACTTTTCTCAGTTCATGGGCAGTTATTTTGCGCCTTGGTTTCTCCACACGCTTCTTGCAACCCTGTTGACTATTTTGAATGAAACGCTTGATTGTTCGATGATCACACTTCAAAAGCTTTGCAATTTTAAGAGTGCTGCATCCCTCTGCAAGATATCTCACTATTTTTGACTTTTCTGAGCCTGTCAAGTCCTTCATTTGACCCATTTTGCCAAAGGAAAGGAAGTTGCTTAATAATTATGCACACCTGATATAGGGTGTTGATGTCATTAGACCACACCCCTTCTCATTACAGAGATGCACATCACCTAATATGCTTAATTGGTAGTAGGCTTTCGAGCCTATACAGCTTGGAGTAAGAAAACATGCATAAAGAGGATGATGTGGTCAAAATACTCATTTGCCTAATAATTCTGCACACAGTGTATGTATAGTGATATATAAATAAAAGTACTTATATTGAATTTATAAACAATTTTTTTAAATTTTATATTATCTTTAAAATCTTTTTTTGCAGGCATTAGGGGGATTTCCTGACATTCCAGGCAGTCCCCCTGCAGGCAGGGCTGCAGACAGCCATTCCCGCCATGTAATCACGAGAACCCTGCAGACAGCCATTCCCGCCATGTAATCACGAGAACCCTGCAGACAGCCATTCCCGCCATGTTATCACATGGCCCTGGATGGTTGAACTTAGATGTCAGGCAAGCCCCAGGTGGAATGGCAAGGAGATGGACGCCTGGAGTTTCGGAATGGCCCCTAAAGGATGGCATAAAACACCCACAGTCCTTAAGGGGTAAACAGGTTTGTTTTCCTGGCTCTATAGGCCCTTGGGGCTCCTCTCCCCTGGCACTGAAGGGGTTAAAACTCCTTCAGCCACTTACCTTAATCCAGCGCTGGGCTCCCTCAGCGCTGGTGACCTCTCCTCCCCGGCCGACTTTTAGCTCCCAAGTGGAGCCGAATGCGCATGCACGGCCAGAGGCACGTGTGCATTCAAACCTGCCCATAGGAAAGCATTACTCAATGTTTTCCTATGGGAATCTTATTTGACGCTGGACTCCGTAAGGAGTGTAAATCGCGGAAGTGAGACAGCCACTAGAGGCTGGATTAACCCTGCAGTGTAAACATAGCAGTTTCTCTGAAACTGCTATGTTTTCAGCTGCAGGATTGAAACTAGGGCGACCTGGCGACCAGACCACTTCATTGAGCTGGTGCCTATAGTGGTCCTTTAATCAAAGTAGCTATGTAAGGTATTGTAAATCATAAAAATTGGCTTTAATTCTTAGGATGAAAATATTGTTTTGCCTCTTTTTAAATCAATGGTATGGCCAAACCTCGAATATGCCATTTACTTTTGGGCACCTGTTCTAATAAGGACACACTGCACTAAAAAAATTGCAGAGGGGCTACAAAATGAACATGATGATTTTATGATGAAATGCAAACACATATAAATATTTTTAGTTTAAGAAAAAAATGTACCTCATGATAGCTTTATATAAATATATTTGGGGCCAAAACAAACCATTGTCTGGAAATCTATTCATAAACAGGACTATAAAAACAACATGAGGTCACATACTCAGACTGGAAGAAAGGAGATTTAGTCTAAGGAAAGAGTATTTACAATAAGAACAATAACTATGTGAAATTCGCTTGACTTTTCTCAGTTCATGGGCAGTTATTTTGCGCCTTGGTTTCTCCACACGCTTCTTGCGACCCTGTTGACTATTTTGAATGAAACGCTTGATTGTTCGATGATCACACTTCAAAAGCTTTGCAATTTTAAGAGTGCTGCATCCCTCTGCAAGATATCTCACTATTTTTGACTTTTCTGAGCCTGTCAAGTCCTTCTTTTGACCCATTTTGCCAAAGGAAAGGAAGTTGCTTAATAATTATGCACACCTGATATAGGGTGTTGATGTCATTAGACCACACCCCTTCTCATTACAGAGATGCACATCACCTAATATGCTTAATTGGTAGTAGGCTTTCGAGCCTATACAGCTTGGAGTAAGAAAACATGCATAAAGAGGATGATGTGGTCAAAATACTAATTTGCCTAATAATTCTGCACACAGTGTATGTATAGTTATATATAAATAAAAGTACTTATATTGAATTTATAAACAATTTTTTTTAATTTTATATTATCTTTAAAATCTTTTTTTGCAGGCATTAGGGGGACTTCCTGACATTCCAGGCAGTCCCCCTGCAGGCAGGGCTGCAGACAGCCATTCCCGCCATGTAATCACGAGAACCCTGCAGACAGCCATTCCCGCCATGTAATCACGAGAACCCTGCATACAGCCATTCCCGCCATGTTATCACATGGCCCTGGATGGTTGAACTTAGATGTCAGGCAAGCCCCAGGTGGAATGGCAAGGAGACGGACGCCTGGAGTTTCGGAATGGCCCCTTAAGGATGGCATAAAACACCCACAGTCCTTAAGGGGTAAACAGGTTTGTTTTCCTGGCTCTATAGGCCCTTGGGGCTCCTCTCCCCTGGCACTGAAGGGGTTAAAACTCCTTCAGCCACTTACCTTAATCCAGCGCTGGGCTCCCTCAGCGCTGGTGACCTCTCCTCCCCAGCCGACTTTTAGCTCCCAAGTGGAGCCGAATGCGCATGCACGGCCAGAGGCACGTGTGCATTCAAACCTGCCCATAGGAAAGCATTACTCAATGTTTTCCTATGGGAATCTTATTTGACGCTGGACTCCGTAAGGAGTGTAAATCGCGGAAGTGAGACAGCCACTAGAGGCTGGATTAACCCTGCAGTGTAAACATAGCAGTTTCTCTGAAACTGCTATGTTTTCAGCTGCAGGATTGAAACTAGGGCGACCTGGCGACCAGACCACTTCATTGAGCTGGTGCCTATAGTGGTCCTTTAATCAAAGTAGCTATGTAAGGTATTGTAAATCATAAAAATTGGCTTTAATTCTTAGGATGAAAATATTGTTTTGCCTCTTTTTAAATCAATGGTATGGCCAAACCTCGAATATGCCATTTACTTTTGGGCACCTGTTCTAATAAGGACACACTGCACTAAAAAAATTGCAGAGGGGCTACAAAATGAACATGATGATTTTATGATGAAATGCAAACACATATAAATATTTTTAGTTTAAGAAAAAAATGTACCTCATGATAGCTTTATATAAATATATTTGGGGCCAAAACAAACCATTGTCTGGAAATCTATTCATAAACAGGACTATAAAAACAACATGAGGTCACATACTCAGACTGGAAGAAAGGAGATTTAGTCTAAGGAAAGAGTATTTACAATAAGAACAATAACTATGTGAAATTCTCGGGTGGTTATTAGAGTCTGTACAGCTGGATGAATACATGCAAAGACATAATAATATTTAGGGATATTGTTTTTAATATGCGGGGTTACACCTAACTGATTCATAGAAAGATCTGACTGTCATTCTGGGGCCAAGAAGGATTTTTTCCTAGTTTGTTGCAATATTGGAAAGTCTTTCCAACTAGGTTCATGCCTTCTTTTAGACCCACAGGCAAAAACATGTGTGAAAGACGGAACTTGATGGATTCAAGTCTTTATTCAGCCTATAAAACTATGTAATATGTTCACGTTGTTTTGAATTGGTGAAACAGTGTATACACTTAAATGCAATTATGCAACACAACTCCATATAATTTGCATTATTTTCTTGGAAATTGTACCACTAATTTCCACATTGGCCTAATTCATTTAACTGAGATTTTACAAAACTGACACGTGTTATTCTTCTCACAAAATATTTATGTACTAGTATGCCAAAATGGAAACATTTTTAGAAAGTTAATAAGACTGCTGTGGTATTACTAACAGGATCGCCTTAGTATATAACAATAAGTTTACCCATGTCATTACTATAATTTGAACTGAACAGACCTGGCACGCATTGTTATTTAGGTACTTCACATGATACCTGATATTAGTGTTTAGTCAATTACCACACCTATGAATTTAATGTACAACTAGAGCATCTCTTTTTTATATTATATCTGACATTTATTATTTACCTACTAGTTAAGTATACTCTAATCCCATATGTGGCAAAATATTCTTAATAAAAGCATTTTTTTTTATAGTATTAACATTCAACAAAATATGGCAAATTACCAGGAAATCCTAAATGCTATTTTGTGCATATCAATATATATTAGTGCATATAAGTTTAGTCTAAGAAAATTAAATGTTACGCTGCACGTGTGATTTGATATTTAAATGACATTTATGCTGACCACTTGTAAAGAATATCAATACTGTTGACAATCTAAACTTTAACAATCTCAAAGATATTAAATTTCAGCACTGACATCACATTTCAGACATGCTCTAGTCTTTTACCTTTATCTACACCCTTTATATTTTTCGATTTTTTTTTTAATGTGGTTACTCACACTCTTCCTTAATCTTATTTTGTAATTCTATTATATCTCAGTGCATAATCTTTTTAATGGTATATGTCTATTCCACTTTTCTATTTATTTATTTGTCTATGAAATATATTTTAGAAATGTAATTTGTGTTGCCATGTGATATAAGAAGAGCAGAAACAAAAAACAAACAACTTTTCTAGCCAATAAAGATGCTTCTTCTTCCATTAACCCATTAATGCCATTACAGCATTCCATGCTGTTTAGATTTAAATGGCCATAAAGCTGTTGTGGCAGCATATTAACTCCTTAATGGTTTCAAGCCCTGGAGAACTGAAATGCTCACCTACCTCAGCGATCCACTTCTAGGGGAGCCAGGCAGTCCCCCTCCAGCAAGTCCTGTCCTTCCAGGCCATGTGATCATCCTGACAAAGTGGTCACATGTCCGGAAGAGCTGGCTATAGCTCTGCCTGGGTTGTCAGGCAGTCCCCCAACTGCTGTAATAATATAAAATATATATTTATATATATATATATTTTTTCCATATGCCCAAAGATATATATATATATATATATATATATATATATATAACAATCAATCAAAGAAGGGAGCACTCCAGGTCTTCAATTAAGTGGAAAAAATATATTTACAGTATCAAAGCATGGTACAAATTCTGTGTAGAAGAAATCAACGTTTCGACCCTGCTGGGGTCTTTATCAAGTGATATCAAGTGATATTTATCGTGATCTTGATAAAGACCCCAGCAGGGTCGAAACGTTGATTTCTTCTACACAGAATTTGTACCATGCTTTGATACTGTAAATATATTGTTTCCACTTAATTGAAGACCTGGAGTGCTCCCTTCTTTGATTGATTGTTATATATTTTGAGGCGGGATTGCACCTAGGCACTTGTTTTATAAGATTGGATATAGGAGTAGTGCCTTGTTTACCTATTTTTGATATATATATATATATATATATATATATATATACATATATATATATATATATATATATATATATATATATATATATATATATATATATATAAATGAAACCAAGAATGGCTAGGGCTGCACTCACTCACCAATCTCTTTTTGTTTCTCCTTTGGAGGTTGGAAAGAATTTCCCAAGTAAGTGCATTAATCTCAAAAGAGCAGCATTAGGCTGCTAGAGTAGGACCTGCCAAGAATGGGGTATGTGAAGTGATGTTTTGACAGACTGCCACAGGGTACATTTTGATGTTGTGGTAGGCTTATGCAATGTAGGATCATATACTGTAACTAAACCCCCAAAATTTATTGCCTGGATGAGGTGTTTTTAAAGAAAACTATTGCAATCTATGAGACTTGAAATCGCTGTTTAGCGAATGAGCAAGTGCGCTGGATTGTGTATTTTATATATTGTGTATTTCTGTATATTAAGATCTTTGGGCATGTATAATGTTTTTTAAATTTTTATATTATTACAGTCTGGTAAACTGAAATGACCCTGTAACTTTCTAAAACACCATAGAACCTGGACATGGGGGGTACTGTTATATCAGTGAGACATAGCTGAATAGAAATATGTGTATTTTATTGCAGTAAAAGCAACAATATTATGGAGAACGTATTAATTTCTCACACTTTTTGATTTTATTCAAATTAAGTTATGTTTCATATCATATTTGGTTTAGGATAATTTATCATTGTAATGTAGGCTATTATTGAAAGATCAGAATAATCTTCATGGGGGAAACCTCATATCATCTTAATTTGAGCCTTATTTAACATTACTGGAGTATTGGTAAAATATACAATTCCTTGTGTTTCTGTAGCAAGGTCTACACAATTGTATGGTTTATTATGTCTTCTCTTTATCTCTTTATCCTTATTTACTTTTAACTCAAATTATCAAGTGAGTACAGGATAACTTGACTAGAGGGTTACTATATCCATCACCACCACTTCTGCTTTTAAATGTGGTCATGGTGAAAGTAGTCTGAATGTGCAGTGATTCTGCTTGACATACTGACGTTATGTGTTTAGCTTTCTATGTGTCATTCATACCTATTGACTACAGGGTAGAGCACAATAAGACCATAGATAAAAAAAATCAGACAAGTAATATTATTAATGTTGATGGACTTGTTTTATCTTTTGTGAAGTTCAATGCAATAAATAATGTTTTTTATTTGGTACAGTAGCATCTTTCACTATGTTTATTTACAGCTATCAATTCATATCCCATGGCAGTGATGGCGAACCTTTTTGAGCCCGAGTGCCCAAACCGCAATAAATGTCAACTTTTTTTTCCTCAAAGTGCCAACATGGCAATAAAACCTGAATACTGAGATTTAAGTTCATAAAAAACAACTTGCACAGTTGTCCGAACTAGTTAACATCTTTTGTTTTAGAAGACACAACAGAGAGTTAAATTATACAAATTTTAAATAATGATATTAATAGATAAAATTAAGCATATATTTATTAGTATCTCCAACAAATGCAATGCATACACACACCTGAACACATTTACACACCGACTGCTTAATACATCCATACACAGACTGCTAAATACACACACAGTCCGTTAAATACAAACACACACACAAACATACACACAGTCTGCTGAATACACACACACACACTGCTGAATACACACACATATACTGCACTGAGGGGTGCAGTGTGTGTGTTTGTGTGTGAGAGGGGGTAGCGGTGCTGTGTGGGGAGGGGGGTAGGGGTGCTGTGTGTGGGGGTAGGGGTGCTGTGTGTGTTGTGGGGGTAGGGGTGTGGTGTGTGTGTGTGTGGGGGTAGGGGTGCGGTGTGTGTGTGTGGGGGGTAGGGGTGCGGTGTGTGTGTGGGGGTAGGGGTGTGGTGTGTGTGTGTGGGGGGCTAGAGGTGCAGTGTGTGTGTGGGGGTAGGGGTGCTATGTGTGTGTGTGGGGGGTAGGGTAGGGGTGCTGTGTGTTTGGGGGTAGGGGTGCTGTGTGTGTGTGGGGGGGTAGGGGTGCTGTGTGTGGGGGGGTAGGGGTGCTGGGTGTGGGGGTAGGGGTAGGGGTGCTGTGTGTGGGGGTAGGGGTGCTGTATTGGGGGTAGGGGGACTGTGTGGGGGGTAGGGGTGCTGTGGGGGGTAAGGGTGTTGGGGTGCTCTGTTGGGGAGTAGGGGTGCTCTGTTGGGGGGGTAGGGGTGTTCTGTTGGGGGGGGTAGGGGTGTAGGGGTGTTCTGTAGGGGGTAGGGGTGCTGTGTGTGTCTGTGTGTGGGGCGTAGGGGGGCTGTGTGTGTGGGGGGGTAGGGGTGCGGTGTGTGTGTGTGGGGGTAGGGGTGCGGTGTGTGTGGGGCTAGAGGTGCGGTGTGTGTGTGGGGGTAGGGGTGCTGTGTGTGTGTGGGGTAGGGGTGCTATGGGTGGGGGGGTAGGGGTGCTATGTGTGTGGGGGGATAGGGTAGGGGTGCTGTGTGTTTGGGGGGGTAGAGGTGCTGTGTGTTTGGGTGGGTAGGGGTGCTGTGTGTGTGTGTGTGTTGGGGGGTAGGGGTGCTTTGTGTTTGGGGGGATAGGGTTGCTGTGTGTGTGTGGGGGGTAGGGGTGCTCTGTGTGGGGGTAGGGATGCTGTATTGGGGGTAGGTGGCTGTGTTGAGGGGTAGGGGTTCTGTGTTGGGGTAGGGGTGTTGGGGTGCTCTGTTGGGCGGTAGGGGTGCTCTGTTGGGGGTGTGGGTAGGTGTGTTCTGTTGGGGGTAGGGGTGTTATGTGGGGGGTAGGGGTGCTGTGTGTGTGTGGGGGGGGGGCGTAGGGGTGCTGTGTGTGTGGGAGTAGGGGTGTTGGGGGGTAGGGGTGCTCTGTGGGGGTGGGTAGGGGTGTTCTGTTGGGGGGTGGGTAGGGGTGCTCTGTTGGGGGGATGGGTAGGGGTGCTCTGTTGGGGGGATGGGTAGGGGTGCTCTGTTGGGGACGGTAGGGTGGGTGGGTAGGGGTGGGGTGCTCTGTGGGGGGTAGGGGTGGGGGTAGGGGTGCTCTGTGGGGGTGGGTAGGGGTGTTCTGTTGGGGGGTGGGTAGGGGTGCTCTGTTGGGGGGGTGGGTAGGGGTGTTCTGTTGGGGGGTGTTCTGTTGCTCTGTTGGGGCGTTGGGTAGGGGTGCTCTGTTGGGGGGTGGGTAGGGGTGCTCTGTTGGGGGTGTGTTCTGTTGGGGGGGTGGGTAGGTGTGCTCTGTTGGGGGGTGGGTAGGGGTGCTCTGTTGGTGGGGTGGGTAGGGGTGTTCTGTTGGGGGGTTTAAGATACATTAAAAACATTATTTATTTATTTTTAAAAGCATACTGAATCCCCCCCCCACTTCATCTTACCTTTGGTGAAGGGGAGGGGGGAACACAGCCATCCCTGGTGGTCCAGTGGTGGTAAGTATCTAGGACAGGAGCCTGCAGCTCTCCTGTCCTCCCGCGCGATGCTGTGTGGAGCGTTACCATGGTAACACACGGCAACGCTCCACACAGCTCGCGGGAGGACAGGAGAGCTGCTTCCTCGATGCCTCCCCCCTGCTTCTGGTCCTGCCGACATGGAAGCAGAGTAGGCGCCTGCCGTTTCGGGCAGGCAGGTGCCTACTTTGCAGTGATGCCGAACCTACGGCCGCGTGCCGACAGAGAGCATGAAAATTCTCTAAGCGAACTGACAAAAGAAGACATTAACTGAACACCCATCATATTTTAGAAGTACCTTCAGTGTTTTCTATATTTACATTTTTAGTGAGTGCCAAATTATTGGTCGATCCATGTGTATTAAATATTTTTTTGTAATCTTTTTACAGGATTCATAAGGTGCATCAGTTTTATTTTGCAGAGTGTTAATTATATTATTTTAAACCAATTGGTAATTTGGCTAAAAATATGTTGAGGATTTTGCAATACAAGTTATAAGTAATACACTGGAATCACTGTATTTATAGTTTATGATTATTTGAGAATTAAAGCATCCCACTAAACACACACATTGCATTTTACATACACTCTTTTTTCACATAGACATTTGAAACATACACTTTTATTCGCATACATATAATATATTTATATTTTGTTTTAACAGTTAAGTCAATAGAAGGGTTAAAACTAAACAAGTAACTGGTATTTTATAATTGGAGAACTAAATATGTATGTCATAAGAGTTGTGTGTTGAGGAGGACAAAATGGGAGAAAGAAAAGACAAGAGAAGGAGGAAGGTGCTGAATGGCGTAGGTGACCAGTCAGTAAGGCAGGAAGAGAAGGAGACTGGTAGAAAACAAATGGAAGTAAGTAAGACAGCTTCAGTCAAGGTGACAGGTTTGCAAGAGGGAGTTGAAAGAGTGCCATATGAATATCTAGGAACTATACATGTGCACAGATGTAAAAATAAATAAATAAAAAATAAAAAAGGCAAACAATGGAATGCAGTCCATGGTAAGGGGAGGATTTATGTAATTTGAAATAAAAAGTAAAATAATGTCAGAAGAATAGTGAAAAACAAGAAAGGCCAAGTCAACTTGCACTGTAAAGTTGCTGCAGGATGAACTCCAGATGAGATAATTATTAATTGGTGTTTTATAAGTGATACACGTAAAGACCCAAGGGCAGAGTATAAGATATTTGAAACCCTACTAACCTCAACATCTGAGGAAAGGGATTTAGGATAAATTATTTCAGATGACTTAAAGGTAGGAAGAAAATGTAATAGAGCAGCTGGAAATGCTAGCAGAATGCTTGGTTGTATAGGGATAGCTATTAGCAGTAGAAAGAGAGAAGTGCTCATGCCATTGTACAGAACACTGGTGAGACCTCACTTGGAGTATTGTATGCGGTACTGGAGACCGTATCTTCAGAAGGATATTGATACTCTAGAAAGAGTTCAGAGAAGGGCTACTAAACTGGTTCATCGATTGCAGAATAAAACTTACAAGGAAAGGTTAAAGGGACTTAACATGTATTGCTTGGAGGAAAAACAAGACAGGGGGGGATATGATAGAAACATTTAAATTCATAAAGAGAATCAACACAGTAAAGGAGGAGACTATATTTAAAAAAAATAAAAACTACCACAACAAGAGGACATAGATTTAAATTAGAGGGGCAAAGATTTAAAAATATTATAAGGAAGTATTACTTTACTGAGAGGGTATTGGATGCATGGAATAGCCTTCCAGATGAAGTGGTAAAGGTTAACACAGTGAGGGAGTTTAAGCATGCATGGGATAGGCATAAGGCTATCTTAGACTTAAGATAAGGCTAGGGACTAATTAAAAGTATTTCAAAATATTGGGCAGACTAGATGGGCCGAATAGGTCTTATCTGCCGTCACATTCTATGTTTCTATGTTTCTATACACACGTGATAAAAAACTACTAAACATGCAATGATTCATACCCTAAGAGATACAATGGAAATCTAAGCATTGACTTGAAGCATGTAAAACAGAAAGAAACAAAATAATATAGTGAAGATGGTATTGTATAAAGTGCAAGTAGCAAGGCTTAGTTTGATAATTGAACTAACATTTATTAGAGCCTAACTGTATAAGGCTCAATAATAGCGCAGTAGTGCCTTTAACAGGCAGCACTCCACCTCCTTCCAACGTGGATGGTTCTTGAAAGTAAATAGAAAATACTCACAAGATGTAACAAGTAACCCAACATACGGTGTGAAAATCCACCAGTAGAAACAAAGACAGAGAGAAAGTCCCTAAACTGGTCCTTAGAATGGCCGAGTCAGGCAAACCAGTGAAAGAGTAGTCGATAACAAGCCATGTCAAATACCAAAAATACCATATGGACAGAAGAACGCGCTAATGGGACACTAGAGACACAAGGAACCACAACAGGGCACTGTGCCTTGGACAAACTGAGTTTTTATATGTTTGGGGGTGTGGTTAGCATAACCACTTCCCCAAAAGGAGTGAATGTGCTGAAATTACGCGTACCACCTTCCAGGGCGGCTAGAGATGATGTATATGTCTCATTACGGCAACCGGAAGTGACGCAATGCTAATTGTGGCACGTCACTTCCTGCTCCACATCATATTAACGTCCGTGTAAGTCCTTCCTCAACATTCTTCCCCTCACAGGGAGTAATTACATGCCATGTTTGTTTTGGAAAAAGGAAGGGCAAAATAATAGCCATAAGGCAAGAGGGAGAAAAACAAAGAAAAAAAGGAGGATATTACCAAATCTATTTAAATAAAATAATAAAAACATATCAACAGTAGTAAAATTTTAATTTAATTCCTCAAAATAACTACACCTAGTTAGTGGGGAAGGTACTACTTATTATTTATCATTAATTGTCCAATGTCCAATTTTTTTAATAAAGTATATTGATTAAATATTATATACTTTTTAAAATAAGTATATATTAAGATTGATGAAATCTGAAGGGGTAGGATATACTAAAAACAGAAAATATTATTGGAAATTTTCAATTATATGGAAATGTTCGATTATATTTTTACTTCATATTAATTATTAAAAAGTCTCATGGTCATATATTCATAAATTATTATTCATTGTTCTATGAAGTGGTGTAACTCAAATTCTGCATTCACATCCCCAGGTTGTAGAGTATTCAGATTGTAAATCCATTCCATCTCTGCCATGCCTAGTTGTTTAGACACATCACCTCCTCTCCAACTATCCATTGTTTTCTGGATACCTATACATTTTAAATCTTTTGGGTTGCAGTTGTGATTGGATTTAAAATGCTGAGACACACTATGTCCTGTATAGGCTTTCTTATATGTTCTTCCACTCGAACGTGGAGCGCACTTTTTGTACGTCTAACATAAGCCACACCACAAGAGCAAATAAAGATATAGATCACATTTTTCGAATAGCATGTTATTTTTTTTTTTTTTTAAACATTCTTTATTTGTTGTTTTTCAATGAGGTAAAATCATTAGGGTACAGAAAAGAAATAGGGTAGCGGAGGTACGACCAGTTTGATACAGGTGATCAGTATCTTTCACACACATATCTTGTTGTCTTAGGGCTTTTGTGAGGAAGCCGTTGTTACGTGGTGTGTTCAGTTGGCTTGGTGTCTGCTGTGTGGTAGTGTGAGGTTCAGGGACCTCGCTTTTGGTCTCTCTCATTTCTATATGGTTCGTCTGTTCAAACCTGTATTAGTGCCTGTGGTAGCTGTTTGCGGTTTGTTGTGTTTCTCAGTTGTGGTTAGTTTTATGTGGGGTAGGTTTCCCCTTTTCTGTCAGTTTTGGTTTAGTTGCTACATAGTGATGGGTTCATGTGGGTGAGGGTGATCGATTGGGGGGGTTGAGAACCTATGTACAAGGGTTAGAGTACCATAGCGGGATTCGGTTTCGAGAAGCCATTAGCTGTCCAATGGTTCGGGTTGGGGGTTATGCTGCATATGTTGAGTGTCGGTGTTGTGGTGATTTGGTTGCTCTTTTAGTGTGGTGGACCAGATTGGTGAGGTGGTGGTCGCCTGTGGGCCCTTATTGTAGGTGAGGTTCAGATAGCCAGGGGTCCCATATTTTATGGAATTGTTTGGAGGTTTCATGTATTATGGCTGAGATCCTATCCATGTGTACTGCTTCTCTGGTTTTGCGTATGATTGTTTGTAGTGTGAGGGTGTTTGGTGTTCCCCATACTTCGGCTATTGCCCGTCTGGTCGCTAAGGCTATCCTGTTTGTCATTTTGTTTTGGGCTCTGGTCAGGTCCTCTCGTGGTCTGGATAGGAGCCATGTCCAGGGGTCTAGTGGTATGGTGGTTTGAAGGAGTGTTGAGACTAGGGAGGCCACTTCTGCCCATAGTGGGGCCAGTTTAGGGCAATGCCACCATACGCGTATATATGTGCCCCTCTGTCTGCAGTTTTTCCAGCAAAGGTCCGCGTCTGCCTTGCCCATGTGGTACAGCCGTACCGGGGTTAGGTACCATCGGAGCAGTGTTTTGTATGCCTGCTCCTTATGGTTGACGCAAATGGATATGGAGGCTGTTGCCTCCCAGATGTCTTGCCAGTCAGTGGGGTCGTCTGGGGGCCCTAGGTCCCTCTCCCAAGCCGCCACATAGGCCAATGCCCCCGTGGGTTGGTTTGTGATAAGGAGTGTGTAGTTTTCTGTGATTTGACCTTTGTGGAGTGGGTTGAATGTGCATGCTCTCTCAAACCGTGTGAGCGTGGTGGTGGCTGCTTTGGTGTTTTCGGGTTGTTCTAGGAAGCTTCACAGTTGTAAGTAGCGGAAGAAGTCATGGGTGTTATATGTTGCCTGCGTGTTGGGGAGGTCATTGTATGGGGTCACACGGGTTCCCGTGTAGAAGTGGTGTAGTCTAAATAGGTTGTTTTGTTCGTAGTGCGCAAAGTCTCTGGGTGTTAACCCTGGGGGGAATGCTCTGTTGCGTAGTATAGGTTGGGTGATTATTTGGGGGTCATGGAGTAGGATGGGGTTGAGCCTCCAGGACCAAGGTCTCGAGATTTGTGGTGGTTGGAGTTGTAGTGTAATGTCGGCGTGGTCTGACCAGGTGATGTTGCTTATTGTGATGTATGTGACGTGGGGGAGTAGGGATGGTGAGATGAGGAAGAGGTCGATGCGGGAGTAGATGTGGTGTGGCTGTGAGTAGAACGTGTAGTCGCGGTTGGTCGTCGTTGTGTTCTCCATATGTCTATGAGACCCGTTTGGGTTATGAAGTTGGCCAGCAGTTTGTCCGATCTGGAGGGGTGGGTGGGTTGTTGAGTGTGGGGGGGTATCGTTGTCTGTCAATGGGTGGGGAGATTATTCTTTGGTGGCCGGGGTGTTGGCTGAGGTGGGCTTGTAGAGTCTGCCAGAATTGTGGGTCTGGGACAGTCGGTGCGTATATGGAGGTTAGTGCTATTTTCGTGTTGCTGTTATGTATCGTCTTGTGGGTCTTTGTGGATATCTTTAAGGTGTATGGGACAGGTTTTCTTCAGTAAAATTGCCATCCCATTGTGTTTGCCTGTGTTTGAGTTGGCTAGATGGCAGGTTCGGTAGTGTCGGCTTAGGAGAGGGAACGGGCGTGAGTTAACGTAATGCGTTTCTTGAAGAAAGACCACGTCTGCCCCCGACCTGTTGGCCCAGCGCATGACCTGGTGGCGTTTTGAGGGATGGTTTAGCCCCTTGCAGTTAATTGATATGCATGTTACCTTAGCTGACATGTTGATGTGGGGGGTATTGCGGTGCGGATGCGGGTGTGGTCGGTTCCGATTGCCCATTGGTCCAGTCCCTTGTGTTGTGGGAGGGGACTTGGGCTTTTTGCGTCAGGTGCCATCCCAGTTTGGGTGTGGTTTTAGGGTCTCGTGTCCCGCCATGGTACTCTTCGAGGGTGAACTGGGGATAAAGATAAAAATAAAAGTGAACATATTTACAACTTCCTGGGCTTATTGTCTGTGCCAGGTTCGAATCTAACAGTGTTTTGGGTATGTCCCGTATGTGGGATCCCGGTGCCCTGGTGTTATCGTGGAGCGTGGTGAGGGTTAGTCCTGAGGTGCATCCCGTTCCAGGTGTGTGGTAACTTCCACTGAGAGGTTGTACGTTGGGGGTGGGGGTAATTGGGTGAGGCTATAGGGTCTGCTGGCTAATGGTTTGTCGAGGGGGGGTTGGCGGTTCCCGTGGGTTGGGGCACCCGTCTGAGGGGGGGTGTCCGGATGGTCCCTTGGAGTGGGGTTGTCTGGTATCAGTATTGGGGGCAGGGCAGTCCAAGCCGTCCTGGTTCCCTGGTGCTTGTCCATTGGTTTCCCTCCCACCCTTGCCCTCCTAGCTGTTCCGGTGGTGTGGTTTGTGACTGGTTGTCTGGGGGCGGGTGGTATTGTGTGGGTTGTCTTTTTAATCCCTGCTTGTCCCGACTTGCTTCCTCCCCCCTCTCATCCCCCCCTGGTTTGGCCAGCATAGCTGGCTTGGAGACCCCCCTCCCCCCGTCCCCCCACTGCCGTGTCCCCATTGTTGTGGGTGTTTTTCCCAAAATCTAGTATATGAGTTAAATAACTATCTTACAGGTAGCATGCAAATAAACGTTAGTAAAACATGCAAATATTGTCACTGTGTATAAAGGATATATTATACGGGCACAGTCTATGCTTCTTTTGCGCTTCGTTTAGTTCGTCTTGTCGGGGAGCCTTGCTGGTCTGCTCCTGGGTTGTCTGGGTTCGGGGTTGGTGAGGTGGAGTCATGTCACTCTCATTCTGGCTCTCGGCGTTGCCTGTGGGTGATTCCCGGATTGACGGTTTCTTTGCGGTAGCGGTTTTCCCCACAGTGGTTGTAGTGGTGGAGGCCTCCTCTGTGTGGTGGTGATGGTGGTCTCTGGTCTTGTTCTCGGTAGGTGTAGGCCCAGTTTGGAGGCAAATGCTTGCTGTTTGGTGGGGTCTGTGAGGATATGTGTCATGTTATCTCTGCGGACCAGGAGTTTGAAGGGGTGACCCCATCTGTAGGCTATACCTGCCTGGGTTAATGCCGTGGTGAGAGGTTTCAGCTCTCGACGCTTGGCTAGTGTGGTAGGTGATAAGTCCTGATAGAATGCCAGCATAGCGGTGTCTAGTTTTGGCGGGCTTTTCCTGGTCGCCTCTATGAGCGCTTCCTTGACGGAGTAATAGTGAAGCCTCACTATTACGTTTCTGGGGGCTGTGTGGTCTTGGCTGGGGGGCTTCAGGGCTCTGTGGGCTCTGTCCATGGTCAGCTCTTGTGGGGTTTTTTCGTGTAGGAGGGTTAGAAATACCTCTTGTAGTGTGGAGTGTAGCATCTCTCCGGTGACTGTCTCAGGGAGGCCTCTGATCCTGATGTTATTTCTTCTGGATCTATTGCTGAGGTCTTCCAGTCTGTTTTCCAGTGTTTTTATGCGTGATTGCAGAGTTGATATGGCGTCTGCCTGGGTGACTACTGTATCCATGATGTCATCTACCCTTTGCTCCACTTGTCCTGTCCGCTCCCCCAGTTCTGTGATGTCTGCCTTCATGCCCTGAAGCTGTTTCTCCAATTCTGTTGCCATATGGTTTTTAATATCGGCTGCTGCTTCTTTAAGCAGCCGTTGGAGGTCTGTCTTTGTCAGCGGTGCTGACTCCGAGGCTGAGGTCTCGCTGTGCTCGGAGTCAGAATTCTCGTGGCCACGTGTGTAAGATGGCGCCGGGTCTCCTTGCGCTCGAAAGTGTGAGGCTACCGACGGCTGTGAATCGCTGTTTTTCCAGCTGACGCCCATTGCTGTGGGTTACCCAGTGGGTGAGTGGGCCGTTTGGTGGGGTCAGCTGCGTTGTAAGTGCGCTTTTCGTGGCTTAATTGTGCCTGGGTCTCGGGAGCTGTAGGCTTATGCGGCCATCTTGGATCCCGGTCAGGCTCCGCCCCCGAATAGCATGTTATTAAGTCCTTTGTGGGGAAATGTATTATTTCTCTCTGGTGAGAATTTGTGAAGTTGTACACTATTATTACCTGTTCTCCTACAGGCCAGGCACACATCCATAGAAACTCTTTACTTCTTTCAGGAAGGATGAATTCTGTTTTTTCTTTAGATGATGCTTAACTATCTTCTGTTTTCTTCTGAATGTAAATACTGTTTTTTTACTGTTTTTTCTCTTAAAATATACTTTAACATGCTTCAAAATTGGCAAATGTTTATTTACAATTTTTATATTAATGGCTATTCTGGTTAAAGATGCGCAGAATAGGTACACTTATATTGCCCCTTTCACCTTATGTTTTAGTACATCCTTCCTTCCTATACTTAGGACTTGATTGAAACTTTATTTTATAGTTATATCATTTTAAGTTTGGCGCACCTCAAGCCTTCGTCCGATGTTTCCGCGTTTATGCGGTGTAGTGTGTCAGGGGTCCTATACCAGTGAGCCAGCAACTTAAAGCTCATCTCCTGGTACTTGGAACTAATGGAGCATTTATGTGTGAGTATGCATATTTTCTCCCATTCCTGCATTGTTAGCGTGACTACTGTCTCCCATTCCCATTTAGCGAAAAATCGTAGGGTCGGTGTGTTTTCCCCAGTGAGGAGTAGTGCGTATAAGAAGGAAACCAGTTTCTCTAGATGACGTCTTTTGATGCATAAGGCCTCAAATTTTGTGGGGTCTCTATGTAGGCACTGTTTGCTCAGAAAGGCCACATAATATGTCTGTAGTTGGTTGTAATGAAGTTTCTCTATGCCTGAGGGTGTGGTGTCACCGAGGATGGCTGTCAGGGGTTTAAGTCGGTCTCTTTGTAGGAATTGGTGAACGTACATCCAGTCGGAGTCTGGGTTGTGTGTGATGGGTGTCAGTGGGCCAAGTGAGGTGGTTAGTTGTTGGGGGTATCGGAGCGTACACTAGGCTCGCAGGGTGGCGTCTATAATGGGGTTAGTAGTTCGGAGAGAACTATACATCATGGAGCCAAGCCACAAGCGGAAAGGTATAGCCTGTGAGAGCTCCATGCGTGGTAGTACCCCAGGGCGGACGGGAGCCCAGTGCCCCCTTGAGTTTTAGGGCATTCTAATTGTGCCTTACTAATCCTAGATGCCCTCCCATTCCATACAAACCTCTATATTGCGGTGGAGAAAGACTGAAAGAAGGCTCTTGGTATGGCCACTGGGACCGTCTGAAACAGGTATAAAAGGCATGGGAGGACATTCATCTTCACCGCATTGATACGGCTGATCCAGGAGACATACAGGCCTGACCAATGGTAGCTCAGTATGTATGGTTGTAAGAATGGGGAGGAAGTTCTGTTGGTACAAGTGTGTCAGATCTTTCGGCAGCCAGACCCCAAGGTATTTTAGCTTAACCGCGCACCAAGTAAAATGAAATTGTGATTTCAGGTGGAGTCCCCTGTCTGACGTTGAGAGCCTCTGATTTGCTCATGTTCAGCTTAAGGTTCGACAGATTTCCAAATTCCCTGAAGGCGTGGAGAAGTTTGGGCAGGGAGACTAGCGGATTGTCCAGGAAGAAAAGCATGTCGTTCGCATATGCGGCTACCCTGTGTTCTGTATTGTGTAGTGTGTACCCCATAATGCCCTCATCTCATCCGACTGCCTCTAGGAATGGTTAACCTCCCTGGCGGTATTCCCGAGCGTGACTCGGGGTTAATTTTCGCTGCCAGAAGCGGTAACCCCGAGTCACGCTCGGGGTAGATAAGATTTACTTACCTCCGCCGCGATCCGCTTCGGGAGGACTGCCGCACAGCCCAGGCAGCCCTCCCACGGCAAATCAGGCCCCCGGGGGCCATGTGATCGCTCTCAAAGAGCGATCACATGGCCCTCTATAGCTGGCTGTGGATCTGCCAGCGGGGGGACTGTTTGAAATATCAGACAGTCCCCCTGCTGGCGGGAAGTATAAAAAAAATAAAAAAAGACAAGTGTAAAAATAAATTAAATATATTTATATATATATATATATATATATATATATATATATATATATATATATATATATATATAATATGTATATATATTATATATATATAATAGATGTACATATATATATATTATATATAAATACGTATAATTAAAATAATAAATAAATAAAATATTGAAACAAAATTGAATATAAATTATATATGCATATGTAATTTCATTCTAACTGTATTTTGTTATTAATATATATATATCGGTAACAAAATACACTTAGAATGACATTCTATATATATCTATATATATATATAAAATACAAATAAGCACAAATATATATATATATAGATAAATACATATAATTACATAAAAGATTACATTAGTATACACATAGAATTTAAATACCTATAAATGCATATATATTAAAATTCTACATGTATATTTAAATAATCTTTTAATGTAATTATGTGATTTGATTCATTAAAATTTGATTGACATGCCTGACATGGGGGCGGAACTGGGCGGGTAATTCAAATGGAAACAAATGGTACCGCTTTTGGTACAAAATTCCTGACATAATCATACCGCCAGGGAGGTTAAAGAGTGAGGCAAACAGGAGGGTGGATAGGGGGCAGCAGGGTTTCTCAGAAGGCGCATATGAGACCGGGAGGCCGTCAGGGCCCGGGGTTTTGTTGGTCTTGGACTGTTTGATGGACCCTTCACCTTTTATTCAATCCCAAAACAAACATACTCTAGACTGGACTATTTGTCCCCCCCCCCCCCCCCCCACACCCTACACCGTCACAGATCTGATACGCATGTAAATTGGGATGACTACATGAAAAGAACCATGAGCCTCTCATAATGACCCTGACTTCCCCACAATTTAGACTGACAACATTTAACTGAAGGCTTAATGAATCCCTATTGACAGACCCTGTCACAGATCAAGAGGTCTGTACAAAACCACACAATTCTTTTCTGACAATGATAAAAATGATTCTACCCCAATGCTGCAGTGGGAGGCCCATAAGTGCACTCTTCAAGGTTTTCTCATAACCGAAAGCTGAAAGATGAACCTCCTACCACTGGTCTTATAACTTTTTCAAGCTCTACCGATATCCCTTCCAAAAGCCTTCTTCACCTCACTGTAAACCCTGATTCTGAGGTTTGTGTGGTGGAGATCCCATCCGCGTATCAGACATGATATCCTCACCCTGCCAAAGTCCAAGGGTGGGCTGGCGCTACCAGACTTCCAACTTTAATATCAGGTCACACACATGCAACGGGTGGTGGAATGGTCTAAGAAAGGAGTGCACAAAATCTGGAAGCAGGTAGAGGCCATGCAAATGGGAAGACTGATGATGATGGTACCGTAGCTGGACCCATTTATCAGAGCAAGACTAGCATCCCAACACCTCTTTATTAAATCGTTGCTTGAAGTTTGGCACACTCAGGCCCCGAAGTTGGAGCTCACCTCTTTCCCCTTCAACTCTCTATCCTATAACTCATAACCTGGTTTTTCCACCACGCCTAGAAAAAAAAGCCATCCAAAGACTAACAGGGGAGGCACATACTACAGGAGGGTAAGGTTAAACCCATAGTAACACTGTTGGGCACAGGGAACACAAACTTGTGAGCAAGTGATGAGCAATGCTGGAGGTGCGGAAGGGAAGCAGGCACCCTTCTCCACCTGTGGAGTCCATTCTTGAAAAAGATTTATAAAATTATCCAACATTCACTGATACCCCACCCATCTTTCAGCCCAGCCTGCTATTACTCCATCATACCAAACTCTAGACCTCTGTTTATAAAAATTCTCTGACAATGAATGTAGTGAACAGCTTAATGCTCCTCTTGGTTCCAATGAATGGAAGAGCTCCGCTCCATGGAGGATCCCACCTTCTAATCGAGTGGAAGTTCACAGACATACTATGATGTATGGACTCACTGGCTACTCACCAAGGAGTTAGCTGACTTCCAAACACTCATACAATAGGACATGCTCCTTCAGAGGGACATTTTTTTTACCATGTTGAGAATGAGTTGAGGCACCCACTCGATAGACATAGAAAGGCCTACTATGTTGGTACCTGGGAGTGAGGAATACCCATGTACAGAGCCCCGTACCCATATTGTAACACCAGAGAAGATAATTAAACTCAATGATTACCGAATATATGTATGGGCGGAAGTATTGCAATTAACTTAAAGTTTTTGACACACTATTCTTGTTACTCTGCTTCCAGTTTGAGGCCCTTGGGCCTCATTGTTATGCACCAATTTGCAGACCTGCGAGTCTAACCACCTATTGACCCATCACATTTACTGTGTAATTCTCATATGAGACCTGCGTGTTTCACTGCTTTACTCTATGATCTTCATGCATGACCATTGCAATGAAAACAAAAAGAAAAAAGTGGAAATTCCAATAAAAATGCTTACAAAAAAAAAGAATATCACATCTTAAAAATGTTCATTATTTGTCCTCTCAGGGTGTTAGCAAAGATAATAACACCAATCTGACAGACAATAACTTGCTCTGCAATAGCAGTACAGCCACAGGTATCTGTAGAATTCTTCATTCGATTGTGGCCTGCTTGGGGGAACAACACCAACAATTGTCTCAAAGACTGTTATATAAACAAGCAGTGAAAAAATTAATATGGAGACACCAAGGATGGATGTAAGAAAATCCTTCCTCATTTTTTATCCCTATATCCCCACCAGGTCTAGTTCCACACACTGAATATGCAAGTAGATTGCTTCCAGCTGAACAGCCACTACAGTTAACAACAAAAACAGTTAAGACATCGTGGTCAGAACAACCTCAAACAGAATAAAAATAATAAGTTAATTAAATGAAGATTTATTCCACCATCAACATTTCAACAAATAGAGTGTCTTTGTCAAGCTCAAACAGAAGTCATTCTTACTTCTGACTATAATCTTACATTACCTTCACTTGTGAGAGGGGATGAAGAATTTGTAATCCTGGTCAGGGACGTTTTAGCCACGAGGCAAACAAGGCATTTGCCTTGGGCGGCCTTTTCCAGGGGGCGGTAAAAAAATGCCGCCCCTAATGCCCAGGGCAAATGTCTTGTTAGCCTTGTGGCTAACTGACATGCCGGTCGGGCTGATGGGCTAGCTGCTGTGCGGGCGGCGCTGGCGAGGGAGCACTTTCCCCTGAGCTCTGCTCAGCTGCCTCGTGCACCGCCCGCGGAGTGAGGCTGGGAGCCAGAATATGACGTCATATTCCTGCTCCCAGCCTCACTCTGTGGGCAGCACGCGAGGGAGCTGAGCAGAGAGCTCAGAGGAAGTGCTCCCTCGCCAGTGCCGCCCGCCCAGCAGCCAGCCCATCAGCCCAACCGGCAGCCCCAGGGAGAGGGAGAACCCCCCCAGCATTCCAAAAGGTAAGGAGGCTGGGGGGTTAAATTTTTTTAAAAAAGTGAATGCCTAGGGTAGCACAAAACCAGGATACACCATTGATCCTGGTAGGAAGGTGTGATAATGCTACTTTCTGTCCAGTCTCCTAAAAACCCATAGAAATCACCATATGTCCATCTAAATACTCAATCACTGCGCAACATGCACATTACAACTGCACAGTACTTTTTAGTCAGCCTTTTCACTGGAACCACCACATTCTGCATCAGTAAGGAGGAACCTGTCACCACAATATGAGAGATATTCCACATATCTACAATCTAAAAAAGAAGCTCAAACATGACAGGAACAGGACATGTAGATGGTTGGTGACAACAAATTGCGGACAGAATAAAAAAAGAAAGAAACAAGATAAAAAAGCATGCAGCAAGGAAGGTGGATACGTAAAAGTGCTTTGATAAAGCACATGAGCAGTTATTGTAGTTGGAGAGGTAAAAACTCTGTTTTTATAAAATTAGGTGATATTTCAAATTTTGTCATGTAACCCAAATTGTCTGTCAGAATTCGTGACATCATCTTTAAGTTTCATGTATTCTTAAATAGCAGAATGGTTTTGCAAAAAATATTGTAATAGTAATAATAATGAAAATAATCATATAATAACTTGAGCAAAACCATGTGACCACATGATAATCATGGGAACAAAATATTACTTGACCATGTGATAATCATCTGAAATAAATCATCAGGTTGTCCAGCAATTTCTCTCAAATTACAAATATAAAATGAAACATGAAGATTTTAAGCATATATATGCAGAAAATTACAACTGGTCAAAACAACAAAAAGAAATGTTTTTAGATCTAGAATAATGTAAATAAAGCATGTATTCATTTATTTTAAAACACAATACTAATGTTTTAACTTGGGAAGTGTTATGGTAAGTAGTCAAACCATTTTAGAATATTTTAACTTCTTACCTGGGCTCTGATCCTTCCACCACTGCCTGAGCCAGAGAGCTAGAAACCATCTGTCTGAGCCTAGTCCTGCACTGCGTTTCTTAGCTCATTGGCTGAGAGTAAGCAGCAGTTGCTCTCTGCTATAGAGGTAGCCATGCACTGAGGACCAGTGCAAGGATTTTTTACCCCCCTTTGGAATTTCTTGCACCTTTTTTGTATCCCCTCTTTTGAACATTTTACCCTTTTTAGTGTATCTTATTCCCCTTTTATCTTACATACCCCACTAGTATATTTTATTTTCCATTTCCCCTTTGTATGCCATGCACTCTGCTTGTGTCTCTTACTTCCCTCCAGACCCGTTGTGTGCCTCTTTCTACCACAACCCATTTGTGCTTCTTTCTTCCTTTCCCCAGCATCTACGTGTGTCTCTCCCCAGCCCATTTATGTTTCGCTTTCTCCCCTCTTCCGCCCCATGTCACTTTCCCTTCCCAGCCCCTCTGTGTGTCTTTTCCCCTAGCATTTTGTCTATTTCTCCCAACTCCTCCCCAGTCTCTGTCAGTCTCTTTTCCTCTTCCCAAGCCTATTTCTGTCTCTTTTCACCAGCAACTTGTATATTTCTCCACCCAGCCCCTCTGTGTCTCTTTGTCTCCTCCCCAAGAACCTCTGGGTGTCTCCCCACTAAGCACATGTCTGTCTATTTTGCCCCAGCCCCCATCTGTCTCTTTGCCTGCACCCTTACAGGTCAATTACCCCCATCCTGTACCTGTTCACCTTCCTGCGTACTGTACCTGAGCAGACCGCTGCAGGAGAACATAGGCTGAACAGAGACATGTGTCCATCAAATTCAGCCTTTCTCACATTTGTCTTTTGCTGTTGATCAAAAGAAGGCATATAAAAACAGTCTACCCAGTCTGGCAGAAAGCTACTCGACACTCCTAGAAATCACTTCTTGTGGTTAGAGGATACAAAAGCTCCTATAATGTGGTCTGCTACACTACGCTACAAGGAGTGAGTTGCTGGAAGGGGGCAGGATCTTGTACCTCCCTGGGCCATGCACCCTAAGGTGCCTGTGCTATCTTATGATTGTGCTGGCCCTTGCCTTGTCACTGGGCTTATTTTAGTAGAGCTAACATAATCCCAAACTTGCATTTAAATATAGATTTTGTGTTTGTAAATGTTATAGTGTATCACTTCATGTTGCATTGATTTCCTATATTGCTACAAAAACTAGTTGCAGATGGAGGTCAAGCTCATGATCATCAAGTACATGATGCAGGAATCACAAATGCATCTGTATTAATTAGGCACTAATTAGCTCCAAGTTATCAAGCTCCTAATCCAGCACTGCTCAAAGTTCATTCTAAAACCACAAAGGAACAAATCTCTGCTACACTGCCTGAAAGGAGAAAATAGACAAATAAAATTGTGTTTTTTAATTAAAACTGTAGTTTACTGCAACCACCCATCACTCTCATAAGTATCATACTGCATTGTGCTTATTGATATGGTCCAATAAAATAGTATGCAGATTTTTTACATTTTCCAACTGTAGCATTTCTCTACAATTGTTACATGTACTTGCCAATATTTATGGAACATCAGTTCATGATACATCATGTACATTTTACAATTTAAAAACAAATCCATTTAAAACCTTATTTAGAAAGCACAGTCAACCTGCAGAGTGAAAAGGGAAAAAAAATATTGCATGCACAACATTATATAGTGCCTTCAGAGTAATAAATATATCTGTCATAATCAAATATAAAATATGACATTAGATTGTACTCTAAGAACAAATCAATAGGTTTACAACTTTTAATAATTTCACATACCTAATTTAATAGCATATATGTTTTAAGTTTTGCAGGAGTTGCTTGCAGGAATTATATATGCCATATGTAAAATAAGAATAAAAAATATATGATTATAAGAATTTTAGTTTTCAAGACAGATACAGTAGTAACCTAAGGCTGCTGCCATAAACTTCAAAATCCAGATGTTGATCAATCTGTTTTGCTGCTGCAGGGTGAACCTTTGATCAAATGGCACACTAAATTAAGTATGGTTTTTGCTCTTTTGGTTTTCAGTGTCATTTAGCACAATTTTATATATTTAACCAAATTATTTACGATTTTGTTGCTTGTGAATGCTGAGTATGTGAATTAAACATAAGCAAATATAATTAGCAAATATATGTAAATAGTAAAGCGTAAGCGTGCAGTATGGTCATCATAATTACTTTTTTAGATTTTAACACATACTATTTATGCTAATTAGCAAAACTGTAACAACCAGTGCCATTATTTTTTTAAAAGCTGCTAGATTGTTATTCGCTAAAGTATGATTTGTTAGAAGTTCAAAGTGCATTCAAAGTGAATTGAAAATTCTAGACAAACATTGACAAACTGAAAACAAAGCAGAGAAGAAGTATCTTTCCAATTCTCCTATTATTATTATTATTATTATTATTTATAAAGTGACAACATATTCCGCAGCACTGTACAATGGGTGGACTAACATACATGTATTTGTAACCAGAAAAGTTGGACACAAGGATTGAGGGCCCTGCTCTGTAGAGCTTGCATGCTAGAGGGAGTTGGGAATAGTGACTCAAAAAGCAAGAGTAAGGGTAGAAAAGTATGTTGCTAGGATAGTATTCACTGAGGGCTTCGTATTTTGTTTTGATGTTTTGTTTTATCTTTCCACTTCTTTCCTCCTCTTCTCCCTCCCCCATCTCTTTCTGCCCCACCTCTCAACTTATTCCATCCTCCTTTTGTACATGCCCCATCCCACTCCTCCTCCGCACCCAACTACCCAGGCATGACGAACCCCCTCTCTGTCTTCCAACCAGCGGCTCGAAACGGCCCCAACCCGTCCACACGCTCTATACAATCAATGCTAAGGGACTCAACCCCCCACAGAAGCGGGCACGGGCGTTAAGAGAATTGAAGGTCCTGCATTTTTCTGTCGGGTTCTTCCAGGAAACACACTTTATCACAGATAAACAACCTACATTCTCTAACATATACTTCCAGATGGGCTTTCACACCACCAACCTGGACTCAAAAACCAAATTCCTTTTCTCGGCAGACGTCCTATTACAAAAAGAAGTGGAAATCTTTGACCCAGAGGGCAGATACCTCTTCTTGAATCCACAATACATGCTTTACCTTCACCAATGTGAGAAAATCAGCCTTTTCTACCTTTGTTTGTGCAACCTTTCGGATTTTTGTTTATATTTAGTTTATTTGTTCGGTAGTTTTCAAACTACCGAACGGCCGACCACCCCTCTGGCTCATTATCACTACAGGAAACCTTCAAATAAGCGCTCTCTATGTGTGGCCATCTTGTTTGCACAAAAGGAGGCAGCGGGACTTGGTCGTCGAGTGTCTGGAACTAAAATCGGGCACTCTAATTTCCGAACCACCAGTCAAACTGACGAACGCCTGTTTCCTTTTCCCCAAAGAGCTACGAGAGCGCTGTTTGGTAGTTAGGTGTCAGGATTACTGTTTGATCCAGCACGTAGAACTGCATAGCACGGATGACAAATAAGTAACGCATTACCGGTCCTTAGAATGGGCGGATTTAATGTACATAGAATAGTCAAAAATAGTAGCCGAGGTCAAGGAACACAGAAAGAGACGCATTGATGAGGAAAGCCAGGAGTCAGGATACCAGAATATAGAGAAGTCAATAAAGAGAGCCAAAGTAAAAAACCAGGTAGAAAACTAATCACAGAAACGCGCTCTCGGACAACCACAAGGGAAACCACGACAGGGCACTGAGCAGGATAAGAACTGTGCCTAAATACCCCTCCTTTAATTCTGATAGGTTGTAACCGGCCTTTGACCCCAAAGTCAGTTACCAGGTTTCATTTGCATAATTGCTGCTCAGCATTAACCCTTCTGTGGATTAGGTTGCTGCTCGGCACAACTTTTCCTGTGTGGACAGTAAATGTCATTAACCACATTTCTATAAGCGGATGAAAACATGACATTACCCCCCACCTGAAGAATGCCCACCGGGCATGCAGGACCAGGCTTGAGAGGAAATTTGGCGTGAAAAGCGCAGACCTTACGGCCCGCATGCAGGTCAGGAGCCGAAACCCAAGAACGATCAGCAGGACCGTAACCTTTCCAAACAACCAAGTACTGTAAAGTGCCCCGAGAAAACCTAGAATCCATGATAGAAGATACCTCATACTCCTCCTGACCACCAACCACCACTGGAGGGGGAGGAACACAAGAAACAGTATATCTATTGCAGACAAGAGGTTTGAGTAAGGACACATGAAAAGTGTTGGGAATCCCCAAAGATGCAGGAAGAGCCAGAGAGTAAGACACTGGATTGATCCTATGAAGCACTCTATAGGGACCAAGTTATCTGGTGGCAAACTTCATGCTAGGGACCTTAAGCTTGATGTTGCGAGATGACAACCAAACCCGGTCCCCCACTTGGTACACGTGGTTGGCACTCCTACGCTTATCAGCAAAATGTTTGAAGCGTTCAGCAGCAGCCCCTAGAGCAGTTTGAACCTTAACCCAGGTATCCCGAATGGAGGCCAGACGCTCATCCAGAGCAGGAATGGCAGTATCAGAAAATACCGCAGGGAGAACCATAGGATGCCTACCATTATTGACAAAAAATGGACTGTGCCCAGAGGAGTCATGAACAGCATTGTTTCTTGTGAACTCGACCCACGGGAGTAGTTTGGACCAATTGTCCTGTGTGCTGTTAATAAAACAACGCAAATAAACTTCTAATGACTGGTTAGCCCTCTCAGCTGTACCATTGGTCTGTGGATGGTAGGAGGAGGAGAAGGAGAGATCAATCCCCAATTGTTTACTGAACGCCCTCCAGAGTCTGGACACAAACTGAGAGCCCCTATGAGACACAATATTGTGAGGGATGCCATGCAACCGGACAATTTCACGTATGAAAATTAGGACCAATTCTTGCGAAGATGGCAACTTCTTGAGAGGAATGAAGTGAGCCATCTTAGAACCATGAGAATAGTAGTGAACCCAGCAGAGCTATAAAGTCCATGGATAAGTGGGACCATGGAATCTCAGGAACAGGAAGAGGCTGCAACAGACCACAAGGAAGTGCATGAGTCACCTTAGAAACTGCACACACAGAACATGCCTGCACATACTCCTTTACATCTTTCCTGAGTGAATCCCACCAAATGATCTAGTGATCGCGGCAGTGGACTTATTGATGCCCGGGTGTCCAGCAGTTATATTGTCATGGAACACTTTAATGATATTAACCCTTTCACTTAGAGGAACAAACAGTTTATCACAATGTTTACCACTGGGCGCCTGAGGCTGGGCCTCCAGTATGGTGCCAAGCATTGGAGAAGACAGTGAGAGGACAGAAGTAGCAATAATACACGCTGGTGGAATAATAGGAGATGTCACCTGTTCCGGAGCCAACTCATTATCAAATTGCCTGGACAAGGCATCAGCATCAGCCTTGGTATTTTTAGAACCAGGTCTATAAGTAATGAGGAAGTTAAAACGTGAAAGGAACAGTGACCATCTAGCCTGTCTGGAAGACAAACGTTTGACATCCCCTATATATGCCAGGTTTTTGTGGTCGGTTATGATCAACAGGGGGTCCTTGGAACCCTCCAAAAGATGTCGCCACTCCTTGAGGGCAAGAATAATGGTCAACAGTTCTCTATTGCCAATATCGTAGTTGCGCTCAGCAGGAGACATCTTTCTGGAGAAGTAGAAAATGTGTAATATAATACAAAGGAATACAAATGGGATGGGAGGGGGGTGAGAGGTAAAACACTCACATGATGGAGGTTATGTATATGCTTATCTATACGTAGGTGTATCCAGTGGTGTATCCTGGTTTTGTGCTGCCCTAGGCAGGACAAAACTCAGGCGCCCCCCTCCTGCCCGCGCCACCCCCACCCAACCCTTCCCCCCGCCCGCGCCACCCCCACCCAACCCTTCCCCCACCTTCTAAATACACACACACACATTCACTGACAGATACGCATACACTAGCTAACAGACACACACACACACTAACAGACATACACATACACTCACTCACTCACATATTTAACACATATTTGTTTTTTAAATGTAACCCCCCAGCCTCCTTACCTTTGTAAATGCTAGGGGAGGGTTCTCTTCCTCCCTGGGGGTCCAGTGGCTGCTGGGCGGGCGGCATTGGCGGGCGGGCGGCTGGCGAGGGAGCACTTCCCCTGAGCTGTCTGCTCAGCTCCCTCGCGCGTCGCAGAGTGAGGCTGGGAGCCGGAATATGACATCATATTCCGGCTCCCAGCCTCACTCTGCGACGCGTGAGGGAGCTGAGCAGACAGCTCAGAGGAAGTGCTCCCTCACCAGCCGCCCACCAAGGCTAACAAGACATTTGCCCTGGGCATTTGGGGGCAGCTTTTTTTGCCGCCCCCTGGAAAATGCCGCCCAAGGCAAATGCCTTGTCAGCCTTGCGGCTAAAACATCCCTGGGTGTATCTCCAGAAGCAAATGTCTTCAATCCATAAAGATCCTAATGAACATTGAAAGATCCTGCAATATTTGAAAAGGAAAAAAGAAAAATAGTGCAACATTGTATATCACATAACATTTAATAGGTAAATGCACTTGCAAAAGTATGAATAAAATCATCCTGTCTCCACTGCAAGTGGATTTGAGAAGAAACCATTCCCAGAAAAATTAAGATGTGGTAGTTATAGTCAGAATCAGCACCAGGAAAAAGTAGCAAACAATACACAAAAACAAATAAGGCTTTCATAGGAAAAAAACTAAGCCTATTCTCACACTAGAATCAATGACCCAGGCTATACAAAATGAACTTTTTTTTCTCTTTGTTACTAAACACCACACTCTCCAAAAGCAGGATTCATTTTCTTCCAACACAATCCCCAAAAGAAGGATTTTTTTTTCTCCAAACAACTTTTAATAATAATCTCAAGGTTGCTTCAGTTGCCCCTGGAGTGAGAGAATAGCTGTATTTCTGCAAACTAAGACTAGTCTCACACTACATTCAATAACCCAGGATATTTTCCACACCTATACAGGCACAGCAGGGGTAAAATACAGTATATCTCTCTTATTAGCTGGACTGTCTCCCTGAGTAGATGCAATCGAGAGAATCCTTCTTGAAAGTATAGATTGCTTTACTGATTCACATTTTCCCCTGATATTGGTCAACTAAAATTAACTTTAATTGAACTTTAATCCCATACCGGGGGCTCCTGCAAGGTCTAGCAAGCTACTTACAGTGCAGAAGATAAGACATTCAACACTGAACAAAATTATAAATGCAACACTTTTGTTTTTGCCCCCATTTTTCACGAGGTGAACTCAAAGATCTAAGAATTTTTCTATGTACACAAAAGGCCTATTTCTCTGAAATAATGTTCACAAATCTGTCTTAGTCTGTGTTAGTGAGTAGAGATGTCGCGAACATAAAATGTTCTGTTTGCGAATGGCAAACGCGAATTTCCGCAAATGTTCACGAACGGGTGAACCGGGCGAACCGCCATAGACTTCAATAGGCAGGCGAATTTTAAAACCCACAGGGACTCTTTCTGGCCACAATAGTGATGGAAAAGTTGTTTCAAGGGGACTAACACCTGGACTGTGGCATGCCAGAGGGGGATCCATGGCAAAACTCCCATGGAAAATTACATAGTTGATGCAGAGTCTGGTTTTAATCCATAAAAGGCATAAATCACCTAACATTCCTAAATTGTTTGGAATAGCGTGCTTTAAAACATCAGGTATGATGTTGTATCGATCAGGTAGTTTAAGGGTTACGCCCGCTTCACAGTGACAGACCAAACTCCCCGTTTAACGCACCGCAAACAACCGCAAACAGTCCCATTGCACAACCGCAAACTCCCCATTTGCACAAGGTTGAATACCAAGCTAGCCATGTCCCGTTCCTTGTCCTCACTGATGTCATTAAAGGTCTCTTCCTCCACACAGCCACGTACAACACCAAGGGTCCCCGAAAGGTGACAACAAGCCCCCTGGGATGCCTGCTGTGTTTGGTCTTCCACCTCCTCAAAGTCACCTTCCTCCTCTGACTCCTCTTCTTCAGACTCCTCTCTCTGCATTGCCTCTCTCTGCGTTATTATAAGGTGTGTTTAGTAGTATTATTCTTATCAGTTTAATCCCTGTTACGTCCCCTATCAAGGGACGTGTATATGGCATCGATTTTAGGAACCGGGAGATGGAAAAAGATGCTTGGTCGGTCCTCCTACTTCAAATTTGGGGCACTGCGCATGCAATCTAACATGACACCAGATAGGAGTGGTGTGTTAAGTAGTACTATTCTTATCATTTTAATCCCTGTTACGTCCCCCTCATCAGGCCTTTTTAGTCGAATGTATCGCCCACTGTCAGTCCCTTCGGGATCCATCCCTCATTCATCTTAATAAAGGTGAGGTAATCTAGACTTTTTTGACCTAGGCAACTTCTCTTCTCAGTGACAATACCTCCTGCTGCACTGAAGGTCCTTTCTGACAGGACACTTGAAGCGGGGCAGGCCAGAAGTTCTATCGCAAATTGGGATAGCTCAGGCCACAGGTCAAGCCTGCACACCCAGTAGTCAAGGGGTTCATCGCTCCTCAGAGTGTCGATATCTGCAGTTAAGGCGAGGTAGTCTGCTACCTGTCGGTCAAGTCGTTCTCTGAGGGTGGACCCCGAAGGGCTGTGGCGATGCGTAGGACTTAGAAAGCTCTGCATGTCCTCCATCAACAACACGTCTGTAAAGCGTCCTGTCCTTGCCAGCGTGGTCGTGGGAGGAGGAGGATTACTTTCACCTCTTCCACTGTTAGTTTCCCGTTGGGCTGTGACATCACCCTTATACGCTGTGTAAAGCATACTTTTTAATTTATTTTGGAACTGCTGCATCCTTTCCGACATGGGGTAATTCGGTAACATTTCAGGCACTTTCTGCTTATACCAGGGGTCTAGCAGCGTGGACACCCAGTACAGGTCGTTCTCCTTCAGCCTTTTTATACGAGGGTCACTAAACAGGCACGACAGCATGAAAGATCCCATTTGCACAAGATTGGATGCCAAGCTACTCATGTCCCGTTCCTCGTCCTCAGTGATCTCACTGAAGGTATGTTCTTCCCCCCAGCCATGTACAACACCACAGGTACCAGATAGGTGACAACGAGCACCCTGGGATGCCTGTTGTGGTTGGTCTTCCTCCTCCTCCTCAAAGCCACATTCCTCCTCTGACTCCTCTTCCTCACAATCCTCTTCCAGCGTTGCCGCAGGTCCAGCAAGCGATGCTGATAAGGCTGTTTCTGGTGGTGATGGTGACCACAACTCTTCCTCTTCCTCTTCACGCTCATCTACGGCCTGATCCAGCACTCTTCGCAGGGCACACTCCAGGAAGAAAACAAATGGTATGATGTCGCTGATGGTACCTTCGGTGCAACTGACTAGGTTTGTCACCTCCTCAAAAGGAAGCATGAGCCTACTGGCATTGCGCATGAGCGTCCAGTAACGTGGCAAAAAAATTCCCAGCTCCGCAGAGGCTGTCCTAGCACCCCGGTCATACAAATAGTCGTTAATGGCTTTTTCTTGTTTGAGCAGGCGGTTGAACAATAGGAGTGTTGAATTCCAACCTGTCGGGCTGTCGCAAATAAAGCGCCTCACTGGCATGTTGTTTCGCCGCTGGATATCTGAAAAGTGCGCCATGGCCATGTAGGAACGCCTGAAATGGCCACACACCTTCCTGGCCTGCTTCAGGACGTCCTGTAAGCCTGGGTACTTATGCACAAAGCACACATTACGGCACATGTGTCAACTTGCCCAAATTCAATACCGCCAACAAATTTCTTCCGTTGTCACAAACCACTTTGCCGATCTCCAGTTGGTGCGGAGTCAGCCACTGATCCACCTGTGCGTTTATGGCAGACAGAAGTGCTGGTCCGGTGTGACTCTCTGCTTTCAGGCAAGTCAATCCCAAGACATGCGTGACACTGCCGTATCCGGGATGTGGAATAGTACCTGGGGAGCTGGGGGGGGGTGCCGTTGATGTGGAGCAAGAAGCAGCAGCAGAAGAGGACTCAGCCGAGGAGGTTATGGAAGAGGATGGAGTAGGAGGAGTAGAGGAGGTGGCAGCAGGCTTGCCTGCAAGTCGTGGCGGTGTCACCAACTCCTCTGCAGAGCCACGCATTCCATGCTTGGCAGCCGTCAGCAGGTTTACCCAATGCGCAGTGTAGGTGATATACCTGCCCTGACCATGCTTTGCAGACCAGGTATCAGTGGTCAGATGGACCCTTGCCCCAACACTGTGTGCCAGACATGCCATTACTTCCTTTTGCACAATCGAGTACAGGTTGGGGATAGACTTTTGTGCAAAGAAATTTTGGCCGGGTACCTTCCACTGCGGTGTCCCAATAGCTACAAATTTTTGGAACGCTTATATGTTAAAAGCTGGCGGGCTAAGAGTTCAGACAAGCCAGCTGTCAGATGCCGGGCAAGGGGGTGACTTTGTGACTTTGTGACATTGGCTTCTTACGCTCAAACATGTCCTTGACAGACACCTGACTGTGGGCAGATGAGCAGGAACTGCTCAAGGCGAGACACGGAGTGTCTGAGTGGCTGAGAGGGGGCAAGGAGGACAGCAGTGGTTGATGTGGCTGAAGATGCTGGACTAGGAGGAGGATGGTGGCTTTGAGTTCAGGGTACGTGGCCTCTGAACACTGTGATTATTCTAGGGCCAAAGGGAATCACAGCACCATGACCACGACGGCCCCTGCGGGGTGGCCTGCCTCTTCCTGTCATTTTTTTTCGATTAGTGGTACTATGCGTGCAAGCTACTGTGACAACAGATATGAGTGGCACTGTTCACTGGCAGAAGTTGGCAGAGTAGACGCTGTAGGCCTGACACACACGCTTCAAGACAACTAACTGCTATTTAATCTATTACAGTCAAAAATGGATTTATTTTTTAAATGTACACTACTGTTACACCAGATATGAGTTGCACTGGTGTGACACTGTGCCCTTGCAGGCCCTGAAACGCACACGTGTGAAGGAAATTGACTGCTATTATATTACAGTCAAAATTTTTTTTTTTTTAAATGCAAGCTATTGTGACACCAGATATGAGTGGTGGCACTGGACAAGTGGGCACAGTATATGCTGTGAGCCTGACACACACCCTGGCAGGCAGGCAACTGCAATTAGATTACACAGGAAAAAAAAATGCAGACTGATGATCTAGTCCTAAAAAGGGCTTTTTGGGGTGCTGTCCTTACAGCAGAGATCAGATGAGTCCTTCAGGACTGTAGTGGACACTGAATACACTAGCCTAGCTATCGATTTCCCTATTAAATTATCAGCAGCTACACTGTCCCTCCTCTCACTAAGAATGCAGCTTCCAAATGAATCTAAAATGGATGCTGTCCAGGAGGTGAGAGAGTCTGGGAGGGAGGGTCTGCTGCTGATTGGCTGGAATGTGTCTGCTGACTGTGAGGTACAGGCAGGGTCAAAGTTTACTCAATGATGACGAATAGGGGGCGGACCGAACAGCGCATGTGTAAGCCATCCGTGGCGAACGCGAACAAGCGATGTTCGCCAGGAACTATTCACCAGCGAACAGTTCGGGACATCACTAGTGAACAAACATCTAGTCAAATTTCATGTTTTGTTTATGGTTTGTTTTGATCACAACATGTACATTTGGCTCAGTCCTTAAGGAGTTAAGTTCTTTGGAATAAAGGTTTTACTCCACTAGACATTACAATTTATCTTTTCAAGAACTATAACTCTAATTTATCCAATAAAGTTTTGAAATGCTTTCTGCTACTTACTTGGTTTAAGTCTTGAAATAAATTAACCTTTTTTCATTTAACTGTGCTTCAAAAATAAATAAAATTATTTTATTCTTACACTATCTTCATAACAGACACAAAATCATAATAAGTAATGAGTTTGATTTTATTTTATTTGTGTTTTCTTTTTAATTAACCAAACTTCACATGTAAGACTACTTGAGGTTAGATACAATTATTATTTTAATTTTTTTTTATGTATTGGGGGATGCTTCTCTGGCATCCCTTTGGCAACTTTTATTGTTGTCCTGATCCAGAAAAAAAAAAATGTGTTTTGTTAAATGTGTCAAATATTCTTTAATTGTTAAATGCAAACAAGTGAAAGTAATTAAATGCAAAAAAAGTGTGTAACCTTTTAATGAATGCTTTCAAAATTACTGTGTCTAAACAATTCTCTGGTTGTAGTTTTCCATTGAACAAATGTATTTTATTCTTTGATTCACAATAAATATTATCTTGGGAAATATAACAAAAAAAATCTGAACTTTTTTGGTTGTGGGGGCAGTGTGCATCACAACTAGGGGAGGTGTGGCTATGGTTGCAAAATAAAAAAAAAAATCAAGAAAATTGAACAGTGACACTGCTTGGGACATGAGCTATACACCAAAACCACTTCATAAATCTGAAGTTATTTTTATGATTACAATTTCCTTTTAAACCTTTTAGTAGCATTGTATGTAAAAACAAAGTTTACCCCTGAATACATTCACATAATTACTTTAATTACTCTACTGTACATTGATTTTCTAAGATGCTAAAACATATTTAAAATGAATGATGTTCTGATATTGAAAACGTATCTCTGCTTCCCTGAGAGGTTTGCTCAGTAAAATTGTAAAAACAAACTTGATCACTGAATGGGCGGAAAGCATAGTGGGGACAGCTATTTCAAGTTTCCTTATAGTCTTTAATTATTATTATTATTAGTATTATTATTATAGATAATTTCTGGTTTGAGAACATGCATAGCATTGGTCTGGTATAATCCAGGATGATATACCTGCCAAGTTTTATATGTGGATGTGTTGTGCTTAAGCCATTTCTATTCCTAGCAATAAGTCTCTCCAAATTATCATGTACAGATTTTAATTATATTTATTCAATGATATTTATATTATTTTAATTTAAATGCCTATATCATCTTGCATAGTTTAAGCAGGCGAGACAAATGACAAAGTCATTTGTTCGAAATACGTAGACTTTAGTTGTTTTTGCTACCTATTTCTCACAAACTCCCCAAGGGAGTCACTAAAAAGTGTGGATTTTAAGCAACTCCATGTTCTTGCCTGCCTGCCTGTCTGCTTAAATGAAAATTATCCTAGGTATGGCTATTCTAATTTGGTTAGAGCCAGCATCGGTATCTGATGTGGTACTGTTATACTTTGAGAAAAGTTTATTGCTCAGGTTGAGGAAGACAAGTGTACTGAAAATTATTGGTCTTTGCAGACACTTTGTAAATAGGAATATAGCCTTTAGCTACCTTTTCTGCATGTCATCTTTAGTGCCACAGTACTAAAAAGGCACTTGCATCCATCAAGATCAGCCTTTCTCACAAAAGTTTCAGCTGTTACAAAAGAAGGGAAAAACCCAGTTTGAAGCAATTTCTAATTTTACAACAAACTAAGAGAAAATTATTCTTGACAGTCAGATCTCTCCTTGGATCAAGAAGCTGTAACCACACATATTAAAAATTATATATCTGAATATTATGTTTTTGCATGTATTCATCCAGTTGCTGTTCAAACATCTGTAAAGACTGATAAAACCACTTATTTAGGCAGACAATTCAACATGTTTATTGTTCTTACTGTAAAAATCCATTGCCGTGGACTACATCTCTTTTTTCAGTCTAAATGGGTGACCTTGTGACCTTGTGTATAGTCCTGTTTTTGAATAGATTTCCATAGTCCTGTTTTTGAATAGATTTCCAGACAATGACTTGTATTGGCACCAAATATATTTGTACCAAATATATTTTATTCATCAACTCATCATGTCTGATGAAGCTCATTTTCATTTAAATTACTTAATTCACACTTAGGTCTGGGAATATTTGTACACTTATACAATTTTCATAATGCTGGCTCTGTATGCCACCACAATAGATTGAAATGAAACAACCAAGATGCAATTAAAGTGCAGACTTTCACCTTTAATTTAAGGGATTGAACAAAAATATAGTATGTAACATACAGAAATTGCAACAATTTTCATACACAGTCTTATTTCAGGGGCTCAAATGTAATTGGACAAATTAACACAATCATAAATAAAATTAAAATGTTTAATACTTTGTCGATAATCCATTCCAAGCAATAACTATGTCAAATCTGGATTGCATGAATATCACCAAATGCTGGGCTGCTTCCTTTGTGATGCTTTACAAGGCCTTTACTGCAGCTGTATTGAGCTGTTTGTTTTGGGTATTTCTGCTTTAAGTTTTGTCTTCAGCAAGTGAAATGCATGCTTGATAGGGTTGAGATCAAGTGGTTGACTTGGCCATTGCACAATATTCCACTTCTTTGCCTTAAAAAACTCCTGGGTTGCTTTCTCAGCATGTTTTGTGTCATTATCTATCAGTAAAGTGATGCACCATCCAATCATCCTGAATTATGAATTTGTCTGAATCTGAACAGACAATATATACATATACACTTCAGAATTCATCTGGCTGCTTCTGTAACAGCAACAAAAAATAATAGTGGCCCAGTGCCATTGAACATAATGTATGCCCATGCCATCACATTGCCTCCACCATGTTTTACAGATGATGTGGTTCCAAAGTGAGACGTCCCAAGCCTTCGCTATACTTTTTCTTCCAATTATTCTAATACAGGTTAATCTTAGTTTCACCTGTCCAAAGAATGATGTTCCAGAAATTGGCTGGCTTTTTTAGATGCCTTTTGCAAAGTCAAGTCTGGCCTTTCAATTCTTGTGCCTTAATAATGGCATTCACCTTGTGATGATCTCTCTGAATTTGCTCTCATGAAGTCTTCTCTTTATGGTAGACTTGGGTAATGATATGCCTACCTCCTGGACATTGTTCTTCACTGGAATTGATGCTGTGAAGGGGTTTTTATTTACCATGGAAAGGATCCTACGATTATCCACCTCTGTTGTTTCTTGAGGATGTCCAAGCCTTTTTGTGTTGCAGAACTCACCAGTGCATTTTTTTTGTATGTACCAAACTGTAAACTTGGCCACTTTTAATGTTTCTGCTGTATCCCATGTGAATTTTATTTTGCAGCTTAAGGATGGCCTGTTTCACATGCGTTAGGAGCTACTTTGACCACATGTTGTGGGTTCATAGCAACAGCTTACAAATACAATTGCCACACCAAGAATCAACTTCAGACCCCTTACCTGCGTAATGGATGCAGAAATAATGAGGGAATAAACCACAGCTGTCTATGAAACACCTTTTGAGTCAACTGTCCAATTAATTTTAGTTCCTTGAAAAAGAGGGGGCTACATATTAAAGAGCTTTAATTCTTAAAGACATCCTCCAATTTGGATGTGAATACCATCACATTAAAGCTGAGAGATTACACTGGAAGCCTGTATTCATTATTTAACAGTAACTTAATTTTTTTTTGCTAAATAGCTGAAATAACAAAACCTGTGTCAGTGTCCAAATATTTACAGACCTAACTGAAAAAGATTAATTTCTGGAATACAGAAAACCCACCTTGTATGAAGTTCTTTGGCAGAAATCTGAGCACTAAAGCTTGAAATATTAACTAAAGTTATGAACAATGCAATCAAAAGAACCCGACTTTGCGAGAAAGCAAAAGAAGCATTTAAAAGATGTCATTATCTGTACCTAGCCAAACCAATCTTCATACGTTAAGCTTTTATTGTATGTAATAAAACTGAAATTTTATTGATTCCTCAAACCTTACTCTGAATTTTGATCCACCCTGTATTAATTTTGTAACCAGCCTCTGCACTTTTTCTAGTGTTATCCTTTTTTAGAACAGATGCCCAAATCAATGCCCATATTTATACATGACAATAGCTCACTGGTGTATCGTTCACTAGGGAACCCTGACAAGCAGACAGGTCAGAGTAGAGAGAATTGCAATGCCGATCCTTAGAATGGTCGGGTTATGCAAAAAAAGGATCGTCAATACAAATGCCGAGGTCAAGGGAAACAGAGAGACAGAATGATGAGAGACAAAGAAGAATAATTTAATCTAGACCAATTTCTTTAAGTTTGAACAGTAAGCTATTCTGTGGAACTGTATCACATGGCTTGCAAAAAAGTAGATCCACTGCAACACCCTGATCTGTACTTCCACTTACTTCTTTATAGAATGCAATTGAGTTAGTTTGATATGAGCTATTATTCATAAAACCATAATGATTTTTGCAATCAACAATGTTCTTATCACTGAATTCCAGAATATTAACTGTTACTAAGCCTTCAAAAACTTTCCAGGCACATAAGCTCACAGGTCTATAATTTCCAGGAAAAGATTTTGAACCTTTTTTGAAAAAAGGAATCATATCTGCCATTCTCCATTATCCAGTGCAGTTCATGAAAGAAAAGAAACCTGAAAGATTTAAAACAGAGGTTAGCTTACTTCCACACTTAGCTCCCTAAGTACGGGTGAGTGAATACTATCAGGCCCTGGGGCTTAAATTTACAATAACTCACTTTAGTTGTAGTAGCATCTTGTCTTTTGTCACCCAATCAAAATTGTTCTGCAAAAAAAAAAAAAAAACATGTTTCCGTTATGTCTAGTATGCCATATTGCTTAGTGAATGCTATCACCTCTTGTTTCGCCATTTTGTTATTTAGGCTCCTTGCATTCGACTGTAAGAAATGGAGGGTGTCTTTAAAAATTCTATTTTCTATATAATATATAGAGCTGTGTTTTTGTGGAGGCGTGGTGTGTAATAATTTAAAATCTGGTTTTACAATGGAATGTCATTTACATATCAAACGAGGATGTCATCAAATGATACAGCATAGATGACGTTTTTGGATTTTTGGAACAAACCTTTCCAGTGTTTATTTACTAACAGATATGCGAGAAGGGGGGTTGAAAAAAGGTTTTAATGGAACTCTCTTGAAAAAGGAATTCCAACTGTACTTCCCATGTAATTTTTATGGTGTTTTAATATATAATTTTATATGTGTATATATATATATATATATATATATATATATATATATATATATATATATATATATATATATATATATAGCAATAGAAAGAAATATACCAGCACTCCTCGGATTTTCAAATTAAGTTTTCCTTTTATTCCAAAGTACAATTTCGACGTTTCAGCTCTCCCTCAGAGCTTTCATCAGGACATATACAAAATTCTAAAACATAAACAGACTTATATAGGGAGCTAAAATCAAGGTAAGTACTCACTTTTACAGCTGATTGTCATTTCCCATTCCCGCCCGATTGCTCAGGTTGCCTGTGCATGTACTTCCGGGTATGGTCATGTGACCACCATAAGGAGTTCCGATTCGCCGAGCACATCACGTTTCCTGGGCAACCATGGGCACATTACCTCATTGGTTGATCCCCCGTGTACTGGTGCCGTCAGGGCTCAAAATACATCATTGCCACGGACTTCCTATTTACACATAACCATGGCAACCTGATCGCAGCCGGGCTGGTTTTCTGGGAAGAGAAATGTACAGAGAAACATAAACAAAGGGGGAACACACCTATTTATATGTTAATGCACCAGGGCTGTGTGAAATTTATTCTTAGAATGTGCATATTAATAAGGATTATCTGCTTAACTGTGCACAGTAGTGTATCTTATACATAAGGAGCAAATTTTAATCTGCTCATACAAATAAGTGAAAAACAATCAAAATATTATAGAAATATTATAAAAATAGTGAAAATATGCTAAATCACTTAGCAAATATAAATATGTGAAAAAAAACGTGTTTAACAAATGTTGCATGAGTTCCTGATTAATGTGATTACATTAAATATGAGGAATTACTATGTGAAAAATTGCAAGTGCCAAAAACTATTTTACAATCCCCATATTAACAATTGAGTGTCTGATGTTACCTCTATGAATGAGTCATTATTATATTCCCAAAAAATCCTGCTTTTGCGAGCCCACCTTGAATCATTATCTTAAAACATTATTAATATGGAATTCTTAATTAACAGTAGTAGTACACAAATAATTCTATATCACGTCACATATTGAATCACCCCAAAAAAACTGTTAAGGAGTATTTTTCGTTCAGGCCCTTGGGTGCCAAGGTGTTCAGTTGTGTTATCCAATATATTTCACGCTGCATCAGGAATCTGCCTCTGTCCCCTCCTCGGGCCGATATAGGTACATGTTCAATTGCCACACATCTCAGGGAGGATAGTTGATGTTGATGTTCCAAAAAATGTCGGGCCACAGGTTTGTCCGACTTGCCATCACGATAGGCAAGCCGGATACTAGATCTGTGGCCCCTAATTCTCTCGCAGAGTGCCGTCTCTGTTTTACCTATATAGTTGAGGCCACAAGGGCATGTCAACTTATAGGTAACGTGATCCGTCCTGCAATGGATTCGTTGTCTGATTTTATAAATTTTGCCAGTATATGGGTGACTGAAGGTTTTGGAGGGAATGATGTGCCCACAAGTGACACATCCCAAACACCTAACGCACCCAACATTCTTACTCTCTTTAGCTGCAGGATTATAGCAATGTTGCAGATCAGTTCTCACCAACAGATCACGCAGGTTTTTGTTCCATCTGTAACAGAATAACGGTTTTTGGCGTAACTCATCTGGGAGAGTGGGATCAACTTCAATTATATTCCAATTTCGACGTATGGATGATGTCAATTCCTTAGATGCAGTGTTAAAATTCATAGGAAAAGGGGGGCGTGGCTACCAACGGAGCAAGATGGCCGTGTAAGTCTTAGCTCCGGCACATGGGCTCCGAAAATAGGCGACTAAACCCCGATACAGACAACCTAAATACCCAGCAGTTCAACATGTCACAGCCTAAGCAAAAGAGGCAGACGACTAAAGCCGAAAAACATAATTTCTTTGGCCAAAACGCCACGCCGGCAAAGCACACGACTCAGCCGCACCAACAAGATGGCGGAGAAAGCCCGCACGACGACGACCCTGTTACCGAACCGGGAATTCCCTCTTTAGAGGAACCGGTCACTAAACAGTTCCTTATGGAACAATTCGAGGCATTTTCCTGCAAAATGATGTCCGGCTGGAAAACAGACCTGGCAAGCCTGAAAAAGGATATAGGAGATTTGGGCGCGAGAACCTCTCGAGTGGAGGAGAAAATGGAGGAAACACAGGACGCACACAACCAACTAACGTGCCAGATTGACTCCTTACAGTCTACTGTCTGCACACTAGAGAACAAAATCATGGATATGGAGGACAGAGCGAGGAGGAATAATCTGCGGCTACGGGGCATACCAGAAACGGTAACCCCTGCGGACCTCCGGGCCTACCTGCATGAGTTCTTCAGCGCCCTGTCGCCAGATACGCCATCGGATATGCTGCTCTTAGACAGAGCTCACAGGATACCAAAGCCACGACACCTTCCAGATTCAATACCCAGAGACGTCATCCTGTGTGCCCACTATCACCATGTGAAGGAGCTCATTTTGAAACAGAGCAGAAATAACAAAAATGTTCCAAGTAAATACACCAACCTGAAGATCTTTCCCGACCTGTCGGCAGCAACACTGCGGAGGAGGAAAGCCTTTCAACCCATCACCACCATCCTCAGGCAGCACCAGATCGCATACAGATGGGGGTACCCCATTAAGCTTCTTATCTCCAAGGATGGCGCGACAAAAGTTCTACTTTCGCCAGAGGAGGGGGAACAGCTTCTCCGAGAGTGGAAGCTCCCTCGACCAAACAACTCACCAAACGGAGCAAAGAAACTGCCACCAGAGTGGCGACAAGCATAGAAGCCATGGACTATTACCAGCCACCTAATGCTTCCCATTTACATCTGCATGTACTGGCTGGTAATGTATATATACCACACTGAGCCTGCTTATAATGCTGTCTAATGTCTAGCTGTCTCATAGTTCTGAAGCTAAGAATTGTATGTTAATAGTTAGAGTTTATTATGTTTAGCCAGACCACACTGCGACAGTTACTAGAATTACCCATATATCGCCAAAGCACACCTGGACCTGTAATGCCGAGAGCCTTACCCTGACTTCCTTGGATGTATCTTCCCCCTGACCGTGAGATTATCTGTCACGAGCACTACCTAACCATTAAAGGTTCTGACAACCTACTTAAACTCTACTACACTCAGACAGGAACGAAGCCCACCTCCTGAGGTGATGATTTAGAGGTCCAACAAGCGGATCTAGCCCATAGTGGACCGAGTTGATAGACTAAACTAGTATCTCAAAAAAAAAATAAAAAAAAAAAATTAAATTAAATAAATAAATAATTAAAAAAAAAAAAAAAAAATTCTAATAATAAATAAATAAATAAAATAAAAAATAAAATAATAAATAAAGAAATAAATATGAACCCTTACACTAAAGGGCTCAAGTGATTCCAAACACATCACGATACTGATGCCCCAGAGACCAGGAGAAACCTCAGACACCTTAGTTTCTGACGAACCGGGGAACCTGACTTACTATCAACTCGACCACCCAGCTATATATGTATTGTAATATGCATTGTGAAACTGTATAAGTGTATGGTATGAGCCCTATATATTTCCCCACCTGGTTTCCACATCACCTCCCCACACCTGTAGCCCCTCTGGGGTGAGCCTGAAGTGGGCGGTATATTCGTTACCCAGGGAAACACTACATATACCACACAGGGGAGCGTATCCCAGCACAAACTCAGGATCCGCATTACGAACTAAATAATGAAGGAGCCCAGGTAGCCGCCTTAGTGAGCAAACCACGCATGCTCACAACACCCCAGGTACTAATAAAGAGTACCAAGCCCCAATCTAGGGCGAAACTGTATATAGTTAAGTCCCTTAAAGGACTATTGTTTACCCCTACCCCCCTCCCCAACCCAGGTTGCAACAAACGTGAATGCATACGGCAGCTCGCCGTCCTCAACTATGAACCTCAGCCCCACCACTACTTATCTATAGCCGCGCAACGCATATCGTCGCTGCCTTCCCGCAGCCCACTACTGCACCACCTGATACCAACTGAAACCTCATTTCAATTAAGATTAGGCCTAAACTTCACTTCCAACACACCCCATAATGAAGATATACTCCCAGAATGTTCGGGGACTAAATTCTCCCCACAAACGCCAAATGCTATTATCTGAACTGAAGAAACAAGACGCTGATGTGGTATGTCTCCAGGAGACCCACTTCCAAAGATTGAAAATGCCATCCCTTGGCCTTAAGCAATTCCCCCACCAATACCACTCCACCTATAGCCATAAAGCCAGAGGAGTCAGCATCTTAGTGAATAGATCGCTAGCATTCGAACTCATTAAAATAATCAAGGATAGTAATGGCCGATACCTAATTCTGATATGCAATCTCAATAACGTCACATATACCATAGTGAACATTTATGCTCCGAACGACAACCAGAGACAGTTCCTGCAGAGCCTCCTGACCAAAGTAAGCAATATACAACAAGGTACACTACTCTACTGCGGGGATACTAATCACATCCTAGATCCCGATATGGACACAACACTACACATGACTACACCCAGATCAAAATCCCTCACATCTGCTTGTGCATTATTTAATAAACTTCTAACCCAACACAACCTTTATGACGTGTGGCGCACACTCCATCCTGGGGAAAAGGATTACACATACTATTCCCACGTACACAACACTCATTCTAGGATAGACCATTTCTTTGTAACAGGCCCTACCTTACCACAAACGCATGGGTGCACACACGGAGACATCACATGGTCAGACCATGCCCCAGTGATATTGCTTCTCGATGATGCCTTCTCCTACAAAGGGAAAGGGTCCTGGAGAATGAACAACTCGCTTCTCTACGACCAAAAATTTACCTCCACGCTTAACCAAGAGCTTACACACTACTTCGCCACGAACACAGACCCCCAGATTACGGCCCCAACCCTGTGGCAAGCACATAAACCTGTGATACGGGGACTGCTGATCCGCAGGGCTTCATATCTCAACAAACAAAAGCGGGCAGCACTTATGACACTACTAAGGGAACTCAGAGACACTACCCAAGCCTACTACCAAACAAAGCAACAGGACCTCCTCACTCGCATCCAGGCACTAACTGCTAGAATCAATGAACAGAACTTCCAAAAAACAGCGCATACCTTGCAAAAGTTTAAAATGACCCACTATGCGCAAGGGAATAAGGCTAGCAAACTCCTGGCCAATATGCTGCGAAAACGACAATCCAACGCCAAAATCCCATACATTCTCTCCAAAACTAACCAAAAACTTTGGAACCCACAAGACATGAACAAAGAACTAGTTACCTTTTACAACGCCCTGTACAATTTAAAAACCGACCCGACTCTATACCAGCCAACCACGACGGAAATCGAAGAGTATTTGAAGCAAATACCGTTACCGACCCTGACGCCTAACCAGAAAGACACCTTATCCGCACAAATTACAACAGAAGAGATTGCAACCGTTATCTCCCGACTACCCACTGGGAAGTCCCCAGGGCCAGATGGCCTGACGAATTATTACTATAAAACCTTCGCAACTACACTCATCCCGCACATACAACACGCTTTCCAACATATAATCGAAACGGGAACAATGCCAAAAGAAATGCTTATGGCCCATGTGGCCACTTTACCCAAACCAGGAAAAATCCCAGACAAAGGTCAAAATCTACGCCCCATATCACTTCTAAATACAGATATCAAACTTTTAGCTAAAATTTATTCCAACAGGCTAGGCCCAATGCTCCCCACAATAGTACACGAAGATCAAGTAGGATTCATAAAAGGTAGACAGGGCACGGATGGCACCAGAAAAGTATTAGACCTCATATATCATCTACAAAAACAGAAACAGGGAGGTCTCTTCCTATCACTGGATGCTGAAAAGGCCTTTGATCGGTTAAACTGGGACTTCCTCCGTGCCACGCTAGAGAAATTTGGATTCCCCACTGAATTCATGAATACCCTGCTGGCACTCTACAGCAACCCCACTGCAAGAATAACCAACGCAGGGTTCATGTCTGATCCGTTTAACATCACGAATGGCACCAGACAGGGATGCCCCCTCTCCCCCCTTTTATATGTCTTAGCACTCGAACCCCTCACGACACTCATTAGACAACAACCTTTAATTACGGGAATCAAAACACACACTAGGGAACACAAACTCACACTGTTTGCGGATGACGTACTCATGACACTCCAGAACCCAGACGAATCCCTGCCGCATTTTCACTCCATACTGGACAATTACAGTAAAATGTCCTATTACAAATTGAACATATCCAAAACGCAAGCCCTAAGCAGGTGATTACCTCAGGAGACAGCGCACAGACTACAACACACATACCACTATGACTGGAGAAATGACTACATCACCTTTTTAGGCATACGTTTTACCAAATCACAGTCCACGTTATTCAGCGCCAACTACGGCAAACTGAGTATAGATATAAAACAACAATTACAAGAATGGAAGTCAGCTTTCATATCATGGTCAGGCCGCATAGCGGCAGTTAAGATGATAATACTCCCCAAACTATTATATCTCTTCAGGTCCCTAATGATCCATGTTCCCTCCATCTATTTCACCACATTACAACGCTGGGTGACCAGATTTGTATGGAATGACAAAAGGGCGCGAGTAGCCCTGAAAATTATGCACATGCCACTGAAACACGGAGGCATGAACTTGCCAAATTTCAAACAATACTACCATGCTGCAATACTTGGCAGTTTAGTACAAGCTAGACCAGGGGCACTTGAGCCTCAATGGAAACTCTTAGAAGCGGAATGGGCTGGGAATGCTAGTACGGATAGTTTAGTGTGGCTCCCGTCACAAGATAGACCACAAAACTTGAATTGCCTCCCAACCACTTTGCTGTCCCTAAAAATCTGGGAAAAACACAGAGCCAATCTTACAAACACTCCAGCTACTTATAACAGATTTCAACTATAGAATCTGGGAAAGACACGGAATATACATCCTGCACCAGATGCTTGATAATCAAAGTTTAAAAACTTTTAACACACTCACAGAAACCCATGGCTTACCAACAACAGCACATTACTCATACCGTCAAATAGCCTCGTGGTTCCACACACAATGTCAAAAGAAAAAAATAGTCCTCAAGAAACAACAATTAACGGACTTCGAAACTATGTACGCAGGTATCAGACCACCCTCAAAAACCATATCCTCTATCTATACAGCTCTACCTGTGAAAACAGCTCTGAACGAACATAGCTTCACTAAAGCGTGGGAAAAAGAGATTCACAAAGAATTCACAGAACATGAATGGGAACATATGTTCCTAACCCCCAAAACTTTCTCCCTCTGTTCGAAACATATAGAATTGGCCAAGAAACTCTTGTACAGGTGGTATTTAACACCAGTACGACTGCATAAGTATAACCCCAAGATCTCACAAATATGTTGGAGATGTAAACAGGGCATAGGAACGATGGCACACATATGGTGGACATGCCCAGTCCTGAAACAGTACTGGGAAGACATAGCAATACTTATTAAAAATTGTACAGGGAAAATACTGCCTCATAAACTGGAACACTACGTTCTCTTTGACATCCCAGAATCGATACCTAAACCAGATAGATATCTCATGTTTCATATAAATATAGTGGCTTTGGGGGCCCTAGCAAGGAGCTGGCTCTCGCAAACAATACCCACCATCCCCATGTGTAAGAACCTTATAAGCCAATCCAGCCGCTTTGAAATCATAATGAGACGACAAAACACTCCTCCCAACAAAAATCACAAGCATTACAGGAAATATTGGGAAATAGCCTGGGAAAAATGGGATAAGCACACCGAGATGTGCCAAAACACGGATTGCCCCAAGGGCAAATCAGTGAACACAACATCAGCGCACAACGGCCTTGCTACTACACATAAATTGCAGGATTTGAAGTAACTGTGTCACACACTTAAGCTAAGGACTAGACCCTCTACAACCAATCTCAGCTGCACCACACTACGCTATATCGTATAGAGGAATACGGCTTATATAGACATAGTAACTTGTTTGTACTGTTACCTTCACAAAGCTGTGATAACCTTTGCCAACACTAGACCCAAACGAGACTGTAATACAAGTATACTGTATTTATGCAATTAACAGAAGTGATTCTGTAACGTCTATAATGTACATGCAACCCCCCCTTTGTTTCCCCTTCCCCCCCTATTCTTCTTTCTGTACCCCTATACCTTTGAAAAATGACAAAACAATAAAAATTGTCAAATTATAAAAAAAAAAAAAAATTCATAGGAAAAATGTGTCTGGTGTTAACCATTTTCTTATTAGAGGATGTTGGTGAAGACAACGTCGTTTTAGCCTTCAATACAGCTTTATCTAGGATACTCCTAGGGTACCCGCGTGCCTGGAATTTCTTATACATGTCCCCCAATTGTAGGTCACCTTGGAAGCTTTGAGAATTGTTGCGTAATACCCTCAGAAATTGTGTATAGGGCAAAGACTCTTTAAGGTGCTTTGGATGAGCACTTTCAAATCGCAGCAAAGTGTTGCCATCCGTGGATTTAGTAAAAAGGTTAAATTCCAACTTCTTATTTATGTTCATAATTTCCACGTCCAAAAATTGGACACTCCTCTCATCAATGTTGGCAGTCAGTCTTACCGGTGTAGGTAGCTCATTAAGGTTTTGTACAAACTGTATTGCTTCATTTTTAGAGCCTCGCCACAGAATCAAAATGTCATCGATGAATCTAAAATATTTAACAATTGAATGGCCATATTGTTGAAAGATGTGTTTCATCTCGTATTCATACATATACGCGTTAGCATACATGGGGGCCATCGCTGCCCCCATGGATGTTCCCGCTATCTGGAGGTACCATTGTGATTCAAAACGAAAGTAGTTGTTCTGTAAAGCAATCATAAGCAGTTCCAAAGCAAACTCAATTGACGGACCTTTGTAGCTTGTAGAGTGAGTGAGAAGGTCCCGCATGGCCTGCACACCTTCCTCATGTGGGATGATTGTGTACAGGCTCCCTACATCCATTGTGATGAGAACCCCGTCGAATTCCTCAATCTGCTTAAGTTGTTGCAGCAGATCAGGGGTGTCTCTAATGCAGGTGCTGAGGGACGTTACAGGATCTTTGAAGATGTAGTCAAGGTACTTAGCTATGGGTTCCAGCAGGCCTTGTACTGCAGAGACTATGGGACGACCCGGCAGTGTTTTTAATTTTTTATGTATTTTTGGTAGTGTGTAGATTATCGGGGTTCTGGGATGTTTCTTTTGTAGATATTGGAACAGGACCAGATCAATGTGTCCAGCTTGTAGACCAAATTGTAGTGTTTCACTGATTCTGTTGGCAATTAGAATTGTGGGATCACTGTCCAGTGGTTTATAGGTATCAGTGTCCATTAATTGTTGTTTGATCTCCTCAGCATATTCAGAGTAATTCAAGATCACAATCCCACCACCCTTATCCGCCGGTCGTATTACAATCTCAGGATCCATAGCCAAGTTTTGTACCAATTCACGTTCTTTCTTTGAAAGGTTGGAGTGCGTCTGTTTGTGTTTCTTCAACATAGTATCAGTTTCATTTTGAACCGTTGTTAGAAAGGATTTAATGGCCACCTGAGTTGAAGGAGGGTCAAAAGTGCTAGGAGTTCTAAATTTGTAAGGTATCCCAGTAGTTGATGAGGGAGTCAGAGATTTTGGTCTCACTCACTCTCCAAGCTACAAAGGTCCGTCAATTGAGTTTGCTTTGGAACTGCTTATGATTGCTTTACAGAACAACTGCTTTCGTTTTGAATCACAATGGTACCTCCAGATAGCGGGAACATCCATGGGGGCAGCGATGGCCCCCATGTATGCTAACGCGTATATGTATGAATACGAGATGAAACACATCTTTCAACAATATGGCCATTCAATTGTTAAATATTTTAGATTCATCGATGACATTTTGATTCTGTGGCGAGGCTCTAAAAATGAAGCAATACAGTTTGTACAAAACCTTAATGAGCTACCTACACCGGTAAGACTGACTGCCAACATTGATGAGAGGAGTGTCCAATTTTTGGACGTGGAAATTATGAACATCAATAAGAAGTTGGAATTTAAACTGTTTACTAAATCCACGGATCGCAACACTTTGCTGCGATTTGAAAGTGCTCATCCAAAGCACCTTAAAGAGTCTTTGCCCTATACACAATTTCTGAGGGTATTACGCAACAATTCTCAAAGCTTCCAAGGTGACCTACAATTGGGGGACATGTATAAGAAATTCCAGGCACGCGGGTACCCTAGGAGTATCCTAGATAAAGCTGTATTGAAGGCTAAAATGACGTTGTCTTCACCAACATCCTCTAATAAGAAAATGGTTAACACCAGACCCATTTTTCCTATGAATTTTAACACTGCATCTAAGGAATTGACATCATCCATACGTCGAAATTGGAATATAATTGAAGTTGATCCCACTCTCCCAGATGAGTTACGCCAAAAACCGTTATTCTGTTACAGACGGAACAAAAACATGCGTGATCTGTTGGTGAGAACTGATCCGCAACATTGCTATAATCCTGCAGCTAAAGAGAGTAAGAATGTTGGGTGCGTTAGGTGTTTGGGATGTGTCACTTGTGGGCACATCATTCCCTCCAAAACCTTCAGTCACCCATATACTGGCAAAATTTATAAAATCAGACAACTAATCCATTGCAGGACGGATCACGTTATCTATAAGTTGACATGCCCTTGTGGCCTCAACTATATAGGTAAAACAGAGACGGCACTCTGCGAGAGAATTAGGGGCCACAGATCTAGTATCCGGCTTGCCTATCGTGATGGCAAGTCGGACAAACCTGTGGCCCGACATTTTTTGGAACATCAACATCAACTATCCTCCCTGAGATGTGTGGCAATTGAACATGTACCTATATCGGCCCGAGGAGGGGACAGAGGCAGATTCCTGATGCAGCGTGAAATATATTGGATAACACAACTGAACACCTTGGCACCCAAGGGCCTGAACGAAAAATACTCCTTAACAGTTTTTTTGGGGTGATTCAATATGTGACGTGATATAGAATTATTCGTGTACTACTACTGTTAATTAAGAATTCCATATTAATAATGTTTTAAGATAATGATTCAAGGTGGGCTCGCAAAAGCAGGATTTTTTGGGAATATAATAATGACTCATTCATAGAGGTAACATCAGACACTCAATTGTTAATATGGGGATTGTAAAATAGTTTGTGGCACTTGCAATTTTTCACATAGTAATTCCTCATATTTAATGTAATCACATTAATCAGGAACTCATGCAACATTTGTTAAACACGTTTTTTTTCACATATTTATATTTGCTAAGTGATTTAGCATATTTTCACTATTTTTATAATATTTCTATAATATTTTGATTGTTTTTCACTTATTTGTATGAGCAGATTAAAATTTGCTCCTTATGTATAAGATACACTACTGTGCACAGTTAAGCAGATAATCCTTATTAATATGCACATTCTAAGAATAGATTTCACACAGCCCTGGTGCATTAACATATAAATAGGTGTGTTCCCCCTTTGTTTAGTTTTCTCTGTACATTTCTCTTCCCAGAAAACCAGCCTGGCTGCGATCAGGTTGCCATGGTGATGTGTAAATAGGAAGTCCGTGGCAATGATGTATTTTGAGCCCTGACGGCACCAGTACACGGGGGATCAACCAATGAGGTAATGTGCCCATGGTTGCCCAGGAAACGTGATGTGCTCGGCGAATCGGAACTCCTTATGGTGGTCACATGACCATACCCGGAAGTACATGCACAGGCAACCTGAGCAATCGGGCGGGAATGGGAAATGACAATCAGCTGTAAAAGTGAGTACTTACCTTGATTTTAGCTCCCTATATAAGTCTGTTTATGTTTTAGAATTTTGTATATGTCCTGATGAAAGCTCTGAGGGAGAGCTGAAACGTCGAAATTGTACTTTGGAATAAAAGGAAAACTTAATTTGAAAATCCGAGGAGTGCTGGTATATTTCTTTCTATTGCTGTGCATGAGCTACCAGAGCACCAGGTACTAAACAAACAGTGAAGAGTGCAAGAGCTGTCTGCATTTATATATATATATATATATATATATATATATATATATATATATATATATACAGTGCCTTGCAAAAGTATTCACCCCCTTGACTTTTTACCTATTTTGTTAGATTACAGCCTTAAGTTCAATGTTTTATTAATCTGAATTTTATGTGATGGATCAGAACACAATAGTCTAAGTTGGTGAAGTGAAATCAGAAAAATATATACATAAAACAATTTTTTAGAAATAGAAAACAGAAAATCGGCATGTGCGTATGTATTCACCCCCTTTGTTATGAAGCCCATAAAAAGCTCTGGTGCAACCAATTACCTTCAAAAGTCACATAATTAGTGAATGTCCACCTGTGTGCAATCTAAGTGTCACATGATCTGTCATTACATATACACACCTTTTTGAAAGACCCCAGAGGCTGCAACACCTAAGCAAGAGGCACCACTAACCAAACACTGCCATGAAGACCAATGAACTCTCCAAACAAGTAAGGGACAATGTTGTTGAGAAGTACAAGTCAGGGTTAGGTTATAAAAAACTATCCAAATCTTTGATGATTCCCAGGAGCACCATCAAATCTATCATAACCAAATAGAAAAAACATGGCACAACAGCAAACCTGCCAAGAGACGGCCAATCACCAAAACTCACAGACCAGGCAAGCAAGGCATTACAGAGACCTAAGATAACCCTGGAGGTGCTGCAGAGTTCCACAGCAGACACCGGAGTATCTGTACATATTACGACATTCATAGTACGCTTCATAGAGTTGGGCTATATAGCAGAATGGCTAGAAGAAAGCCATTTTTTTCAGCAAAAAAAACAAATGGCACATTTTGAGTTTGTGAAAAGGCATGTGGGAGACTCCCAAAATGTATGGAGGAAGGTGCTCTGGTCTGATGAGACTAAAATTTTACTTTTCGGCCATGAAAGTAAAACGCTATGTCTGGTGCAAACCCAACACATCACATCACCCAAAGAACACCATCCCCACAGTGAAACATGGTGGTGGCAGCATCATGCTGTGCAGATGTTTTTCAGCAGCTGGGACTGGGAAACTTGTCAAAGTTGAGGGAAAGATGGATGGTGCTAAATACATGGATATTCTTGAGCAAAACCTGTGCTTGATTTGAGGCTAGGACGGAGCTTCATCTTCCAGCAGGACAATGACCCCAAAAACACTGCTAAAGCAACACTTGAGTGGTCTAAGGGGAAAAATGTAAATGTGTTGGAATGGCCTAGTCAAAGCCCAGGCCTCAATCCAATAGAAAATCTGTGGTCAGACTTAAAGATTGCTGTTCACAAGCACAAACCATCCAACTTGAAGGAGCTGGAACAGTTTTGCAAGGAGGAATGGGCAAAAATCCCAGTGGCAAGATGTGGCAAGCTCATAGAGACTTATCCAAAGTCAATAGGAGCTGTGATAGCCGCAAAAGGTAGCTCTACAAAGTATTGACTTTAGGGGGGTGAATAGTTATGCACATTGAATTTTTCCATTATTTTGTCCTATTTGTTGTTTGCTTCACAATAAAAAAAAAAATCTTTAAAGTTGTGGGCATGTTCTGTAAATTAAATGATGCAAATCCTCAAACAATCCATGTTAATTCCAGGTTGTGAGGCAAGAAAACACGAAAAATGCCAAGGGGGGTGAATACTTTTGTAAGGCACTGTATATTATATATATATATATATATATATATATATATATATATATATATATATATATATATATATTAAAATACACATAGAATGAAAGTGTGTGTTTGTATACATATTTAGATCATATATTTGTGATCTAAGTATTGTTTTATTCATAAAATGTGTGTGTAATGATTATTTTTACTTTATAAACACTTGCTGAATTGCTATATGGATGTAGATTATTCCTTTAAAATTCCTATTTATAGACCTGCCAATTTCATTGTGAAACTAGCACTTTTATATTTGAAAATAGAAATGTTGTTTGATTGACAGCTGGGGAGAGGTACTTCCTACTTCCGTTATCTCCACTGAGCTAATGGAAGTAGCAGGCATGTTCTAACAGAGCGTGCCTGCCTTACAATATTAGCTGAAAGAACTGCCTGGGTGCAGGGCCGGACTGGCCCACCGGGATACCGGGAAATTTCCCGGTGGGCTGCGGCACCTGGGGCTGGGCTGACAGCCCTAATCATTGATTAGCCTCCTTTGATCCCGGCCGGCCATGTGTGAACGGTGTGGCCGCACAGGGTCCCATGGGAGCAGGGGGAGCCAGGCGGCCGGCACAGCTCACACATGGCCGTCCGGGATCATTAAAAAAAAATGCGGCGGGGGCAGAGCCTAGTGTGCGGCGGGGGCGGCACTTGCTGTGCGGCGGAGGCGGAGCTTGCTGTGCGGCCGGAGCCTGGTTAATGCAGCATGGGAAGCAGGAAGGAGTCCCTGCTTCCCCAACACCCAGCCTCCAGGAGCTCCAAGCAGGAGGTAAGAAGCAGGTCAGTGTGTGTGTGTGTGTGTGTGACTGTGTGTGTGTGTGTGTGTGACTCTGCCTCTGTGTGTGACTGTGTGTGTGTGACTGTTTGCCTATGTGTGTGTGACTGTGTGTGTGACTGTGTGTGTGTGTGTGTGTGTGACTGTGTGTGTGACTGTATGCCTGTGTGTGTGACTGTGTGTGTGTGTGTGTGTGTGTGTGTGAATGCCTGCCTGTGTGTGTGACTTCCTGCCTGTGTGTGTGTGACTGCCTGCCTGTGTGTGTGTGTGTGTGTGTGTGTGTGACTGTGTGTATGTGACTTTCTGTGTGTGTGTGACTGTCTGCCTGTGTGTGTGTGATGGTCTGCCTGTGTGTGTGTGATGGTCTGCCTGTGTGTGTGGCTGTCTGCCTGTCTCTGTATGTATGGATGTTTGCCTCGGTGTCAGTGACTGTCTGCCTTTGTGTGTGTGCGTTAGCGAGTGTGTGTGTGAATCTGTGTGTTAGCGAGCTCTTCTGTAGGGAGCATGTGTGTGTCAATGGGCTTGTCTGTAGGGAGAGTGTGTGCGCATCAGTGAGCTTGTCTGTAGTGAGCATGTGTGTGTGACAGTGAGCTTGTCTGTAGTAAGCTTGTGTGTGTATCAGAGTTTGTCTGTACAAAATTTGTGTGTGTGCCAGTAACCTTGTCTGTGTGTGTCATTGAGATTGTCTGTCAATGAGCCTATTTGTGTGCATCAGTAAGATTGTCTGTGTCTGTGTGTGAGTATACTTTACTGTATAATTTAATTACCCTGAAAGAACTAATATTTATATATTTAACGCTATATATGTGTATATCGCTATATGTAGCGATTAACGCTATATATGTGTGCACTGCGGGCCCCCCGGCTACCTGTATTCTGCAGGGGGCCCAGCACACTTGAAATATACTGCCCAGCTACTCTGCTCTGTTGAAGTCTCGCGAGCATGCGATCGTCAGAGTGTTGCCACAGGTTACCATGGCAACGCTCCGCACGGCTCGAGAGACTTCTACAAAGCAGAGTAGCTGGGCAGTATATTTTAAGTGTGCTGGGCCCCCTGCAGAATACAGGTAGCGGGGGGCTGCACCATGCCTCAGGACCTCTGGCTCCAGGGCTCCAGCCAATGTGATATCCCCCCTCCATGGCCACAGGTGAGATACAGGGAGGGGGGAATAAAACATTACTATTAATGGATGGAAAAAAAAACTGTAGGCTTTCCCCCCCACATTTTGCAGCCCCATACATTTACACACACTATTCACAAACATTTACACACACTATACACTAACATATACACACACTATTCACTAAAATTTACACACACTATTCACTAAAATTTACACACACTACATCCTTACACAAACATACACTCTGCAGTCACTACACACACACACACTACATCCACTACACAAACACACACTCTGCATTCACTATACACATCGCATTTAATACACACAAACACTACATCCACTACACAAACACACATACACACTCTGCATTCACTATAAACACACACTACATCGACTACACAAACACACACTCTGCATCGAATATACAACTCATTACACAAATGTACAATCTGCATCCACTACACACACTGCATCAGTTAAACACACACCGCATCCACTTAACACACAAACTCTGCATCCACTACACACATTCTACATCCACTATACAGCAGCACTTTGGGTGGACCTTGAGCTGTGTCAGGGGCCCCAAAATTTCTGATGGCAGCCCTGTATATATATATATATATATATATATATATATATATATATATATATATATATATATTGTGACCTTTATGGGCAAAGCAACACAGTCCTCTAGGGTAACAGGTATAGAACAACAGTCTCTTGTGCAAAAATTGTGTAGTTTATTTACATCGTGCACAAAAATCCATGCAGCAATCAATTTGTTCAAAACTGCAGCACAACAGAAAGGAAAATCTACAAACAAAATCCTAGCTCAAATTTGGATACTAACTAAACATAAAGTAATGTCCCTTACTAACCAGGGTAATAAACTACACAAATCAACAAAAATAAACATTGGTTTCACCAACCTTTAGCACTTTGTTTGGTGCTGCTCTGCACAGACCTGCTCTCTCTGCAGGTCAGATTGTATCTCTCTCCTTTCTGCTCTGAGACCTGCTAATTAAAGCCTCAGCAGTTGCTAATTGGGCAGGTGAATGAGTATAGACTATGGAGGATTCTGGGTCCTAGATACCTTCCTTCTATTACCCTCCCATAGACTCTGTCACATACCCCCCCCCCCCCCCGCCAGCTTAGACCCATCGGTCGTAGCGACCTTTAACGACAAACAATGGTTTCTGGATAAACCATCTGCATTCCCCTGGTCTTTACCAGCTCTATGCTCCATAGAGAAGTTATATGGCTGAAGACTAAGGAACCACCTAGTTACTCTGGCATTTGTTTCCTTGTTATGTCTCATCCACGTCAAAGGCGCATGATCTGTGACAAGTTTGAACCTTCTCCCCAACAGATAATACTTAAGTGTTTCCAGTGCCCATTTTATGGCCAAGCATTCTTTCTCAACCACTGAGTACCTCTGTTCATGGGGATTCAGCTTCTTGCTCAGGTACATAATGGGATGTTCTTCTCCCCTGTGTACCTGAGAAAGAACCGCTCCTAGGCCCACATCAGACGCATCTGTATGTACCACAAAATCTTTTGTAAAGTCAGGGGCAACCAAAATTGGGTCAGCACACAAAACCTCCTTCAGGGTACTAAATGCCTTCTCTACCTCGGGAGTCCACTTGATCATAACTGGGCCTTTTGCCTTAGTTAGCTCTGTCAACGGGTTTGCGATCGTAGCAAAGTTAGGTATGAATCTACGGTAGTAGCCCACTAAGCCCAGAAATGCCCGAACTTGTTTCTTTGTCACAGGACGTGGCAAATCCACAATAGCATCTACCTTTTCAATTATTACTGCAGCAGAGTTGATTTCTGGCTGTAGCCACTTCTGGGCAAGTCTCAAGAGGTCATACATTTGTGACCTAGTAGGTTTCTCGGTATCATAAACCCAAGCATTATATCTTTGGGCTCGCACTGCAGGCGTAACTCCAAGCCGTGTTAGTATTTCCGCTTTCAATCGGTCATAGTCTTGTGCTTGGCTGAGAGGCAAATCATCATACGCTTTTTGTGATTCTCCACTGAGGCAAGGGGCTAATAATCCTGCCCACTGACCTGGAGGCCATCCTTCTCGGGTAGCAATCCTTTCAAAGGTTGTCAGGTAAGCCTCCATGTCATCAACCTCACTCACTTTATGTAAAAAGTCAGTAACTCTAATCCGGCGCCCCCTATCCATAGTAGGGGTAGTTACACTTGACAGCATGGTTTGTTGCAAATCACTTGTTAGTTTGTCTCTGTCTTCCCGCTGAGTTTCCATAATGCAGTCTATTTGTGTGGCCAATAAGCGGTTTGTCTCCTGTTGGACCACAACAGCCTGTCGCTGTGTCTCCATGAGGCTACTGATCTGCGCCGCTGTTACACGGTTTGTGTCTTGCTGGGTAGTAGTAGCCTGTACCAAGGCTTTTACTAACTCTTCCATCTTGCTTGTTGTTTTTTTTTTTTTTACTTTCAGCCACTTGGTAAATACCACACACACCACACCTGCAGGCCTCTGTTTCAAACAACCAGTCTCAGTTTGCCGAGTCACAGTACCTAGATACCTTCCTTCTATTACCCTCCCATAGACTCTCTCACAATATATATACATATATGCTGTTGTACCTTGCACTCAGGCTTCAACGTTGTGTGACCGGGTGCATCACCAGGTCTCCAGTATCCCGGCAATTGAAACAGTTGGCTGCACTCTCAGATTTCCTTGAAACATAACTTTTATTGAAATATTTAAGAGAAGATCAATGTTTCAATCCCTCTTGTTGACTTTCATCATGATCCTAAGCAACTCAAAGGACCACACCCTCAATTAATTGAGATTTTTACCTTTTTGAAAATAAACGCAGATTTGATATATATGTTGGAACACCATTTGGCCTGAATTTGTGGGAGGAGTTATGACCCCTATTTAAACTCCTTCCCCCTACTTACCTTTGTCTTGCAAAATGTTTGTCTTCTGCATAGCAACCAGCACTTCCGGTCCGTTGTTCCCACCAAAATCCAGTCTCCAGCAAACAGTCCGTCGCCAGCAGCTCCTGTCTCCGACCTCCGTACCCATCCACCGGCTTCTAACCGACTTCGCTACCCGCTACCCGGCTTCCAGGCACGAGACCGGCACATCCATGTAAGCATAAACGTGGGAAATAGCGTTTGGCTATTTCCCACGTTCGGGCCTAAAAACACGGGGATAGGCTCCCTTCATTACTTACTCGTTCATACACTTACTCTGTTCGTATACTTCTGCGTTCATGCGGCTAACAGCCGACCGCAGAGTACACACACTTTTGTTTTTCTTTTGTTTAAACTAACTACTGACTGCTCATACGTAATTTATGTTTGTTTGTTCATTCGTATGTTCGCACAGCCGAACGCTTATAAACGGCTTTCGTGCAGTCTTTCGTATGCTCCACTTAGCCGATCGCAGGTGGTCTTTTCTGTTTATATTCCTCTCGTTTGTTCACTTAGCCTTACGCAGGAGGCTTCAGCATTTACAATTTCACAAATCTGTCATGAATGTACTTCGTTATGCCATTCACTTAAACGTAAGCACTCACCCTTTCACATGATCTTTATCTTATATCAATTTATGTGTTTTAGTATTGGCTCTTCAGTCACCACTGGTAAAAAATAGTAATTTCTGTGTTGCACTATTTCCCGTCGATGGCCACATTAATTATGGGAACAATTTTTACTCAGGGGAATCTTCTTAAAGGCACAGGTCGGCCACTATCACTGCAAAAGTAACGGTAAGCTAAATACACCATAGCACCATTATTTAACCCCGCTGAAACTTAGTCTATTATAGTACATTTTCTTTATCCTTTCCTTGTTTTCAAACTAGTCATTTGCGTTACTAAGGTTGCTCCGCTCACTACATCTTTTCTTAGTTGTGCATGTCATAGGTTAAGATCTTACGTCCTTTTTCACCAGGCTCATTACAGACCATTAGCACAATTGAAAAATCTCTGTTTCCTAAATAAACCTTATACCCTGGTTCCTTATACTTAGAATGCATATGTTTTTAGGTTCTACTACTTTTTCTTCAAACAATCTCCAGGAATCAGTATACCAGTATCCCGTATTACTATATCAGGTAAGAAGGTTTACCAGTTTACATTTTTTTTTCCTAGAGGCCACATTCAGCCCCCACTGCCTCATACAGCCTCCCCACCAAACAAAGTGGGTTCTAAACGTCAAACATGCCAGGTCTAAGATTCCTCACTATGATGCCAACAACATTCACATAAACCTTCACCACCATGTTACTACCAATTAGGGGTAATTTTTTTGTCTATCATTTCTACATTTAATTACTTAGACCTGCACCACTACCGCAGTTTTGTCAAGTCCTACGACATCAATAACCAACAGATTACCTGGTTCCCTGCATTTCAGTATCCGGTATTGTTAATCTTACTCACTACGATTACATTTCTCCTTAAGACCTCACTTCGCATTTGTATCATTTAAAATCCACAATTGTGGGAACCCAGGGGCTTGTCTCTAATTTACGGACCAACGTTCAGGTCCCTCAGCTTACACAGGTTCTTACATTACTGTATCTTTGATACACACCTACCCATACGTTCAACATTTTTACACTTGGCTTACCTGTGGCACGCCTCAGGCCCACTAGCATCTATCTTACCCTTAGGATTCCTGGACCGGACCCGTTCCCTGCAGAAGTATATATATATATATATATATATATATATATATATATATATATATATATATACATATATTGAAGTCTTCCTGTGCACTATCCAAAGAAATAGGACAATTTCTCAAGGTTAGTATCTACATACGTTCAAGTACATCATTCTAAAGAGACAAGCCCCATCAGATTAGAGAACTGGCTTTTAGGGTTATGCGCTGGCCTTAGCTATCCCAAGTAAATACTACGGTCCCGCGAGGTCTACACCCCACCTCATACACGAAGGTTCAGCCCCACGACCAAATCATAGTTAGCCACCTCGCTCGCCTATCTTTAGGGCTACAGCTAAGGCTTCCCAAATCACGGCCACACCTTTTGAATCTCTTACGGTCACCGAGAGGCCAACATCCTGCCACTACATTCAAGTGGCCACAAAATTCCCTCGGAACAATCATAAGTAGAGCCTCTCTCCGCCACTTGGCACTAGCAGGGCCCCACCTGTCACTTGGTACTAGGTAAATTCTTCACCTCGGCACTAGCTAGCAGGCCAGTTCTCTGAAGGTCTCATCCCCACCTCTACGACACCTTACTTATCCAAACCATTATTCCATTTTCATAGTTACATAGTTACATAGCTGAAAAGAGACTTGCATTCATCAAGTTCAGCCTTCCTCACATTTGTTTTTTGCTGTTGATCCAAAAGAAGGCAAAAAAAACCCAGTTTGAAGCACAATTTTGCAACAAGCTAGGAAAAAAATTCCTTCTTGACTAAAGAATGGCAGTCATATTTATCCTTGGATCAAGCTATGGATTGGATCAGAATGTCACAAGAATCCATCCCAATCATCGGTCTGCCGGTGGACGAAATACCCAGCACGCCAGTCAGGCATGGGTCTCCGGAGAAATCCCTCACCCCTTCTACCCACAGAGATACTAGACCATTCCTAAAATTTCAGCGGAGCTCAGACTCAGGGGTATCCCCTTTCCAGCCACTGCCAGGAAGGCAGAACTATACAGGATCATGACTGCTCAGGCTAACGTCCCCAGGCCCGTCTCTAGTTCACAAGGGCCGCCTGCTCACACCTCAGATTCCACTCAGGAGACCCTGGTCGCTATCCTGGCCAGCCTACAAACGATCAGCAGCAGGCTGGTGACAGTGAAATCGGCTATAGCCACGCCAGGTGTCTCGGTAGGCCCGGCAGGCCTTCCTCTGGTGGTCTCAGTCATACCTACTCCATACATCTCACCGTCCCACTCTGTTCCAGATTCCACTAAGAAGAAAATTCTCGATGGAAAGAACATTAATCTAATGTCACTACTCATAACCTCCCAAGTAATACTAGAGAACAAAGGTTATATACATGGTGACATTTCAGTAGTCCTGAAAGAGAGAGACCCACAACTTAACACAAAGCTTTCCATCCCTCAGTTTGTTATTGCCTTTGGTATTTATCGGGACGTTATCTACACGGTGTACCCACATAGGAGGGAAGAGCTTGATTCATACTTACACAAGGTGGTTGACTTAGGTATCAATTACAGAGAGTCCTCATTTTATGATTTTTACAAATCAGTTTCGGCCAAGGCAGCTTCCCATCTGGCACAGTTTAACATAAGAATCTACTGGTGCCAGATGGACACAGAACTGTTTTTCTGTCATTTCACTGGTTTGAGGCCCCCGTCCTGTGCCTCTTGTAGTTCCTCTTCTCACTTCCCCGACTTGTGCCCTTGCGAGACAGACACTTCCACTTCTCACCACTCCCTCACCCCACACACTAGACAGGGAGGTGGGCAGAGAGACAAGCTGGGCAGACCCATTTAATTTCTGGGCAAGGCTCGGATGTGCAATGACTTTAATGCGGGGGTATGCAATTTCACTGCATGCAGGGCACTGCACATCTGCTCCATCTGCTCTAGAGCCCACACCAAGTCCACATGTCCAACCCGACTGTCATCTAAGAAATACCTTACTGAGGTAAACATTGACATCCTGGAATACTATCTGTATTCACACCCAGCTAGACATCTGGTAGATTTTCTAGTGACCGGTTTCTAACAGGGGTTTCACACAGGCCTTATCGCCATCCCCACAGGTTCACTTGAATGCCCTAACCTATTATCCGCATCCACTGACCCACTTACGGTGGACCACCTTCTGTTCACAGAAATCAAGGCTGGTTTCATGATCGGCCCTTTCCTGTCTTCACCTTTCTTATCTTGGCGTACCAATCCTATCAGGATAGCCATTCACAAATACTCCAACAAAAAACTTTGATTATAGACCTCTCTGCACCACACTCTTCCTCCATTTCCAGTATCAACTCCCTCATTCCCGCCGAGGAGTTCTCACTGCACTGCGCTAAAATCGACGATGCCATGCAAGCCATCATATGAGTAGGTAGTAAGGCTTGGTTGAGCAAGACAGATATATCCAATGCCTTTAAACTGCTACCTATTCACCCTTCACTATGGCACTTGCACGATGTTAAATGGAGGAACAAGTATTTATTCGCCACCCGGCTCACTTTTGGTTCTAGGAGCAACCTTAAGTTATTCGACATCTTCGCAGAAACCCTCTGCTGGCTGCTCCTAAATATAATCAGGTGTCCATCAGTCATCCACTATCTGGATGATTTTTTGTTGATTTAACCAGGTTCACAAACACCTAACAGTATACACACCACCACAGCCTTTTTCATGACACTCGGGGTCCCTCTGTCACCAGGCAAAACACTCTGTCCCTCTACCAGGCTTGTTTTCTTGGGCATAGCATTGGACACCACTACCTTCCAAGCCAGTCTACCACCAGACAAACTGTCCCACATTACTAACGAAATTGTCCTGTTCCTGTGGAGTGTTGCGTGCACTAGGAGGGGACTCCAGTCCTTATTGGGGTCCCTCAACTTTGCTATGTGTATCATTCCGCAGGGTAGATCTTTTGTCTCCAGGCTACTCAATTTGCTCCACAGAGTGCCTCACTCCTGCCCAATCATTCTGGATGATCCAGCCAGGGCAGATTTACACATGTGGAGTAGATTTTTGTCCGATTGTAATGGGATCTCTTTGTTTATTCCCCCACTTTCAGAGCACTCACCTTCAATTCACACAGACGCAGCAGCACACGCAGGGTTCACAGCAATTTTTGGCAACCACTGGTTTAGGAATGTCTGGCCCACTGAGACGGACACCTTGCCGGCCTTTAGAGAGACTTCTACTTGTTTGAGATCTACCCCATCGTGGCTGCCACCCACCATTGGGGTCATCTTTGGACCGGCAAGGCACTTAAATGCTACTATGACAACTCCGCAGCCTGCAACATCATTAACAAATGTCGTTCCTTCTCGCTAACCATTATGATGCTGATTTGCATGCTGACTTGGCTGGCAGCAACCTCTCAGTTCTTTCTAGTCTGTATTCACATTCCTGGTGTCCACAACACAGCCGCTGATGCCCTTTTACGCTCTCAATTTAAGGTCTTCTTTCAGGCACTCCCTACAGCCCACCACCTACCATCCAGGATACCACCATTCCATGAGCTAATCTTGGACTAAGCACACCACGCACAGGTACTCATGCTCCACGCAGTTTCACACAACTACTCTATTACTCACGCCAGGGCATTGTATATTGTACTATTTCACAAGCAGAGTTTTGCTTGAAACAAGACTTTTGCAGTTAAACTATGGTTTATTTTTGCCTCTTCCTCTAACCTACACCTCAATGTATTACTATTTCAGAAATCTCTACCTTCCAGAGTACTTTACCAGGTCCTCACAACCTGCCCTAAACCAAGCACCTTACGTAAACCTCCTAACCTGACACTCAAGGACTTTAGAGTAGAAGTTCCAGTGTTTCTTTTATTTCATCATATTAATAATGAACATCCACTATACTTTGTGGGGAAAAAAGAGTTAAGTAGCCAGTCATCCGACGTTTCAGTTTCACCTGCTTTTTGGTCCTGAGGAAAGTTCACAGTTGGCACTGAAACATCGACCGGATACTTAACTATTTTTGCCGATCTATCTAATCTGTCTGTCTGTCTATATGTCTATATCCATAACTGTACAATGATATGCATTTTTCTTCCAGTGCTTTTTTTTTTATATTTTTGCGGTTTAAAAGATGACTGTGTAAAGGCATTGCATTATATGTCAGGATTTATAAATCGTGTGCATATTTTGTATAAAGTCTCCTTAAATGTGCAAACTCAGTTGTGTCCTTAATCAAGAGCAAACTGCATGTACTGTATGTATAAATGAAAGGAAGCTGTTTAAAGCTTTTAGTAGAACTGCAGTATGCTGAGAAGAGATGGTAAACTCTATAACAAAACCTAGCATGGATATTAGATACAGGCTTATTTTTCTAGAGCTGCAATGAATTATGCTGAAATCTCCAGACATTCCATTTTGGTGTATAACATAGATAATGCCTGCTATCTTTTCTATAATTTAACATGGTTTTAGATCTCTAATTTGTTTGCTTTACTCTAGCAGACCAGTGAAATTCCCACAATGGAGTAATTCAAATGTTACGATTTTGTTCACGTCAGGCATATCAAATATTTTGTCTATCCAACTCATAATGTAGTGATATCTAAAAAAAAATAGATTAAAAAGCAAATATCAGATTTTAGTTTGTCTGCCAAAAATAACTAACATAAAAATGTATTTTAAAATTAAATCAAAATATACCTAAGGTATTGTAAATATACTAAACTCAAAATGCTAAATTCTGAAAAAAATAATTAAATAAAATGTTACTTTATAATAGCAGGAAAGTTATTAAACTACAGATACAGAACAGAAACATTTTGTGCAAAAAGAGCAACAGCAGAAATTTGAAATCAGCATATACTAAAATAAAGAGGGGGGGAGCAAATCTGCTAACCAAGGGCTTGATTTCTTACATGACTTAAAGCTGATATATCTGAATAAATACTGATTAGCAAGAAACACTTTATAATTAGTAAAAAAAAAAAAAAAGAAGATATTCAAAGAGACAATATAGGCAACTTGTCCAATTCATCTAATTTAAGTTGTGTGCTTACTTTGGAATGCAGCAAAAGCTATCATACCGCTGAGTTGCCAGAATCTGGCACAATCCACTTTAACAGACTAGAACAGTGTAAAAGATGAAAGTGATAGAGCACCTAATGTTATCCAGTCTCACAAATACACAGAAATACAGCGATATCTGGTTACCATGGATCCAATACTTATCTAGCATGACTTAAGATTCCACTTCTCACATGAGGTATTACCTATAGTGATGTACCGAACTGTCCGCCGGCGAACAGTTCCCGGCGAACTTAGCGTGTTCGCGTTCGCCACGGCGGGCGGACACATGCGCAGTTCGATCCGCCCCCTATTCGTCATCATTGGGCAAACTTTTACCCTGTGCCTCTCGGTCAGCAGACACATTCCAGCCAATCAGCAGCACTCCCTCCCTTCCACACCCTCCAACCTCCCTCCCAGCATCCATTTTCGATTCATTCTGAAGCTGCATGCTTAGTGAGAGGAGGGAAAGTTTAGCTGCTGCTGATTAGATAGGGAAATTGATAGCTAGGCTAGGGTATTCAGTGTCCACTACAATCCTGAAGGACTCATCTGATCTCTGCTGTAAGGACAGCACCCCAAAAAGCCCTTTTTAGGGCTATAACATCAGGCTGCTTTTTTTTTTTTTCCTGTGTAATGTAATTGCAGGTGCCTGCCTGCCAGCTTCTGTGTGAGGTTCACATTGGATACTGTGCCTACTTGCCCAGTGCCACCACTCATATCTGTTTTAACAATTGGTTAAGCTTTAGATTTAAAATAAATAATTTGTTTTCACTGTAATAGAAGAGCAGTTGCCTGCCTGCCAGCTTCTGTGTCAGGTTGGATGCCTTGCCCATTTGCACAGTCAGTGCCACCACTCATATCTGTTTTAACAATTGGTTAAGCTTTAGATTTTAAATAAATAATTTGTTTTCACTGTAATAGAAGAGCAGTTGCCTGCCTGCCAGCTTCTGTGTCAGGTTGGATGCCTTGCCCATTTGCACAGTCAGTGCCACCACTCATATCTGTTTTAACAATAGCTTAAGCTTTAGATTTTAAAGAATTTTTTTTTTTTTCACTGTAATAGAAGAGCAGTTGCCTGCCTGCCAGCTTCTGTGTCAGGTTGGATGCCTTGCCCATTTGCACAGTCAGTGCCACCACTCATATCTGTTTTAACAATAGCTTAAGCTTTAGATTTTAAAGAAATCATTTTTTTTTCACTGTAATAGAAGAGCAGTTGCCTGCCTGCCAGCTTCTGTGTCAGGTTGGATGCCTTGCCCATTTGCACAGTCAGTGCCACCACTCATATCTGTTTTAACAATAGCTTAAGGTTTAGATTTTAAAGAAATCATTTTTTTTTCACTGTAATAGAAGATCAGTTAGTTGTCTGCAAGCGTCTGGGTGTCAGGCCTACTTCAGCGTGTGCTCTGCAGACCTGTGCCAGCGTGCTTTGACAGTTGCCAATCATATCTGGTGTCTCTTTAGCGTGCTTTTACAAAGAAAAAAGGTTTCCAGTGTAAGCTAATAGCAGCCAGTCAGTGTCCTTCAAGCAGCTCTGTCAGGCCTTCCTTCAGCGTGTGCCCTGCACAACCCTGCCAGCTTACTTTGACAATTGCCACTCATATCTGGTGTCTCTATAGCGTGCTTTTACAAAGAAAAAAGGTTTCCAGTGTAAGCTAATAGCAGCCAGTCAGTGTCCTTCAAGCGGCTCTGTCAGGCCTTCCTTCAGCGTGTGCCCTGCACAACCCTGCCAGCGTACTTTGACAATTGCCACTCATATCTGGTGTCTCTATAGCGTGCTTTTACAAAGTAAAAAGGTTTCCAGTGTAAGTTAATAGCAGCCAGTCAGTGTCCTTCAAGCGGCTCTGTCAGGCCTTCCTTCAGCGTGTGCCCTGCACAACCCTGCCAGCGTACTTTGACAGTTGCCACTCATATCTGGTGTCTCTATAGCGTGCTTTTACAACCAAAATTTTGTTTCCACTGTAATAGAAGAGCAGTTGCCTGCCTGCCAGCTTCTGTGTGAGGTTCACAGTGGATACTGTGCCCTCTTGCCCAGTGCCACCACTCATATCTGTTTTTACAATAGCTTAAGCTTTAGATTTAAAGGAAATAATTTTTTTTCACTGTAATAGAAGAGCAGTTAGTTGTCTGCAAGCGTCTGGGTGTCAGGCCTACTTCAGCGTGTGCTCTGTAGACCTGTTCCAGCGTGCTTTGACAGTTACCAATCATATTTGGTGTCTCTTTAGCGTGCTTTTACAAAGAAAAAAGGTTTCTAGTGTAAGCTAATAGCAGCCAGTCAGTGTCCTTCAAGCGGCTCTGTCAGTCCTTCCTTCAGTGTGTGCTCTCCAGAACTGTTCCAGTGCACACCGCCAATCATATCTGGTGTCTCTATAGCGTGCTTTTAAAACCAAAATTTATTTTACACTGTTATAGATTGAATAGCAGTTACTTGTCTTCAAGCGGCTCTGTCAGGCCTACAGTGTGTGCTCTGCAGAACTGTTCCAGTGCACATTGCCAATCATATCTGGTGTCTCTATAGCGTGCTTTTAAAATCAAAATTTATTTTTCACTGTTATAGATTGAATAGCAGTTACTTGTCTTCAAGCGGCTCTGTCAGTCCTTCCTTCAGCGTGTGCTCTGCAGAACTGTTCCAGTGCACATTGCCAATCATATCTGGTGTCTCTATAGCGTGCTTTTAAAACCAAAATTTATTTTTCACTGTTATAGATTGAATAGCAGTTACTTGTCTTCAAGCGGGTGTGTCAGGCCTACAGTGTGTGCTCTGCAGAACTGTTACAGTTCACATTGCCAATCATATCTGGTCTCACAGTAGCTTGCACGCATAGTACCACTAATCCCCCCAAAAATGACAGGCAGAGGCAGGCCACCCCGCAGGGGCCGTCGTGGTCGTGGTGCTGTGATACCCTTTTGCCCTAGAATAATGCCCAGTTTTCAGAAGCCACGTACCCTGAACTTGAAAAGTTCTGAGGACATAGTTGACTGGCTAACACAGGACACCCAATCTTGTACAGCCTCCGCTCGGAACCTTGACGCACCATCCTCCTCCAGCTTAGCTCCAGGCACCTCTCAAGATACCACTCACCCGCCTGCCGCCACCACCAAAACTAGCACCACAGCCGCTTTACTTGGTATGTCAGAGGAGTTATTCTCACACCCATTTGAAGAAATGAGTGATGCGCAACCATTATTGCTAGAGGATGTAGATAACAGGGATATGTCTCAGGCAGGCAGCATTAAACACATGGAGGTACGGTGTGATGATGATGATGTTGTACCCGCTGCTGCTTCCTTTTCTGAGTTGTCAGATACAAGCGAAGCGGTTGATGATGACGATGCGTCCATGGATGTCACGTGGGTGCCCGCTCGGCAAGAAGAAGAACAGGGCGAAAGTTCAGATGGGGAGACAGAGAGGAGGAGGAGACGAGTTGGAAGCGGGGGGGGTCGTCGCAAGGAGCTAGTGGCACAGTCAGACAGCATGCATCGGCACCCGGGGTCAGCCCGACAGCACGCCAATCAACGCATGCTGTGTCCACCACCAGAATGCCGTCATTGCAGAGCTCAGCAGTGTGGCATTTTTTTGTGTGTCTGCCTCTGACAACAGCGATGCCATTTGCAACCTGTGCCAAAGGAAACTGAGTCATGGGAGGTCCAACACCCACCTAGGTACAACTGCTTTGCGTAGGCACATGATCTCACATCACAAACGCCTATGGGATCAACACATGAGTACAAGCAGCACGCCTACTCAAAGCCGCCATCCTCCTCCTGGTCAGCATCTGCAGCCACGTCAACCACTGCTGTCCTTCTTGCCCCCTCTCAACCATCCGCCACGCCGTCTCCCGCCTTGAGCAGTTCCCGCTCATCTGCCCACAGTCATGTGTCTGTCAAGGACATGTTTGAGCGTAAGAAGCCAATGTCACCAAGTCACCCCCTTGCCCAGCGTCTGACAGCTGGCTTGTCCGAACTATTAGCCCGCCAGCTTTTACCATACAATCTGGTTGAGTCTGAGGCATTCAAAAAATTTGTAGCTATTGGGACACCGCAGTGGAAGGTACCCGGCCGGAATTTCTTTTCACAAAAGGCAATCCCCAACTTGTACTCGATTGTGCAAAAGGAAGTCATGGCATGTCTGGCACACAGTGTTGGGGCAAGGGTCCATCTGACCACTGATACCTGGTCTGCAAAGCATGGTCAGGGCAGGTATATCACCTACACTGCGCATTGGGTAAACCTGCTGACGGCTGACAAGCAAGGAATGCGTGGCATTGCAGAGGAGTTGGTGACACCGCCACGAATTGCAGGCAGTCCTGCTGCAACCTCCTCTACTCCTCCTACTCCATCCTCTTCCATAACCTCCTTGGCTGAGTCCTCTTGTGCCGCTGCTTCTTGCTCCACATCAACGGCACCCCCCCAGCTCCCCAGGTACTATTCCACATCCCGGATACGGCAGTGTCACGCCATCTTGGGTTTGACTTGCTTGAAAGCAGAGAGTCACACCGGACAAGCACTCCTGTCCGCCCTGAACGCACAGGTGGAAAAGTGGCTGACTCCGCAGCAACTGGATATCGGCAAAGTGGTGTGTGACAACGGAAAAAATTTGATAGCGGCATTGAAGTTGGGCAAGTTGACACATGTGCCGTGCATGGCACATGTGTGTAATCTGATCGTACAACGCTTTGTGCATAAGTACACAGGCTTACAGGACGTCCTGAAGCAGGCCAGGAAGGTGTGTGGCCATTTCAGGCGTTCCTACACGGCCATGGCTCACTTTGCCGATATCCAGCGGCGAAACAACATGCCAGTGAGGCGCTTGATTGGCGACAGCCCTACACGTTGGAATTCAACACTCCTAATGTTCGACCGCCTGCTCCAACAAGAAAAAGCTGTTAATGAATATTTGTATGACCGGGGTGCTAGGACAGCCTCTGGGCAGCTGGGAATTTTTTTGCCACGTTACTGGACGCTCATGCGCAATGCCTGTAGGCTCATGCGTCCTTTTGAGGAGGTGACAAACCTAGTCAGTCGCAACGAAGGCACCATCAGCGACATCATACCATTTGTTTTCTTCCTGGAGCGTGCCCTGCGAAGAGTGCTGGATCAGGCTGTAGATGAGCGTGAAGAGGAAGAGGAAGAGTTGTGGTCACCATCACCACCAGAAACAGCCTTATCAGCATCGCTTGCTGGACCTGCGGCAACGCTGGAAGAGGATTGTGAGGAAGAGGAGTCAGAGGAGGATTGTAGCTTTGAGGAGGAGGAGGAGGAGGAGGAGCAAGACCAAACACAACAGGCATCCCAGGGTGCTCATTGTCACCTATCTGGTACCCGTGGTGTTGTACGTGGCTGGGGGGAAGAACATACCTTCAATGACATCAGTGAGGAAGAGGAACGGGAAATGAGTAGCTCGGCATCCAACCTTGTGCAAATGGGGTCTTTCATGCTGTCCTGCCTGTTGAGGGACCCTCGTATAAAAAGGCTGAAGGAGAACGACCTGTACTGGGTGTCCACGCTACTAGACCCCCGGTATAAGCAGAAAGTGGCGGAAATGTTACCGAATTACAACAAGTCGGAAAGGATGCAGCATTTGCAAAATAAATTAAAAAGTATGCTTTACAGAGCGTATAAGGGTGATGTCACAGCACAACGGGAATCTAACAGGGGGAGAGGTGGAAGTCATCCTCCTCCTCCTCCTCCCACGACCACGCCGGCAAGGACAGGATGCTTTAAAGACGTGTTGTTGATGGAGGACATGCGGACTTTTTTAAGTCCTATGCATCGCCACAGCCCTTCGGGATCCACCCTCAGAGAGCGACTCGACCGACAGGTAGCAGACTACCTCGCCTTAACTGCAGATATCGACACTCTGAGGAGCGATGAACCCCTTGACTACTGGGTGTGCAGGCTTGACCTGTGGCCTGAGCTATCCCAATTTGCGATAGAACTTCTGGCCTGCCCCGCTTCAAGTGTCCTGTCAGAAAGGACCTTCAGTGCAGCAGGAGGTATTGTCACTGAGAAGAGAAGTCGCCTAGGTCAAAAAAGTCTAGATTACCTCACCTTTATTAAGATGAATGAGGGATCTATCCCGAAGGGACTGACACTGGGCGATACATTTGCTTAAAAAAGGCCTGATGAGATGAGCTGCCTTGGGCTAAAAATGGTCCACACGCTGCTGTATTTTAGCTCTGAATGCCGGTTGACTTGCGTGACTTATCCGACACCAACTAGGGTTCAAGCCGCCATGTTTTAGGGCACTTTCTGCCTGTGAAACAAACATCAATTTTTCTGGCCGCTGCTACAGCAGCGGCTGCAACAATACCAAATTGTTCAGGCATGTGTACATGCCTAATTTTTAGGCCCACTGGTGCAGCACTGTGGCTTCAAAAACCAAACCAAAAAAAAATCCTCCAAGATGGCACCAATATACAAGTGGTCTAAGCATCTTCCCACCTTGGCCTAAAAAGGGGAGGTGATTCAACAATTAAAAATCTCTGCCATTTACACGTGCACTGATAGGAGACGCGGAAGGTATTAAACTGATATGAACAATACTAAACTCACCACTCCTATCTGGTGGCACATTAGCTTGCCCGCGCAGTGCCCCAAATTTCAAGTAAGAGGACCGACCAAGCATCTTCTTCCATCTCCCTGTTACATAAATCAATGCCATATCCATAGAAATTGTAGAGAATATCCAGGATAGTTTTACAGGGCCAAATCATGTCGCCTGTTGAAAGAGGTGACCTTGCTCGGGTCCCAGGTTTGCGGTTCCTAAAATGGCTGCCATATACATGTCCTCTGATAGGAGACGCGGAAGGTATTAAACTGATATGAACATTACTAAACTCACCACTCCTATCTGGTGGCACATTAGCTTGCCCGCGCAGTGCCCCAAATTTCAAGTAAGAGGACCGACCAAGCATCTTCTTCCATCTCCCTGTTACATAAATCAATGCCATATCCATAGAAATTGTAGAGAATATCCAGGATAGTTTTACAGGGCCAAATCATGTCGCCTGTTGAAAGAGGTGACCTTGCTCGGGTCCCAGGTGTGCGGTTCCTAAAATGGCTGCCATATACACGTCCACTGATAGGAGACGCGGAAGGTATTAAACTGATATGAACATTTACTAAACTCACCACTCCGAGTGCTGTTATTTATTTAATTTTTTTGTGGTGAGGCTTTACAGGACAGAGTGCTTCTCCACGGGACATGTTAACTCAAGGGCAGCTGGCTCATCAAGGAACCAGAGCAGCTTGAACGAGGTGACCTTGCTCGGGTCCCAGGTGTGCGGTTCCTAAAATGGCTGCCATATACACGTCCACTGATAGGAGACGCGGAAGGTATTAAACTGATATGAACAATACTCCACTCCTATCAGTAGGTCCGTCCCATTGTGATTTATGCCCCCACCCACCGCGCAGGGATGGGGGTCGGGGAGGGAGGAAAGTAGGCCCCCCCATTGTGATTTATGGCCCCCACCCACCGCGCAGGGGTGGGGGCCAAGGGGGGGAGGACAGTAGGTCCCCCCATTGTGATTTATGGCCCCCACCCACCGCGCAGGGGTTGGGGAGGACAGTAGCTCCCCCCAGTGTGTATCATGGGCTTTGAGGACAGGTGTCAATACATACCTGCCAAGTGACCCTATGTAGGGGTAACAGTCCCTATTCTGCTCTGTGTCAGTGTGTATCATGGTCTCTGTGGACGGGGAACAATCTCTATTCTGCTCTGTGTCAGTGTGTATCATGGTCTCTGTGGATGGTGAACAGTCTCTATTCTGCTCTGTGTCAGTGTGTATCATGGTCTCTGTGGACAGGGAACAGTCTCTATTCTGCTCTGTGTCAGTGTGTATCAGGGGTTTTGAGGACAGGTTTCAATCCATATCTGCCAAGTGACCCTATGTAGGGGTAACAGTCCCTATTCTGCTCTGTGTCAGTGTGTATCATGGTCTCTGTGGACGGTGAACAGTCTCTATTCTGCTCTGTGTCAGTGTGTATCATGGTCTCTGTGGACGGTGAACAGTCTCTATTCTGCTCTGTGTCAGTGTGTATCATGGTCTCTGTGGACAGGGAACAGTCTCTATTCTGCTCTGTGTCAGTGTGTATCAGGGGTTTTGAGGACAGGTGTCAATCCATATCTGTCAAGTGACCCTATGTAGGGGTAACAGTCCCTATTCTGCTCTGTGTCAGTGTGTATCATGGTCTCTGTGGACAGTGAACAGTCTCTATTCTGCTCTGTGTCAGTGTGTATCATGGTCTCTGTGGACGGTGAACAGTCTCTATTCTGCTCTGTGTAAGTGTGTATCATGGTCTCTGTGGACAGGGAACAGTCTCTATTCTGCTCTGTGTCAGTGTATATCAGGGGTTTTGAGGACAGGTGTCAATCCATATCTGCCAAGTGACCCTATGTAGGGGGAACAGTCCCTATTCTGCTCTGTGTCAGTGTGTATCAGGGGTTTTGAGGACAGGTGTCAATTCATATCTGCCAAGTGACCCTATGTAGAGGGAACAGTCCCTATTCTGCTCTGTGTCAGTGTGTATCAGGGGTTTTGAGGACAGGTGTCAATCCATATCTGCCAAGTGACCCTATGTAGGAGGAACAGTCCCTATTCTGCTCTGTGTGAGTGTGTATCAGGGGTTTTGAGGACAGGTGTCAATCCATATCTGCCAAGTGACCCTATGTAGAGGGAACAGTCCCTATTCTGCTCTGTGTCAGTGTGTATCAGGGGTTTTGAGGACAGGTGTCAATCCATATCTGCCAAGTGACCCTATGTAGGGGGAACAGTCCCTATTCTGCTCTGTGTCAGTGTGTATTAGGGGTTTTGAGGACAGGTGTCAATCCATATCTGCCAAGTGGCCCTATGTTTGGGGAACAGTCCCTATTCTGCTCTTTGTCAGTGTGTATCAGGGGTTTTGAGGACAGGTGTCAATCCATATCTGCCAAGTGACCCTATGTAGGGGTAACAGTCCCTATTCTGCTCTGTGTCAGTGTGTATCATGGTCTCTGTGGACGGTGAACAGTCTCTATTCTGCTCTACGCGGACCCTTCTCCCATACAGCAACTCAAAGGGGGAGAACCCAGTATATTCCTGGGGCACCTCTCTGTAGGAAAACAACAAATGAGGCAGGAATCGCTCACAGTCTCTGCAAGTGTCAGAAAAGGTCCTCAACATCTGCTTGAGGGTACCATTAAATCGCTCGCAGAGACCGTTAGTCGGTGGATGATACGGTGAGCTAAGCAGCAGTTTAATGCCGCACACCTTCCACATTTGCTGGGTGAGCACAATGGTAAATTGGGTTCCCTGGTCAGAGAGAATCTCCTTAGGGAACCCGACCCTGGTAAAAATCCTAACCAGGGCATCAGCAACTGTCTCTGCCTCTATATTAGACAGCGCTACTGCCTCTGGATAGCGAGTGGCATAGTCCACCACAGTGAGAATATATTTCTTTCCGGATGGACTAGCCCTGGCCAGTGGACCCACAATGTCAACGGCAATGTCAAAGGGATCCCCAATGATAGGCATAGACATAAGCCTAGCTCTTGGGTGGTCCCCCCGCTTTCCCACCCGTTGACAAGTGTCACACGTACTACAATATATCCGCACAGCCTGATTAAAATTTGGCCAAAAGAAGTTCTGCATGATCCTATAGGCTGTGCGGCGGGACCCTAGATGTCCAGCTAGCGTAACATCATGCCCTATCCGCAGAATCTCCTGCCGGTATTTTGCGGGAACCACCAGCTGTCGATTCGGCGGAGGGGCAACACTTTTCTGGGAAGGCTTAGGGATCCTATACAACCTGTCCCCCACCCACTCATACCACTCCCCATCTACTCCTTCCTCTCCAGTATCTGCCCTGTCTCTGTACTTCTGGAGAGTCGGATCTGCCTGGGTTTCCCTCCCAAACTCCTCTGGGGAATCCCAGCTAACAAAGGTCTGTTCTAGGGTACCAGTCAGGGAATCGGGTCTTACCTGGGTCTCAGCAGCAGGTGGGCTGGTTCCAATAGCACGGGTCTGAGCACGGGTAGTCACTGGGTTGACATCAGCAGGTCCCATTGGAGCATAAGCGGAAACCAAAGGGGCCAGATCATTCCCGAGCAAAACATCGACAGGTAAGTCTTTCATGACCCCCACATTCACATGTCCAGAGCCCACTCCCCAATCCAAATGAACCCGGGCAACTGGTAGACGGAACACGGCGCCTCCTGCTACCCTCACTGCCACAGTATTTCCAGTGTGTTGGTGTTCCGAAACAAGGTTCTATTGGAGGAGGGTCATAGTGGCTCCGGTGTCTCTCAAACCAGTGACCACTTTGCCATTCAGTTTAATGGTCTGCCTGTGCTGTTGACGGTTGTCCTGCTGGGCTGCCTGTACTGGATCCGGCTCATGTAGTATACCCCAAAATTCCTCCTGCTCAAGACAGTGAGCGGAAGGCTGGGGTGGCTGCTGATTTCCGCTGGCTGGTCTTCTCCATGACTGGGCTTGGTTGGAATTGTTCAATGGGCACTCCGGTCTCTTGTGCCCCAATTGTTTGCACCCATAGCACCGGATAGGCTGGGAGTAATCCCTGGCGTTGAATCGGGCTAGCTGAACATAATTGTTCGCTGGTGGCTTTGTGGGGGTGCATTGCGCTGGGGGTTGATATACAGTAGTGGTTGGAGGTGGTGCCGGTTTGTACTCCACTCGGGTAGGGACCTTGGTTGCTGCCTGGTCCAACTTCTGTGCATCAGTGTACTCATCAGTCAGACAAGCAGCTTCAGGTAAGGTAGAGGGTTTGCGGTCCCTAACCCACTCTCTGACTCCTGCAGGTAACCGATCAAAGCAGTGCTCTAACAAAAACACCAGTTACCGCTTGGCACCTGTCATGCCTTAATTATATTATCCCCTTACTTCCTGGTTCCACGGAGCTTAGCCACACCTCTTCATGACCCAGTCTCCCTATTTAATCTGACCGCACCAGCTGATCGACGCTGGATTAATGAACTACGTTCCGTACTCACGAACCGGCTGCAACATCGTTGTGAAAGCCTGCTGTTACCGGACCGGACTGGAAGACTTCAAGTTCCCTTCACCTTTCCTCATCCACGGCTAAAGCTGAACTCTATCCATGCAGGATAATCCACCTCTGAGGAATCTCGGGAACCAGTGTTCTATGTGCCGGAAGCTAAGTAAAACTTCTCTGATAAGCGTTGCATCTAAAGCTGTTATTTCCTGTCTCCAAAGTCCTTCGTTAAAGCCAACCGTTACAGCTAACTTCAACTCATACTTGTCTCAGTTAGCTGCATCTATCTTTCTTCAGTTAAAGTCTATGGAACAGCTATTGTAACTTCTTATCATCTAATTAATTAATACTACTAAAGGACTCTTGCTGCTTCAGTTACCGTTTACTCCTTAAAGCTACAGCGCATATAATTGTGGACTTCAGTTATCGTTTATTACTTAATGCTACAGTACCTGTAAATTGGAATTAAAGTCAATACCAATTACTTTCTAATAAATATTCGAACTATAAGAAATCTGCAGTTGTGTTCCTTCATAACAAATGTTTAAACGTGACAGATTAATCCAGCCATTGTAATGGATCCAGCAGATTTCGATTCTACTATAACTACGCTGAATCAAAGAGTTGATACACTAACCCAAGGTGTGCAAGACCTGCAAGTCACTAACGAAAGACTTCTCACTTATGTCAGAGATTTACAAACTCGTACTCCTCATACTACTCTGCTCTCGGCTAGCGATCCTGCTGTATGTAACCCTGAAAAATTCTATGGTGATCGTTCCAAATATAAGGAGTTTTTTTATTCCTGCAAACTATTGATTGCTTTAAAACCTAGAGCTTATCCCACAGAAAGATCTAAGGTTTTTTCAGTTATTTCCTTTCTAAGAGGTGAACCTATGTTCTGGGCCCATACCTTTTTGGACAATGATGACCCCATCTTAGGCTCACTGGATGAATTTTTTGAAGCCATGTCTCTTCTCTATGAAGATCCTAACAAACAAGCTACAGCTGATTTAACAATCAGAACACTACAGCAAAGAAATAGACCCGTTGAAGATTATATTGCTGAATTCAAAAGATGGGCTGTTGAAACGCAATGGAATGACATCACATTGCGCAACCAGTTTCGAATTGGTTTATCTGAAGCTGTAAAAGATGAACTCTCTAGAACAGAACTCCCTACTACTTTGAACACTCTAATTCACTTATCAATCAGCATTGACAGAAGATTAAGAGAAAGAAAGGCAGAAAAAGCCCTTTTTCATTCTAAAGACCGAAAACCTTTTACTCCCTCAAAAGCTCCAGAAAAAACTTCTTTACCAAGTGAACCTATGGAATTAGGGGTAATAAGAAGTCCTCTCACTCCTGCAGAAAAGAACCGAAGACGTCAATTAAACCTATGCATGTATTGTGCCTCTCAAGATCATCTGGTCTCTGATTGTCCCTTACTAAAACGGACAAAGGCCGGTAAACAAGCCTATACCTCTGCGATCTTCAGTGCACTCCCCTCAACATCGACCACTCCGTTCACACCTGTATCCCTTGTAATACAGTGGGATAAGGTGAGAATTGTGACTGAAGCTCTCATCGATTCTGGTGCACATGGAGTATTCATCGATTCAACCTTTGTAACAAAGAATAAAATTCCTTGTGTTCAAAAAGCCATTTCTGTTCCTGTTAAAGTGATTGATGGCTCCTTTATATCCTCGGGACCGATTCTTCATGAAACCATCCCTCTAAAGGTAACCACAAATCACATACATACAGAATTTCTAGTATTTGATGTTATTCCGTCACCTCTCTATCCCGTTATAATAGGGATCAACTGGTTAAGGAACCATAACCCTCAAATTTCTTGGTCTCCTTTCTCTGTCACCTTTAACTCACATTATTGTAAAGAAACGTGTTTACAACAAATTCCTATTCTTCAAATCTCTAAAGAACCAACCATACCTTCTTGTTATTCAGACTTTTCAGATGTCTTCAGTAAAAAAGAAGCTGAAACGCTCCCGCCTCATCGTGCTTACGATTGTCCTATAGACCTCATACCTGGTGCCCCAGTACCATTTGGGCACATCTACCCTCTCTCTGAGGCTGAACTACAAATTCTCAAGGAATATCTAGATGAAAATCTACGGAAAGGGTTTATTAGACCCTCTAGTTCACCTGCTGCCTCAAGTATGTTTTTTGTAAGAAACAAAGACCAGACTATTCGTCCTATCATTGACTACAGAGCTTTAAATAAAATAACAGTTAAAAATCGTTATCCTCTTCCTCTCATCAATGAACTGGTTGAACGATTGAAAACTGCTACCATCTATACAAAGCTTGACCTTCGCGGGGCATATAATCTCGTCAGGATAAAGGCTAATGATGAATGGAAGACTGCTTTCCGAACAAGGTATGGCCTCTTTGAATATCTGGTGATGCCTTTTGGCCTTTGCAACGCCCCTGCAACTTTTCAACACTTCATAAATGATATCTTTAGAGACCTATTGGACGTCTGTGTCATCATTTATTTAGATGATATTCTCATATACTCCAACACTCCTGAGGAACATAGAAAACATGTCAGATGGGTGTTATCAAGACTCAGAACTCACAAATTATTCGCTAAACCTGAAAAATGTCTTTTCCATGTCAAAGAAATAACCTTCTTAGGTTATGTCATCTCCCCTCATTCAATAGGTATGGACAATGCAAAAGTCGATTGTATCATCAACTGGCCTGTTCCCTCTACAGTAAAAGAATTACAGCGATTTCTAGGATTCGCCAATTTCTACAGAAAATTTATTAAAAACTACTCTGAGATAGTTCACCCACTCAATCAACTTAACAGAAAAAAACATCCCTTCAATTGGAACGAGAAGGCTCAAACTGCCTTCACTGAATTAAAGAGAAAGTTTACAACAGCTCCTATTCTTCAACTTCCAAATCCTTCATATCTTTATGTCCTTGAAACGGATGCTTCGGAATTTGCAATTGGAGCTGTCCTCTCTCAACACAAAACTCCTCAAGACCCTCTTCATCCTGTCGCCTTCTTCTCACGATCATTATCTCCTGCTGAAAAGAATTATCCTACAGGAGAAAAAGAATTATTAAGTATTAAAGTGGCTTTAGAAACCTGGAGACACCTTCTTGAAGGCGCTCAGAATTCTTTAATCATTTATACTGACCATAAAAATCTCGAATATCTTCACTCCAATAAAACACTGTCTGCTCGACAAGTACGATGGAATCTCTTTTTTTCCCGGTTCAACTTCCAAATCGTCTTTAGACCTGGGTCTAGAAACAAAAAGGCTGATGCCCTTTCCAGGATCCATAAGGACACTGAGATTGAACCTCCTTCGCCTAAAGTCATTGGAATCTTATCTTCTCTTATTGACGACATTAAAGATCTCAGTGAAGATGCTCTCGAACTTCCTAAATCATTTAAATTATCTAAGAAAAACGGTCTCTACTATTTCAAAGACCGGATTTACGTGCCTCCATCCTTCAGAATTAAAGTACTCGAATGTATTCATGATTCTCCTCTGGCAGGTCATCCAGGTATAAAGAAGACCCTTGAATTGTCCAAAAGATACTATTGGTGGCCTCGTCAAGACCAAACTATTGAATCTTATGTCAAATCTTGTTCTGTATGCCAAAGATCAAAACATGTTCATCATCAACCATTTGGTCAATTATTGAATTTACCAATTCCTGAACGACCTTGGCAATCCATCTCTATGGATTTCTTGGTAGAATTACCTCCTTCTCATCATCACACTACCATTTTAGTGGTAGTAGACCGCTTCACGAAAATGTCTCATTTCATTCCTTTAAAGAAGTTACCTTCATCCTCTGAACTTTCGAAAACATTTCTTGACAACATAGTTAAACTTCACGGACTGCCAGACGAAATCATTTCAGACCGAGGAACTCAATTTACCTCCAAATTCTGGACTGCTTTATGTGCCACTCTTCATATCCAACGTAAACTATCATCTGCCTATCATCCTCAAACAGATGGACAAACTGAAAGAGTCAACCAATGCTTAGAACAATATCTACGATGTTATTGCTCTCACTTACAAGACGATTGGATAACTTGGTTACCTATGGCAGAATTTGCATACAATAACTCTTTTCATACCAGCAGTAAAATGACTCCATTTCTATCCAATTATGGATTTCATCCTTCCTCATTTCCTGCTCAGACAAGTTCTTCATCTAATCTCTCCGATTCGAATCAAATCTCTCATATGTCCTCTTTATTCAAGAAATTACATGAGAATCTTGAATTGGCCTCCTCCACTCAAAAGAAGTTTTTTGACACAAAAAGACAACCTTCACCTTCTTATCAAATCGGTGATCTTGTCTGGCTTTCCTCAAAGAACATTTCTACAAACCGTCCATCAAAGAAGTTAAGTTCTCTTTTTCTTGGTCCTTTTCCAATACTATCGATTATCAACCGTAATGTTGTTAAATTGAAACTTCCACCAACTTTAAAGCTACATCCTGTTTTTCATGTGTCCTTGCTGAAGCCTCATCATCCTGACCCTTTCCAAAGGAATGCCACTACTTCTCCTGACCCCATACTGGTCCAGGGTGAAGAAGAATATGAGATTCAAAGTATACTGGATTCAAGGATCCATCGTGGCTCCTTACAATACCTCATCAGATGGAAAGGATATGGAGTTGATGAAGATACATGGGAAAACTCCTCTGACGTTCATGCTGACAAATTAGTTTCCAAGTTTCACAAACGCTACCCTTCTAAGCCAAGTCAATAGCACCCAGAGGTTGCTCATTAAGGAGGGGATACTGTCATGCCTTAATTATATTATCCCCTTACTTCCTGGTTCCACGGAGCTTAGCCACACCTCTTCATGACCCAGTCTCCCTATTTAATCTGACCGCACCAGCTGATCGACGCTGGATTAATGAACTACGTTCCGTACTCACGAACCGGCTGCAACATCGTTGTGAAAGCCTGCTGTTACCGGACCGGACTGGAAGACTTCAAGTTCCCTTCACCTTTCCTCATCCACGGCTAAAGCTGAACTCTATCCATGCAGGATAATCCACCTCTGAGGAATCTCGGGAACCAGTGTTCTATGTGCCGGAAGCTAAGTAAAACTTCTCTGATAAGCGTTGCATCTAAAGCTGTTATTTCCTGTCTCCAAAGTCCTTCGTTAAAGCCAACCGTTACAGCTAACTTCAACTCATACTTGTCTCAGTTAGCTGCATCTATCTTTCTTCAGTTAAAGTCTATGGAACAGCTATTGTAACTTCTTATCATCTAATTAATTAATACTACTAAAGGACTCTTGCTGCTTCAGTTACCGTTTACTCCTTAAAGCTACAGCGCATATAATTGTGGACTTCAGTTATCGTTTATTACTTAATGCTACAGTACCTGTAAATTGGAATTAAAGTTAATACCAATTACTTTCTAATAAATATTCGAACTATAAGAAATCTGCAGTTGTGTTCCTTCATAACAAATGTTTAAACGTGACAGCACCCTGCCATCCAGTGGGCTGCTGTGCGGTGTACCCTGCATGCCCACTCCACATAGGAATCACCAGCTTGTTTGTTGGTGTCCCGGAATCGCCGCCGGTACGCCTCGGGGGTCACAGCGTACCTGGCCAACAGGGCATCTTTTACTGCCTGGTAGCTTGTGATTTCCTCCTCTGGGATGGCCCGAAACGCCTCACTGGCCCAGCCGGATAACTTCCCAGAGAGGATAGTGACCCATTCCTCTGTGGGTAACTGGTGTAAGGCACACTGCCTTTCAAAATCAGCCAGGAACCTGTCTATCTCTCCCTCTGTTTCCACAAAATTTCTAAATGCAGCAAAGGGTACCTTTCTCCGTCCAATATTATTATGGGGTACCTCTGCTGCTGCAGCTCCTCTTCCCTGGAGCGCCTGTTGTGCTGCTACTGCTGCTTGCACTTGTACTACAATACCTGCTGCAGGGTTGGGGCCAAAGTGTGCCAGCCTTATCTGGACTGCCCGGTTAAAATGTATTTCCTCGGGTGTTAAATCCAGTATACCAGGCACATTAGCTCTATCCATTCCCTGTGCTGCATCCATTTCCAATAATATGGCAATAATCTCTCTTTTCTTGAGATTACTCGCTGACCGTCCTCTGCGTTCCAATATGTCTTTAAGGGTAGCACGCCATAATTCTTCATACTGCATTTCCAACCTGGGATGTGTAGCTGGCCTTCTGGGCGGTGGGATTCATCCCACCGCTGCCACCAATTGTTACGACACTCACCGCCAGATAGATGAAGCCGCCGTTTAGTAAATAATCCCCTTTTCCAGAAATGCAGGGGACCTTGTGGAAGACTGTAAAACATATTGGACAGTAGCCAATCGCAGTGGCTTCAACATAAGCCCTTCCCATCTTACCCATAAATCCTTCTTCTCTATCCAGTAGATAATTGGGAAGAAACCTAATTATCTCCAAGGATAGAGACAATCGCCATTTTAAAATACAGTAGGAAAAATACAGTAAAATACATAAATGAAGAAATACCGAATAAATATAGTTCGTGTAACGTATCCCCAGTTTCGCCTGGATCTGAGTGCATATTTCTACCGAATAGCGCTCAGATGCGATGTACCTAGTTCAATCGCCATGGAGTCAAAGTCTTTCACAAGTCCTTCGGTATACGAATGACTCCATGGGACGGCTATCTGGGTAAAGTCCATACGAATGTTATAAAACTCCCGAACTGACCGGTGTTCGGACGCCTCGACGAAATAGAAGGCGGGCGGCAGCTTCCAGCGGTGTTCAGTAGATAAAGTGTCCGTTTTTAGTTTCATAGGATTTACGCTGAACACCGCTGATCTTCCTCGTGTCCCAAAATGGCCGCCGCCTCGTGGTCGGCATGCGAACGACAACCACCCATACGAATGGAATGGAGAGGTGTCTGCGGTTAACCACAATGTTCTAATTGGGGCCAAGAGGTTAACCAGCAGCACACTCCTCTCCTGGGTGGCCATTTGTTCGGTAGTTTCAATCGGTATTCCAGCATCACACGAACAGGGGCATACGGACAGGAAATCCAGCAAAAATAAAGGCAAACAGACGAACCAGCAATACTAGTCTATACAGATGGATCTGTCACAGAGAGCTCTACTTCCCATCAGCCTGAGCCAGCCACTAGACCCAGGGAAGTCACCCTTCTGCACCTAAAAGGTAGGAAACAGGAGGGTGACTAAAAAATGGACAGTTTGCATGTGTGTGTGCATGTATCTGTATGTCTGTATGTGTATGTGTATGCAGTGGTGTATCCTGGTTTTGTGCTGCCCTTAACACATTTTTTTTTATTTATTTTTTAACAAATTGTTTTTTTAATTTTTTTTAACACGTTTTTTTTATTTTATTTTTAACACTTTTTTTTTTTAATTAATTTTTAACACATTTTTTTTTTAATTTAACACCCCCCTCCTTACCTTTGGGAATGCTGGGGAGGGGGGTGTCTCTTCCTCCCTGGTGGTCCAGTGGCTGCTGGGTGATCGGGCGGCACTGCCTGGCGGGCGGGCGAGCACTTCCCCTGAGCTGTCTGCTCAGCTCCCTCGCCAGCCGCAGAGTGAGGCTGGGAGGCGGAGCCGGAATATGACGTCATATTCCGGCTCCCAGCCTTGGCGAGGGAGCTGAGCAGACAGCTCAGGGGAAGTGCTCCCTCGCCGGCCAGCCAGCCGGCCGGCCGGCCGCCCGCCCGCCCGCCCGCCAGGCAGTGCCGCCCGATCACCCAGCAGCGCCGCCGGCATGTCTGTTAGCCGCAAGGCTAACAAGACATTTGCCTTGGGCATTTGGGGGCGGCTTTTTTTGCCGCCCCCTGGAAAATGCCGCCCAAGGCAAATGCCTTGTTTGCCTCGCGGCTAATACGCCCCTGTGTGTATGTGTATCTGTCTGTATGTATATCTGTATGTCTGTATATATGTCTGTCTCTATGTGTTTCTGTGTATATGTGTCTGTGTTTATATGTGGTTCTGTATGTTTATATGTGTATCTGTATATGTGTCTGTGTATCTGTATGTTTCTGTATGTCTGTGTATCCTCATGTGTGTCTATATATCTGTATATATGTCAGTGATTGTATCTGTAGTAGTGTCATTCTGTGTATCTGAATGTGTGTCATTATGTGTGCCTGTGTATCTGCATGTGTGTCAGTGTGTGTATCTATGTGTCTGTGTATCTGTATGTGTATTAGCTTGTGTGTCTGTGTTTTGCATGTGTGTCAGTGTGTGTATCTGTGTGTCTGTGTCTATATGTGTGTCTGTGTATGTATCTGTAAATGTTATATGGTATGTGTGTCATTGTATGCACCTGTATGTCTGTGTATCTGTCACCCACACCCACACACACACACAGTCACCCACCTTTCCCCTGCCACACTAACAATAACTCAGCCAATCCTGTCATTCACATACTCACCTCCCATTGTTCTGCCATATTCACCCTATTACACTTACCTTCTCTCGCACTGGCACACACCCCCAAACCTTGTCACACTCATTCTCCATCACTCTATCACCCTCTGTCACCCTCCACCCCCCAACCATGCCCCTGAGGGACATGAATGAGACACATGGAGGGGCTAGGGGTGTGAGTGTGACACATGGAGAGGCTGTACAATCTTTGCACCTAGGCCCAGTGGATCCTTTCACCTCTGCCTTTACCTATTTATGTTACTAACTATATTGCTTCTAGGTAAATTAGCTGTCTGGAATTGAACAGGAGAAATAGGAAGCATTCTTCCTTATAAATTAAACAGGTCAATTATGGAACAATTAAGGTATTTTTAGTAACAAAAAGAAAAGAGATGACTAATAGAGAAAAAAAAAAGATTGATGGCTAGGGTGATAGTCATTAAATTGTGAGTTTATTCACAGATCAAGTGAGTGGTCACCAATATAGAGAAAAAATAAAGAGCAATAAAACGTCTATTTATATTTGATATATCTAATAAATATAAATTTTCTAACTATTTAGGTTACCTTTCTTACTTGACCTGTGAACCAATTGGTGGTAAAATGTATATTATATTACATGATGTACCCTGACTGATTTCGTTCATCTGATTCACTTTCCGAATATTTTTTTTTACTGAAATTTGTGCACACCAAACCACCATATGGCCAAAATATGGCCCCAAGTACAAGTCATACACCATATCCTCTCAAGTGGGTTCCATAGACATGGCAGCGATTTACATGTTTTTTTATCCAGAGTCATCCATAACATATCATCATCGAGTACCTTGTTACTTATTTTATAAATTAGGTATTGCGGGTATCTACGCATTGCATGCTATAATAACTATTCTCAATATTGCTATGACCACCAAACCTATTCTAAAATTATTACTAGATTTACTGTCAGCATTTGCCTTGCATTCTGGAAAACTCATATCTACTCAGCATATATCACCATGCCTGTCTTTGCCTACAGAAAGAAATAATAATCCTGCAGCCAAGAACAGGAGAGCTTGAGCAGATTTTAAGAATATATAAAAGATAAAACTGCCAACTGTGACTAAATGATATGGTTCCTAATAAATTAATTCAGCAATTTATATTAAATGCTATTCCATATTGTAACCATTAGGTATATTCATTATTCAACTTGAAAGCACATGTCACAGTAACTTTAAAATACAGCACTAAAGAAATCTGTAAAATGTCTAATTGCTTTAATGGTATGACTTGCAAAATAGTGGTAAATATACTTGAAGATGCATAAGGAGAATATTCGTCATACTTTACCCATTTTCTGTGACCAGAATTGAAACTAATATTAAGGGTATGTTTTTGAGTAGTAAAAATAATTTTCTAAACAATTTTGCATTCGAACAACGCTTGCATACAACTGTATTGAAGTTATATTATTTGCTTAGAAGATAATTGACAAGACTTGCTTTTCAAACATTTTTAGCAAAATGGTACTTAAAGAGTGTACCTGAGTTGTCAACATTTTGATGTTTGAATACAGATAGTTGTTTGTTTAGTATATTCTATATTCAGTTTTTCTTAAAGCTTAAAAGGGACCTCCCTTTTGTTTTAATCTTATTTAATGTGGCTAATATATATAGCCTTTTTTCTATAATAAATTTGCATATTTATTTTACCCTACCTATATTGGAGTCTCATTCCATTTTTTGGTCCGCTTGGAGTTCCAGTGGAGAGTGGAGGCGTTCAGCCGCCCAAGTTTATCGGGGCAGGCACCTTTTCTGGCGCATTATTCACTTTGATCCTGTGAGTGCATTATTATATCAGCGCATTCTTATTTATTTTACTGTATTACACTATGTATCTTTTTCTGTTCCTGTTTTAGATTATGTACAGCCGAATCTCATTTTCCTCTGTGTCTATGTATATGTTGTAAAAGGTCAGGAACTGGGCCACGACCTTGAGAGGCTGTTTTGATTATATCAGATAAGTATATCTAGATACCATTGTAATACAATTTAAGGTATCGTATATATACATACTGTTTTTTCTTAAAGCTGAGTCTTATGTGTTTACTTGGTAGAATGTGTCTGCATGGATCAAGCAAATAGACATATTTATCAGAAAAAAATGTATAATTAAAAATAGTGCATACACTAGCAGGGAGGAAAATGCTCAAAACAAACTTAGAAAAATAAAATAAAACATGAAAACCAACCTAGAATAATCTTAGTTAAAAAAAAAAAAAATATCACGTAATTACAACATAATTGTATATGGAATGTATATTATAGTTATATATAAAGGAGTACTATAGCGTAAATCTAGAAGTAAAGAAGTGCTATCACCAAGAGTGTGCCTCACTCACTCAATAACAATAGAAAACAAATTAACTAATGAAACTTGCAAAAAGAAACAAAAGCTAAAAAATGGGATAGCACACAATATAGAGGATACAAAGTCATAAGATACAACCTGTTTGATGGAACGTAATATCAGGTAGATCTAAATGACAGTAAAAATATATAGTGAAGTACGAATAGCAAAATCTACATCCAGGAGGTAGAGAACTTACAAGTTGTATTTGATGGTCTGCGTATATCACCCCTTAGGGGTATCTGTATGTAGAAGGGAAATTCTCCTCAGATTGGAATCCTCAAAAGGATAGAAAGAATATACATAGAGTAGTATTGTTAAAAAAATATACAAATTTATTGCACAGATTGCACTTACATTCAAGTCGCAATCAGCAGGCATATCTCCACTACCAAGTGGAACAAGATGATAATAGCGTCTATGCTGTAGATGGAAGTACTGGCTGATAGCAACTAAATGTAAAAAAATAATAATAACAATATAATACAATTATAAAATAAAATTAAGTGCTGGCATCCTCCTGGATGTAGATTTTGCTTGTTATTAGTACTTCACTATATATTTTTACTGTCATTTAGATCTACCTGAGATTACGTTCCATCAAACAGGTTGTATCTTATGACTTTGTATCCTCTATATTGTGTGCTATCCCATTTTTTAGCTTTTGTTTCTTTTTGCAAGTTTTATTAGTTAATTTGCTATATATTATAGTAAAGTTGTTGTCACAATTTATGGACATGCACATTTTTGACCTAGTTTATTGAGCATTTATCATGCTGTTTTAATGAAAGCTGATATACCCTAGCAGTTTCAAATGGTAGAGAGAGATGAAGGGAAGTGATGGCAGGACAAGTGATATAGTAATCTAGGTTAAAAAACACTACAGTACATTAACTTTGACACATTCATGCTGCTGTTGATCAAAGACAAGGCAAAGATATTCATTTCCAATTTAGACTCTAGAATTTTTTAAAAAAACAATCCTGTTTGACTCTAAAATGTCAAATTAATTTTTCAGTCAATATACACACATTTTAAATAATCTTTACATAAATAAATACAATCTGTACAGTCAGAACTGCTGAACATACAAACATTTAAAATCATCGATTGAGTTTGATAGCACAACCATACCAGCCAAATTATCATATGTCTGTCTAGCACTCACTGTAAAGCACAATTTCTTATTGATGCATATTATATTTACTTTTTTAGATCACACATTGGGTTATTCGCTAAACTGTATATTACCCTATAAATGGAGGGATTGAAATCCTTAGCCAAAAAAATGTGGAACTGTAAAACATATTTCTGACTTTGCCATCATGGCCTACAACTTTCCATTTTATGGTCAGTTCCAGAAAATGCCAGTTTAGTGAATGACCCCATGTGCATTTTTTTTATAGCCAAGTTAAGAGAACTCTATAGGGTCAGAAACACAAACATGTATTCCTGGCTCTCTAGTGTTAAAAATGCTATATATTCCCCCTTACCCTCCTCCCCCCTAAATTTAGTAAAATAATTACCTTTATTCCAGCCTGCTGGCACTGGCTCTGGCTCTGCCCCTGATCTGCCTTCTTAGCTGACATTATCAGAAGTGGTGATCTCAGCCAATCACAATGCTTTCCATGGGAAAGCATTGGATTGGCTGAGATTGTCAGGGAGGCAAATCAGTGGCAGAGCCAGCACAAGCCAAACATAGTCCTGGCCAATCAGACTCTCCTCATAGAGATGCATTGAATCAATGCATCTCCATGACGAAAATTCAGTGTCTCCATGCCCCATGAAGCACCTCTATGTAACAAACCACTGTGGTCATGTCCTGGATCTCAGGTGCAGTAACACCTCTCCCTTACAAGCACAATCCACAGAGATCCTGAGGTTGAGAACAGGATTCTGCCGGGTCAGTGATGGCACGGGGAATTTCATAAAAATAACAGAAATAAATCCAAGGCAAAGGTATTTGAAGAAGGGTTAGGCAGGAATCAGAGTCAGACAGTCCAGATGCAGCAATCAGCAAAATCAAGAGAGCAGGCAAAGTCAGAATACCGGCAAGTACAGGAAACACAGTGAAACAAATGCTAGGAATTCTGAGGCAGGCAACAAAACACCCAAGCACTGACTGAAAGGTGTGCTCTGCTTATAAAGGAGTGTCTCAATCACATAACCTGGTCTCACCTATAGGAGGGGCTACTTGAGGTCAATATGACTGACTGTGGGACTCATCCCAGCCCCATCTTGGATGTATCCTTCTCCTGCCTCTGCTCCTCAGCCACACCTCCTCCAACCTCTGACCTGCAGATGAGTCCCCCCATGCAGCGGCTGCCATCTTGGAATGCTGGAGCAATCACTCAGAGTTTTGCAGACTTGGCTGCAGTAGCCACAAGCACTATAACCACTGCATACTGACCTCCAGAGCGTTGTGGATGCCCTGGGACAGGTGAGTACCTTTGGCTAATGTGACACTCTAGCAGCCATCTGAGGAGTGACCAGTGAAAGTATCCCTAGGCAGTAATGTAACCACAGCCTCTTTTCTGAATACACAGTGTTTACTGCAAAAAGCCTGCAGTACTCACAGAAAAAAAGCCTATACTCACAGATCAACTGCATTAAGCTGTAGTGGGTCTGGTGACTATAGTGTCCCTTTAATGAATAGGACACCTGAGAATGGTTTATATTGACTCAAATTTGCATTATGATTTTACTTTTCTTCTAAGCAATGAACTTCTGTATCATAGAAACATAGAAACATAGAATGTGACGGCAGATAAGAACCATTCAGCCCATCTAGTCTGCCCAATTTTCTAAATACTTTCATTAGTCCCTGGCCTTATCTTATAGTTAGGATAGCCTTATGCCTATCCCACGCATGCTTAAACTCCTTTACTGTGTTAACCTCTACCACTTCAGCTGGAAGGCTATTCCATGCATCCACTACCCTCTCAGTAAAGTAATACTTCCTGATATTATTTTTAAACCTGTGTCCCTCTAATTTAAGACTATGTACTCTTGTTGCTGTAGTTTTTCTTCTTTTAAATATAGTCTCCTCCTTTACTGTGTTGATTCCCTTTATGTATTTAAATGTTTCTATCATATCCCCCCTGTCTCGTCTTTCCTCCAAGCTATATATGTTAAGATCCTTTACACTTTCCTGGTAAGTTTTATCCTGCAATCCATGGACCAGTTTAGTAGTCCTTCTCTGAACTCTCTCTAAGGTATCAATATCCTTCTGAAGATACGGTCTCCAGTACTGTGTACAGTACTCCAAGTGAGGTCTCACCAGTGTTCTGTACAATGGCATGAGCACTTCCCTCTTTCTAATGCTAATACCTCTCCCTATACAACCAAGCATTCTGCTAGCATTTCCTGCTGCTCTATTACATTGTCTGCCTACCTTTAAGTCATCAGAAATAATCACCCCTAAATCCCTTTCCTCAGATGTTGAGGTTAGGACTCTATCAAATATTCTGTACTCTGCCCTTGGGTTTTTACGTCCAAGATGCATTATCTTGCACTTATCCACATTAAATGCCAGTTGCCACAACTCTGACCATTTTTCTAGTTTACCTAAATCATTTGCCATTTGGCTTATCCCTCCTGGAACATCAACCCTGTTACATATCTTAGTATCATCAGCAAAAAGACATACCTTACCATCAAGACCTTCTGCAATATCACTAATAAAAATATTAAAGAGAATGGGTCCAAGTACAGATCCCTGAGGTACCCCACTGGTGACAAGCCCAAGCTTCGAATATACTCCATTGACTACAACCCACTGATGCCTGTCACTCAGCCACTGCCTTACTCATTCAACAATATTGGAATCCAAACTCAAAGATTGCAGTTTATTGATAAGCCTTCTATGTGCAACAGTGTAAAAAGCCTAACTGAAATCTAGGTAAGCAATGTCTACTGCACCACCCTGATCTATAATTTTAGTTACCCAATCAAAAAAATCAATAAGATTAGTTTCGCATGATCTCCCTGAAGTAAATCCATGTTGTCTCTGATCTTGAAATCCATGTGTTTTTAGATGTTCAACAATCCTATCCTTTAATGTGGTTTCCATCACTTTCCCCACTACTGAAGTAAGACTTACTGGCTTATAGTTGCCCGACTCCTTCCTATTACCTTTTTTGTGAATGGGCACAACATTTGCTAACTTTCAATCTTCTGGGACTACTCCTGTTAACAATGATTGGTTAAATAAATCTGTTAATGGTTTTGCTAGTACACCACTAAGCTCTTTTAATAGCTTTGGGTGTATTCCATCAGGTCCCATTGACTTATTTGTCTTTACTTTTGACAGTTGAAATAGAACCTCTTCCTCTGTAAACTCACTTTTTTATACATACACTGTAACTTTACAATTATGCATCATATTCACATAAAACATACATATTCAGAATCAGCATACTTTAAATATAAACATAACAAAAAATCATACAAATCCATCCAGTACATAAAAAGTTAGGTGGAAGTCCTTTATGACCGACCGACAGCACATTTTCCTGCCAAAACAGTTCCATAGATTTGGGCTGTGCGGTTGGTCTATTTTACACAGAAAAAAAAGTCCCATTCTAATGCACGAACGGGGCCGTTCGAATATTCGAACGGGACTTAGTCTCTGCAGCTGAAAACTCAGTGCAGGAGAAGGTAAGGGTCAGCGGTGTTCGTTGAAATGTGTAGCCAATTTCAGTTCCATGGATTTGGCTACACATACCGCTGACCTCGTTCGAATGAACAAAGATGGCCGCCGCCACGTGTTGGTTTGTCGAATGACGGCCACTTCGACTACTTTGGCACTCCGGCTGCATCCGAAGTGCCAATTTAAAGCTGCAGAACTGCTCCAATACAATTTAAAGGGGCAGCAAGTCTTTTAAAATCCAATCTGCTAAAATAGTCTTTAACAGGTAATATCTTCCAGGGGCCATAGTCTTAAAGGGGCATTGTTCCCAAAAGTCACAGTATGTCCCCAGATGGTTCTTAAAGGGCCAGCAGCAGCATAATAAAAATCCATTAGCCCAAAGAATGTTTGTAAAGGGCCATACAACCCAGGGCCATAGTCATGAGGCAGGAGGCTGGCAATCAGGCTCCTCCAACAGCCAGGGTGACAAAAGACGTTTCGTCACAGGGAGTTTAGAATATGTGTGCTCCTGGCACAAGCAGCTATTTTTGTTTTTAACATTATATCAACATTAAATGTATAACACTTAATTATGGCCACACTAAAGGTTATATTAAATGTCCTTTTCTAAAAAAAATGGTGCACAAATACATTAAATGTCATTAATTAAATTTGATTGCTGTTTCCACTGGTAACAATGGAGATTGACCCACTTTTAATAATAGAGACCATATTTAAAAACAGGCTACTTTGATAAATCTACCCTGAACCCATTATCTTACTCATGTTATAGTAAGTTATATGGCCATCTAACATTGTAGTATAATTTTTGTAGTATTGGACATCTCCCAAGGGATGCCTGGTGCCTAAGAAGATAATACAAGTTAAAGGAACACTATAGGGTCAGGAATAGAAACATATTACGGACACTATAGTCCTAAAAGAACAGTTTAGGCCTCCGCCCCCCCTTACCTCCAGTTTACTCACCTTTTTCCAGTGCTGTGCAGGTCCATCACAACTTGCTCTGTCCCCTGGCTGAGATCATTAAACTTGATGATCTTAGCCAATCCAATGCTTTCCCATAGGAAAGAATTGGGATGCTATTGAGCATGCTCAGCAAAAAGACAAGCAATGCATCACTATGAGGAACGTTCAGCGCTTTCATGCAGATTGTGGAGACACTGAACGTCAGTGCTGCACATTGTGCAACACTGACCCAGAAAGCATTCCCTGCGGCCATCTGAGTGACTGCTACTAGAGGTGTTCCCAAGCACTAATGTATATGTTTTATCTGAAATGGCACTGTTTACATAAAAAATTCTGTAGGGCATGCAATAGACACTAGAACAACTAGATTAAGCTGTATTTGCTCTGGTGACTATAGTGCCCTTGAAGTGCATCAAAATGCCACAGAGCAAATTGATTACTGATTCAATTGTATGGGATAAACAGCTCTCTGACAGATCATTCTGTCAAGCTCTTTTACAAAGTGTGCAACACATTTTATCTGTCTTGGCTATCTGTGTGGTTCCTTTAATATTAATAACTTTTTTTTGCTATGTAGTGCTATCAAATACTGCTATTTATAATAAACTGAATTTAAATATCTGTATAGTTCTCATTGTGCTTCTGCATCCTCAGCTTTAATTCAAGAGCTTTAACAAAAATATTGCATGAAACGGTTAGGAATTGCAACCATTTTCATACATAGTCTCCTTATTTCAGAGGCTCAAATGTAAGTGGACAAATTAACACAATCATATATAAAAAAATACATTTTTGCTACTTTGTTGAGAATCCTTTGCAGGCAATGACTACTTGAAGTCCGGGATGCATGGACAGTAAGGCCTTGATTGCAGCTGTCTTCAGTTATAGTTTGTGGGTCTTTCTGTCTTATGTTTTTTCTTCAGCAAGTGAAATGCATGCTCGATCAGGTTGAGATCATGTGATCGACGACTCAGCAGTTGCAGAATATTCCAAATCTTTCCCTCAAACTCCTGAGTTGCTTTCGCAGTATGTTTTGGGTCATTTTCCATCTGTAAAGTGAAGCGCCGTCCAATCAGCTTTGCTGAATTTAACTGAATCTGAGCAGACAATATACACTTATTTGGCTTTGGAGGATACCTTTCTCAAGGAAATCAGGCTTTAGTGTGCAATACAATTATTATTTAATGTGTAAATGGTTGTTGTGTAGTAAGAGCACATTTATATTAAAATAATAATGATAATAATAATAACAAAAATAAATATTTTAATAATTTGTGACTGTATTATAATTCTACTACTAGCATTTCATTTTATTGTTTTCCTGACCAAATATTGTTGCTTTGCAGAACACCCACATGTTCAGAGCCTGTAGCAAACTCTCTCATGATTTTTGGTTTGGGGTTTCCAATTTTGCATTATTTTATCATCTGATGCAATTTTTAATATAAATGTTTTTCATAAATTTGAATACTGATTTTGTTTATGAAAGTTTGCAATTTAGTGTTTTCATATCAACTATAATAACCTGAAAAGTCAGTTGTTAGTGCCACCCACAAATTGTTAGAATATTATATTAATATAGTAAATCATCTTGAAATAAAATGTATGGGTTTCAAACATATTTCTTTTTGCATGTATTCAAATTTTATATTTCTTGACTAAAACCATAGGAAATATAATATGTTTGACATTTTTTTTTCTCTATCGTCCAATTATATAAAAAAAAGATTTAATATATACATACATATATATACTGTATAATTTGTTTAACCCCTTCCCGACTGCGGACGGTCCAGTTAAGGACCGTTGACGGAAAATTTCCGTCATTTACTAATGTTAACCCCAGATCGCCGCAATCATATATATTTATATGTATATATATGTTACATCAAATTAAAGCCCTTCATGTCCTTTAAAAAACAGTATATAATATGTGTCGGTGCAATAAACGAGAGAGATGCAAATTGCAGTTGAACGCATACAGCAAGAAAATGCAAAAATTGCTTGTGTCATTAAGCGTAAGACAAGCTTCTGAAGCTGTGTCCTTAAGGGGTTAAGTAACTTTTAATATACATATTTAAATATTTATCCACTTGTAGACCACATGTTTTGCATTTATACAGTTAGCACACTCACGTTCAAGTCTTTCTAGACTGTATTTTATGTTAGTTAACTAAAATTAAACAGCATATCACTTCCCTTTTTTTTTTAAATTTACTATATTTTATTTCAATTTGAATATAAAATTACTACCTCATTATAAAATATATATTTTCAGTCTTACTTAATTTTGTGTGCTTTGTGTTTTTATACTAAAAAGAAACAAGAAAAAAAACCACAATAGGACATTTTTGGTTATTTACAAGAATATAATTAATCTGTCATTTAACACCTTAGTGACCAGACCTCTTTTCAATTTTCTTTTACCGTTTGGGACAAGGGCTGTTTTGACATTTCTGCTGTGTTTGTGTTTAGCTGTAATTTTCCTCTTACTCATTTACTGTACCCACACATATTATATACTGGTTTTCTCAGCATTATATTGTCTTCCTTAAGATACCATTATTTTCATCATATTATATAGTTTACAAAAAACTTATAAAATCTGATGAAAAAAAAATAAAAAATAAAAATTAACTTTGACCCCCAAAATCTGTTACGCATCTGCAAACGCCAAAAAACCCGTGCTAAATAGTTTCTACATTTTGTATTGAGTTTATAAACAACCAATTTTTGCAAGTTATAGGGCAATAAGTAAAAGTAGCACGTTGCTATTTCCAAACCATTTTTTTTTTCAAAATTAACGCAAAGTTACATTGTAACACTGATATCTGTCAGGAATCCCTGAATAACCCTTCACATGTATATATTTTTTAAAAGAAGACAACCTAAGGTATTAAACTTGGGGTATTTTGACTCTTTTTATGCTCTTTTCATGCAACCATTTTACTACCATTCTATGCCAAATTAAAAAAAAATAATAATAATTTGTGATTGTTTTGACACACATAGCAATTTCTGAATACATGTAGTGAGAACTTTAAGGGTTACTGCCAAGAAACACACCAATATGTGTTCAGCAACATCTTCTGGGTACAGTGATACCACCCATGTATAGATGTCGGGTTCTCTGGGGGCTAAAACACCTTATTTGGAGGGTGAGCATTCCAGGTTTCCAACTTGGAATTTTCACAGCTGGTCATCATTTCCTATTTGGGATATTTTTGAAGCCGGCCAATGTAATTGACCCACATCAAACCATATATTTTTGAAAAGTAGACACCTTAGGATATTTCATATGGTGGTATTTTAACATTTTCCATGCACTTTCTATCACCAGTCTTTGTCAAACTTTTGAGTTGTCATTTGTTTGTGTTATTTTTCTCACATAGTACTTTAGGCATGGAGTCTCAGTTCCTATTATGTGTTACTGACAAGGAACACCCCAATATGTGTTCAGCAATATCTCCTGAGTACAACAGTGCGCACAGTGTACATGTTTTATGGTTTTTTTCAAACTTACATGGGTCAAATGTAGGGTTTTCCCCTTTTCCATGCTTGCACATTGAAATTTGCCAGATTGGCTAAACATTAGCATTTGTATTTGTTTATTTTTTCCATTTTGTTAAACAAAAACTGAACTTTTACTAGTGATATCATAGTCGTGATTAGTTTTACTTTTTAAAACACTCATATTTGTGTTCAACGAAGTCTCCTGAGTATAACAATACCTCCCATGTAAAGTTTTTTTTTAAATATAGGGCTTGTCAATTAAATTCTCTGGACTGTCTGCTTGGGTTGTCAGGCAAGTCCCTCAAATTATAATGAATAAAATCTACATGTATATTAATATCAAAATACAGCAAGAACAAATGTAAACCTCTTTATATTTTTTTTAATTTCATTTACCTATTATTTTTTTACTTTTTTCCTATTGTTTTATTATATATATATATATATATACATACCTCAAAACAGAATGCACCTGTCATGGTTGATTATATATTTCCTACCTGTTCTATGTTACATTTTTTATTTATTGTGTATTATTATTGTTTTTGTATTTTATTGTACCCTAACTGTAACAATGCGATGATTTGTGGACCCAGGGCATACTTGAAAACAAGAGAGATCTAAATGTATCTTTCCTGGTAAAATATTTTATAAATAAATAAATAAATATATATATATATATATATATATATATATATATATATATATTCCATGATCACAGCACTCTAGTTCCCGATCTTTAATGATGCTTCAGTGCCAACTCCAGCCATAGTATAGGAAATAAGATGAGTGCACTCTGGAGACTGTAGTAGCAAAGTAGAAATGCTTTTATTTAGCACAAATAAACATCAACGTTTCAGTCCTCCTCTTGAGAAAAGTCCAGGAAGACTGAAACATTTATGTTTATTTGTGCTAAATAAAAGCATTTCTACTTTACTACTACTGTCTCCAGAGTGCACTCATTTTCTTATAGTAGTAAAGTAGAAATGCTTTTATTTATATATGTATGTATATATATATATATATATATATATATATATATATATATATATATATATATATATATATATATATATATATATATATATATATATATATATATATATATTAATAATAAAATACACTTAGAATGATGTTAAATATAAATATATTATATATATATATATATATATATTTATATTTAACATCATTCTAAGTGTATATATAATATATTTATATTTAACATCAACATATAATATATTTATATTTAACATCATTCTAAGTGTATATATATAAAATATTGAACACAAACCGTTATAAATTAAATGTTTTGATCTTTAGTGAAATATTAGTTAAATACATTACTCAAGTGATAGGTATAGTCTCTCTCTCATTCATGTAATACGTGCAAACAATCAAATATCCTTGTGAAAAAAATACATTTAGAGCACTGGTTAGCCAATCGTTCACTATTGTAATTTTTAACGACGTGTTCAGTTTCTCTGACAATGTCCATTTTACTGTCTAGAACAAAATTGGTATCTCCTCCTATAATCAATCTGCCCTTAGCATTTTTACAAATTTTTCAAAAACTGAAGTTTCCCAGAGTTAGGGAAGTAAACGTTTGCCAAAGTATATTCCACACTATTTAGCGTACCTCTCCAATTTATAAACCTACCATTATTGTCCAGAGAAACGTCTTCGGTGTGACAGGCTACGCTTTTGTGAAAAAAAAATGTATACACCCCTTGATTTGGTACAAAATGTAGAGTGGAACTGAGTGGGGTAATCCTTCAATAGATTAGAAAAATCATTGGTCTTAAAATGGGTTCCTTGAATAAACAGTACTTTGGGTTTATGGTGCCTTGTCTCTTTATACAGTAACCTTCACTTGTGCGGTGTGTTCAAGCCCCTCACATTAAAAGAAAAAAAAATTAAGCCATTTTTATTGCTTAAAAAGAGCAAACAAGTACATTTAAAAAAAAAAAGTTGTGAGGGGTCCAATGTGAAGAGAATATATGAACCAATTATGAAAAGCACGTTATTTACGTCCCACCTGACTGAGATATGTGTATTAGCAATAGAAAAAGAAAAATAATGACATTTAGAGAAAACCCCCAAATAAAGACTAAAAAAAAGTAACAGCAGAAAAAAAGGGGGCCTTGAGAGAAGGTAAAACTAAAATGTTCCCTCTCTATACAAATATACAGGCCCATTTTGGGTGGTGAGGGGGGAGGGGGGGGGGGTTCCAGGGACATCAGAAATCATGAACCAATCAAATAAAAAGTGAATATGTAATAATAAATAAAATTAAAAACAAATAAATATCAAAGTCGCAGTAGCACATCATCAGTCTAGAAAATTCAGAATCAATGACCATGGTGAAGTAGTCTCGCTACTGAAACAGTAAATCCCACTGTGGAATAAGGGAACCAGAGAAGCCAAACCAAGAACTTACCATAAGAACTTGGACCGTAACCAATAAGAAACTGAGATTCTACTTCTTAAAGCAAGCAACCGGTGCCAGGCTCCGGAAAAAATAGAATAAAAAATAAAATATGACATCTGGTAACAGTAGATCTTACTTTGGAAGGCCAGAATCAGAGGAAACTGAACTAGGAATTTGCAGAAGCAGTGAGTATCATCATGGATCATCGAATTAACCATGAATTATTTTAATTAACTTTGTAATAGAGATTCAACTTCTCAAAGGAAATAACTAGTGCAGGAAAAAATACAATATGACATCCAGTTATTAAAGCAAAAAATATAGATACAGCACTAACTACAAAGGTGGCAGCAAATCTGCTAGATGGATATCCTAACAATCCAACAGCATATAGTAAGAAAACGAGAAAAGAAACAGGTTGCGCAAAAAAAAACAATATACTTATAATAATTATAGATTATACAAGTTTTGATACTAACAAATAATAAATAATCATAAATTCACAAAAGATAGTATCTGTTGAGTTGTGAATCATTGAACAAGTGGCCGTCTGCTGGCTCAAATGTATTTGCTTAGAGCAATATAATTTCCTGTTGTAGGATATTGTGAATATGCTTAAACAGGATCTTTATAGGAACCTTGATATGTCTTGTGAGATTTTCGAACCATGCGTATTATATTTGAAATACTATAGAAAATAGGATCAAATAGTGCAATTCAGTTGAAATAATCTTGGTGTATGTATAAAAGAGGGATAAAAAACACTCACAAACAAGGAGCTTCCAATTCAGCTCTTAGGCTTAGAGCGGTATGATCCCCGCTCACGGTTATTACTGGAAAGGGGTATTCCTCTGTGTATTTCAATGGATGTATAAAATACTGAAATAAGACAAATAGTGCTCTCTGTTTGAAATGTAAAATACACCCAATAAGTAGAAAGGAAATGTACTCACATTTAGGGAAGCAAGCAGATAGATGCACATTGGTAACAGCATGGGTGGTACAATCCACCTGGGATGTGTGAGTAACTATGATGCAGTAGTGGCAGTAGGTATTCTTAATTGGGGTAGGATGGTCAAAGTTAAAAACAATATGCCATAGAATGAAATAGAATAAAATAAAAAGCAGGACCAAAATATAACAAAACATAAGAATACATTAAATGGTAATACTAAATTGAATTAAAAATGAATAATTAAAAATTATTATATATATATAATTGTCAGTCTTCAAAATCACAACGTGTTTCGCCCAAATGGCTTTTTCAAGTGATGATTGTGGAGGTCCTGCATGTAGCCCTATTTATAGGGCATTTGAAACTACTGACAATTTGAAAAAGGTTGGGTTATGACATTGTGGCGAACAGAACCTCATCACAGGCTTTTGGAGAAGCCTGCTTGCCAGCCTCCTGCCCCAGCACTATGGCCCTTTTAAAAAGTATGTGATTTATGTACTTTTGTACTCCATAAAGAGAGACTGATCGTTGGCCCTAATTCCCTGGAACTGTTTTGGTCATCGGACCATATGCACGGTCAGTCAAAATTATGACTTCCATGGAAATCCCGAACCCCTGAACCGATCTGGGTGATTTTTGGATATGTTGGTCACCCAGATCGGGGCTATCAGGGGATCAGGGACTATTGTGGGGTTTCCATGTGTTTTAGGGGTACTTTCTGGGTGTTGTTGTATTGCATGTTTCTTGTTCTGACAGATAATCAAGTAATTATCTCCCACACACCTATTTTGTATGGGAGTGTCCTGAACCTGAGAGCCAATGTAATCATGTGTATGTTTTTACTGTAGTCTACTCTCAGGTCCAGGGGGAAAAGCCCCTGGAATATGTAACAGGAAACCCATTGCATGGGGACCTGTATATAAGGCCAGTTGTGGCTGCCATTAAAGTGAACGCTTTACCCCTTCATGATGCCTAGGCTTATGTTTGGGGGATTGGAGAGCTATAATCACTATACTCTCTTGGATTACAACACTTGCTCTTGAAAGAGCAGCTTGCTTTGCTCTCTGCATATAACACCAGTTGTGGCTTCCAATAAATTAGTTCCTGCTCACCTGCTACACAGAGCTTCATCTCGTGATTGTATGGAACAGCTATACCAGCTATAATCCCTGCTCTTTGGATTGTTCTTTGGATTGCTATAATCACTAGCTCTTGTAAGAGCTATACTGCTATACCTGCTATACTCCCTTGTAGGAGAGGTCTTATCACTGGGAGCTGGATCCAGGAGTTTGGTCCAGGGTTACTTACCCCAACCAAGATGTAACGCTGGAAGTGGGGAGTACAGTACTGATAGTGTCTGGTGGAGTGCTCGGAGTACTCAGTGAGCACTAGGAAGCAGCGATTGGTGCAGTACACCACATCTGGTGGTAGCAGTGGGATGGCTTCGAAGTGCAAGGAGAAGCATCCTGGAAACACCGTTCTTGGATTTCTAATTGAGGGCAATGCTGGTACCCTTACAGCACCCCTGGCTACAGCAGTATGGAACCAGCTAGTTCCCAGACAGCTTTCCTATATGAGGAGGAGGATGACCCAGACTGGAGGGATGCAGCCCGGAAGGAAGTCTGGTAAGAGGCCCTGGAGGGTATACAGCATTGGCGGGGTGAGAGTCTCCCCAGCGAGGAGCAGCGGCTACAGATACACAGATACATGTGGCAATGTGGATGCCCCTTCTGGGAGAGCAGCCTCTGGAGGAGTGGGTGACAGAGCTAGAGAGCCTGGTATGGAAGGAGCTTTGGTTGGACAGCGCATACCAGGCCCTTTGGATGGCTGAGCACGACAGGCCCGAGGGTGAGGATTACATAGACCTGGCTTGTTGTGGGAGTCCTATGCAGAACCAGAGTTCAGGAGTGCTGGAGAGTCCCCATTCTGGGACATCGATGACTGCAGAGAGGGCATGCAGGATTGGGCTAACGCTAACAAGGTGATACAAGACCTGACATCTCTGATGACAATGGAGGGGGAGGTTTAGCAGGACCACCAACATCTGCTCAGCTCAATTTGGTCCAATATCTACTCTGCAGGGAGAGCAGGAAAGTTGGGTGGCAGACCCAGACCTGCCACCCTACAGCTGAGAAGACCAGGCTGAGGTATCCCCTACTTCACCACCAGCTGCAGAAGTCGGGGACCTCATAGACTGGTCCTGAAAAGACCATCAGACGGCAGGTGGAGATGGGACTGCGGTCTCTCCACTAGCCCTACAGCGATGCTAGGCAGCCAGCCCAGATCGCCAACTACAAATGGAGTTACTGGAAGTAGGGACAGTCAGTCCTACTCCCCACCGGCAGTTTACTATGCAGGGAGAGGAGACAACCTGTCTCTCTCCCCAGCGGCAGCTGGTATTACAGGGGGAGGGGATGATCGGTCGCTCTACCACATGGCAGAAAGCGTTGTGGGGAGTGGAGGCAACAGGAGATACAAAGAGAGGAGACAACTTGTCCCTCTCCCCAACTACAGGGGGACAACACCCCTGACCCCAATGGTGCAGATGGGACCTCCGTCTCTGCACCAGACCTACAGGGATGCTGGACAGCCGTCTCAGATCCCCAGCAGCCACAGCAGGAATTCCAGATGGAGGATCCCTCCTCACAGCAGCAAATTCCAACCCAATCCTGGGGGTAGTGGATGAAATGGCAATATTCATTGCCAAATATTGAGTAAGTGAGATGAATATGTGCAAAGGGTGTGCATGTCCCTCCAAATACAAGTGCAAAAGAAACTGTATAGTAACTAAGTCAAGATTCAGTATAGGGTGCCACTGGCAAAACATATGGGCTGGATATAGAAGAGAAGCATGTGGAAGAGAAGCATGTGGAACTCACATGAAAGAGAAAGAAAACCTCATAGTGCAAACTTTAATGGATACCAATAAATAAAAATGATAAAATTGACACTTACAAAGATAAGTGAATAAAAATCAATCTGTGCACAAGAGCTCGAGAATGTGCACAAGAATAAAATCAATCTGTGCACAAGAGCTTTTGCCTCAAATAGGCTTATTCCCCAGGTGGATCAGTTTGCAGTGGTAATCTCTGTACATCTGTAGAGCTTCCTCCACAGGTCGCCAATACAAGGCATGAAGGATAGAGATGTCCCGAATAGTTCGCTGGCGAATAGTTCCTGGCGAACATAGCTTGTTCGCGTTCGCCACGGCGGGCGAACATATGCGATGTTCGGTCCGCCCCCTATTCGTCATCATCGTGTAACACATTCCAGCCAATCAGCAGCAGACCCTCCCTCCCAAAACCTCCCACGACCTGGACAGCATCCATTTTAGATTCATTCGGAAGCTGCATTTTTTATTTTTTTTAAATTCTTTATTTTTTAAGTGCAGTGAACATACACGTAGTGACAATGACATGTGGTGCAATGCAAAACGTTGGAATACAGACTTAGAGTTATGAAACAAAATGTCAAGCGGAACTGCACATTTTTAAAATATAAAAAAATCATGCTAGGTAAACTTGTTTTGATATAAGTGAAAAGCATGGCATAGGGAAATTGTCAGACATGTTGAGAGTGTTCGTAAGTTTGAATACACATGCTTGAACTGAAGAGGGGTAAGGGGATTAACACCACCAGTTATAGATCAACATGTGTGAATCAGAATATCAAAACTAGAAATAAGTAGACTAAATAACCTCTTAGTGAGTGCTATTAAATGCTAGACAACTGACTACACCTCATAACAAGGGCATTTTAGATTCTCAGCAGCAGAGAAGTTTTAGCCAATTCCTCTGACATGCTTCAGAGAGTGGTCGTCTCTACTCACATCCATGTGCCGCTTAGTAGTGCTTCCACCACCTGCCGGGTGCACCAGAGGATCGTTCTTAGTGAGAGGAGGGACAGTGTAGCTGCTGATGATTTAATAGGGAAATCGATAGCCAGGCTAGTGTACTCAGTGTCCACTACAGTCCTGAATGACTCATCTGATCTCTGCTGTAAGGACAGCACCCCAAAAAGCCCTTTTTAGGGCTAGAACATCATGATTTTTTTTTCTTTTTTCTGTGTAATCTAATTGCAGTTGCCTGCCTGCCAGCGTGTGTGTCAGGCTCACAGCGTATACTGTGCCCACTTGCCCAGTGCCACCACTCATATCTGGTGTCACAATAGGTTGCATTTAAAAAAAAAAATGTTTTGACTGTAGTATAATAGCAGTCAGTTTCCTTCACACGTGTGCGTTTCAGGGCCTGCCAGGGCATAGTGTCACACCAGTGCCACTCATATCTGGTGTAACAGTAGTGTACATTAAAAAAAAACTAGAAAATTGACTGTGAAATAATAGCAGTCAGTTTCCTTCACACGTGTGCGTTTCAGGGCCTGCCAGGGCACAGTGTCACACCAGTGCAACTCATATCTGGTGTAACAGTAGTGTACATTTAAAAAAAAACTTGAAATTTGACTGTGAAATAATAGCAGTCAGTTTCCTTCACATGTGTGCGTTTCAGGGCCTGCCAGGGCACAGTGTCACACCAGTGCAACTCATATCTGGTGTAACAGTAGTGTACATTTAAAAAAAAAATACAATTTTGACTGTAATAGATTGAATAGCAGTTAGTTGTCTGCAAGCGTGTGTGTCAGGCCTACAGCGTCTACTCTGCCAACTTCTGCCAGTGCACAGTGCCACTCATATCTGTTGTCACAGTAGCTTGCACACATAGTACCACTAATCAAAAAAAAATGACAGGCAGAGGCAGGCCACCCCGCAGGGGCCGTCGTGGTCGTCGTGCTGTGATTCCCTTTGGCCCTAGAATAATGCCCAGTATTCAGAGGCCACGTACCTTGAACTCGAAAAGTTCTGAGGACATATTTGACTGGCTAACACAGGACACCCAATCTTTTACAGCTTCCGCTCGGAGCCTTGACGCACCATCCTCCTCCAGCTTAGCTTTGGGTACCTCTCAAGTTACCACTCGCCCGCCTGCCACCACCACCAACACTAGCATCACAGCCGCTTCACTTGATCTGTCAGAGGAGTTATTTACACATCAGTTGGAAGAAATGAGTGATGCGCAACCATTATTGCCAGAGGATGTAGATAACAGGGATATGTCTCAGTCAGGCAGCATTACGCACATGGACGTACGGTGTGATGATGATGATGTTGTACCCGCTGCTGCTTCCTTTGCTGAGTTGTCAGATACAAGTGAAGCGGTTGATGATGACGATGCGTCCGTGGATGTCACGTGGGTGCCCACTAGAAGAGAAGAAGAACAGGGGGAAAGTTCAGATGGGGAGACAGAGAGGAGGAGGAGACGAGTTGGAAGCAGGGGGAGGTCGTCACAAGGAGCTAGTGGCACAGTCAGACAGCATGCATCGGCACCCGGGGTCAGCCAGACAGCACGCCAATCAACGCATGCTGTTGCCACCACCAGAATGCCGTCATTGCAGAGCTCAGCAGTGTGGCATTTTTTTGTGTGTCTGCCTCTGACAACTGCGATGCCATTTGCAACCTGTGCCAAAATAAACTGAGTCGTGGGAAGTCCAACACCCACCTAGGTACAACTGCTTTGAGAAGGCACATGATCGCACATCACAAACGCCTATGGGATCAACACATGAGTACAAGCAGCACACAAACTCAAAGCCGCCATCCTCCTCCTGGTCCAGCATCTTCAGCTACATCAACCACTGCTGTCCTCCTTGCCCCCTCTCAACCATCCGCCACTCCGTCTCTCGCCTTGAACATTTCCTGCTCATCTGCCCACAGTCAGGTGTCTGTCAAGGACATGTTTGAGCGTAAGAAGCCAATGTCACAAAGTCACCCCCTTGCCCGGCATCTGACAGCTGGCTTGTCTGAACTCTTAGCCCGCCAGCTTTTACTATACAAGCTGGTGGAGTCTGAGGAATTCCAAAAAATTGTAGCTATTGGGACACCGCAGTGGAAGGTACCCGGACAAAATTTCTTTGCACAAAAGGCAATCCCCAACCTGTACTCGATTGTGCAAAAGGAAGTAATGGCACTTCAAAATTGAAACATAATTAAATTCCAACCAACCTATTATGTAAATACAATTAACACAGGTGTCAGAAATCACAATTCCTAGTACGAACCCCTGGTATGAACCTGTGAAAAAAAGGTCAGGAAAATTAGGACACATCATCCATGTTTAACCATTTATATTAGTAGAATTTTACAAGTGACTGTAATAACGTTTGTAACCAGTAGGGGCAAAATCCCTTGGAGTACCGTTTGAAATCCGTGCTTATTTCGTGAGTTGTTGTAATCCCCGAAAGAACTAGAGTATTGAAACATACTAATGGATACATCCTAAGTGTAAATCGTAAACCGAACGGCAATTCAATATTTATATAACCAACTGATATCGTTCGTTAGATTTAAGAAATGTGAACCATGCGAGTAGATAAAGGATTTTTTAGCCGAACTGTATATTTGTGCGACGCCGTGTAAAGCTAGGAAGTTTGCGGCGGTTTCTTTACGGCGGGCCTGACTTACGTTTTTTTTCCCGCGGTTGTGATTCCACACTGTGATTCCATTAAACTGTGGTGCATTATGCAGCTGTGCCTTATACTGTAATTTATTTAGACTGTGATGTTTTTAAACTGTGGTGCATTATACAGCTGTGCCTTATGCTGTAATGCCTTTAAACTGTAATGCATTTAAATTGTGGTGCATTATGCAGCTGTGCCTTATGCTGTAATGCCTTTAAACTGTGGTGCATTATGCAACTGTCCCTTAAGCTGCAATATCTTTAAACTGTGGTGCATCATGCAGTTGTGCCTTTACTGCCTTATGCTGTGATGCATACTAAGATGCCTTTAACTTTGGTTATTTTTTTCACCTTGGTGCCTTTTTATAACCTTGCAGGCACTTTTACTTTATGCTTCTCCCTTGGTCCTGGAGATTTATTCCTGATTCCATGGGTGTTCAGGGGCCATGTATGCTACAGACCGAGCTCTCTAGCCAGCAAATGCACATGGAAGATGCCCGTGCATGTGCAGTTTGTGCCTTAAGGGTCCAATACCGGTGACTTGCATTATGGGAATACAGATTGCGGCAGCCATCTTGGATTAGTGAAATTGCCAGAAAGTACCTAAAATGGAGGGAAAAATTACTGTAAACATCCCAAACTTATTTGGAAAGTATTTGCAGGTTATCCAGACACGGAAAAGGGCCAGTTTTAAATATGTTTGTTTTCTTGGTTATAGAATTTGACAGTGCCCTTTTTGTACTTTTATACTTTATACTTTGCCACATGTAATATTTTTAAATGTGTTCTGATTGTGATGGAAATACAGTGGTAGGAAAACTGTTATGCATTGCCTGTCTTCAGAAGGTAACTTCTTCAGATTCACCTATAGGTGCACAGCCACAGGACATGCTGGCATAGCTTACAAAGGAAGTTGCAAGGTATTTTCTTAATCTACAGCATGTTTTGGTTCTGGTTTGAAAGCAGTGTAAGAAAAACAGTTATGCTCTTTCTGTCTCCATAAGGTAGCTGCTTCAGCATCACCTATACCGGCGCAGACACATGACAGGTGGGACGATGTTACCGCTTGACAACTCTGCTTTTTTTTTTTTTTACCCAAACCTATGGATCAAAAGTGAACACAGACATGTCCAAATTTTTACGCCTGCTAATGCAGGCTGTCAATCAGCTGTAGTTTTAACTGCTGTTTGTAGAACCATAAAAATAGTTTTTAAAGATCTAAATGCTACTGTGGATAGAGATATTAAGAGCCAAGATTGAAGATGCAGTCTGGAATCTTCAGGTTACAAGTGACTTGTTCACAGAAGCTTCCTTAGATGTAACTAGGATATTCTTTTGAACAAAGCGATTTATCTATATCAGCTAGGAAAGCATTATGGTTCTGTTTCTAGGATGATGACTCATCCTCCAAGTCTGCCCTCTATGCCTGTTTGAAGGGGAGCTGATGTTTGGGAAAGCTTTTTGATAAATCCATTAAAAGGCAGCTGAGGGCTGCAAGGTATTTACCTCAGGACTGAATATCTAAGAATCCAGCTCCTCAGGTTCAGACAGAAGATCCTCCAGTGACCAGCATTTCTGAGATACATGGAATTACTGACCCTGCAGGGTATACTCTAGAGGTAACTCGTGGCAGTTGATAACCTGCCTTTCAAGGTTCTAATAGATCTATGAAGAAGGTATAGCACTGAAGCTTCAGACACAAGAGTCTCTATATCAACAAGAAAATTCAGATAGATGATTCCAAGGTAGAGGACTGAAGGAATAGGTATGAAACCTTCTGGACAAAGATGTGATTTCTTAGGTCCCTTAACAAGAATGGTTCCTGAGACAATGTTCGTCTCTCTTCTGATGCTAAAAGTAACGGCATATGGAAGTCTATACTGGACCTAAGAAGGACCAACAATAGGCTGAATGACAGAGCCTTTGGGATGGAGTCAATCAGATCCATATCCCCCACAATTTGAAAGGACAAGTACCTTATCTCTATATATATCAAGGATGCTTACTATCATTCCAATAGTCCTAGATCTTCAGAATTATCTCAAAAGAGAACTTCCAATGAGTGCCCTACCATTTGGCCTCACTGTAGTCCCAAGAACCTTATGTGTGCTTATAGTGATATTGAAAGTCCAGAACACCACTTGGTTCCATTATCTGGATGATCTACTAGTGGTAGCTTCAGAGCCCCAGAAGGCAGGCACACAGAGGGTTAGAGTTCTTTCAGAATGCCTGAAGTTTGGCTGCTTGATGAATACTAACAAGAGCAGTCTCATGCCAGCTCAGAGGATGACTTTTCTGAATGGAATATTATATACTCTGCTTTCCTCTATCTTGAGAAAAGTTCCACAGGTTCCACAGGTTCCAGTTTCTTCAGTTTTGCTTGGTAACAGCAAGAAAGTAGATGCAACTACTAGGAATCCTGGCTTCCACCATCAGACTTGTCAGATGGGCTTAATGGTATCTCAGGATTTCTCAAAGGCCCTTCCTATCTCAGTTCAACAAGAGAAAGATGAATTGGGGACAGCCACTGACGATGTCACCTTCAGTTGAGTTACACCTTACCTGGTAGCTGACAGAGCTTACTTCATTGGTCAATTATAAGCTCGGATTCCAGTTTTCAAGGATTGGATACACATTGTCTGTTACACAAGGTTTGTGAATAAGTGAAGGAAGAATATTTCCATCCAATGTTATGGAATTATGAGTCTTTTTCAGGGCTCTTCTTCACTTCAGAAGGTTGCTGAAGAACAAGTGGGTCAGAATTTGCTCAAATATCAATGCAAATCCTATATCAATCATCACGGTGGGTCTCACAGCCACTCATTGATGAAGCAATTACAGCCCATGATGAGCATGGCACAGGATTACAACCAGGGGCTCAAAATACAATGGCTAATAACCTGAGCCAAGTAACAGTGGTCAAGGTGGAATGGCAACTTTGTCCCAACATATCCTCAGGGTTGACTCAGACTTGGCTGATACCCTATGTAGATATGATGGCCACTTCTCGGAACTACCAGATCCAGAAGCTTTTTTTTCTTTCTCGTTTTTAGGACCAGAATGCTCAAGGTCAGAATACTCTGACTCAAATTTAGATTCTCAGTCTGATGTACATATTTTTCCTGTCTTCAACGTTCATAAAGAAAATGTAAAGGAGACAGTGGAAGGCCACGAATACTCTAAACTCCTATGATGAGTAAGATGAATCTGGAACCTCCAAGGGAAATTCCAGTACATCCAGACTTATTATTTCAAGGTCCCTTGACATACCAAGATCATCTGCAAGGTGAATGTGTGAACACCAGGCTTGATCCTGTGTACCCCCATTCACTGAATTTCAACAGGATATGGTTGTCTTACATTTCACACCAGAGATCCTGCCTAAAGTGAAAGCTTTTCAATGCCATTCTCTACCTGTACCAAAGGGTTTCAGGACACTCTCCACTAGTGCAGTTGCAGCATTGTGGACTGCCATGGCAATGGACTCTGCTGAAACTTTGTAAAGTTGGTATTTGGACCTCTTTGAACTAATTTGTCTAGCATTATATACTGGACATTGAAGCAATCAATGAGGCACAATTTGGACGTCACGTCGTTAACTCAGTTCAATCTTCTAATCTTATTCTGATTATTTGATTGCCAGTTGTGTATGTTTCTGTCCATCCCTGGTAAGCTTTGGTATTCCCATGTGTATATGCTGCCATGATTAGCCAGGAAAGAGGAAATTGTATTCATACGTACCGTAATTTTCTTTTCCTGGCTATTATTCATGGCAGCATATACTTCCCACCCAGTGTTGGTTTTACTTCTTCTGTAGGAGCTTGTTACGGACTGAGGGACCTATGCAAAGATACTTCTTTAAAGAAATTTGGTTTATTCTTGTCCTATCGGCTGTAAGGGGAGGAGCTAACCTATCTGTACATACCTACGGTAAGTATGAATGAATTTTCCTCTATATATGTGTGCGTATATATACTTTTAATACTTTTTTATAAAACAATAACAGTAAAGTGCACAGGGATGAGTATTTAAATAACATAGCATCATCAACAAGAAAATCAGTACCCGGCAGCCTACACCTAATCTTTCGACATAAACTAATGGCTTTCTCAAAGGAATAGTAATCTGTTCTGCTAAGACAGTGCTATATGGAGCATATAATAGTCTATATATCTCATAATGTTGTTCAGAGCAGTGAGTCTTTTATTGGAAATGTCCTTTACTCCTCTGTATAACAGCTTAGTTGCACATGACTTTTACAGGATCCAAATGTGAAATTGTGCAGTGTCCTTTCATGACTTTTCTACAAAGCCCAAAAGATTATAACTGCAGGATGTAGGTGTGCAGGCACAAACAAGAAGAGTGGGAGGCAAAGAAGGATAGACATGCATGGAAAAGGAGTGCAGTTACCTGAAAATGAGGTAGGGCACTGAAAAAAGATGTGTCTCTCTGGCATGAGTGCACACTAGGCTGACTGGAAGTTACACTCATGGCTTCTGAAGTGCTTTCATATGATTACAATACCCTGAGTTTACTTTGTTCATTGCAAATGTGCCTAACTATAACGTCATATGGGGGACCTGTGTGACACCAAAGAACAAGTAAGGAACAGTGTGACAGTACTCTAATATCATTACTGTCTTGAAATATCTGGGACTGTTGGGAGGTATCTGTTACTGACTGTTTCCGGAACCTTTGAGAAGAGCTGTGGTATGCATGCAGCAGGTTCTTAACCACAGCTAGTTGGCTACATCTTCTATTCATCCACACCATGACTATCCATTGTATTCTGTGTTTCTACTTGTTCTGAGCCTTGCAGTATGTTACCCTAGCCCCATTCCACATCCCATTGACACTACAGTCTGTTATGTATTTTTCCAGTGACATTTGACCATCATCTATCCTCCTTGTATTTGCTCTATTAGGACACACGTTACATTTGGCTTGCAGTTCAGACATCCCTTGTTCTCCTGCTTACATCTATCTTCTCTCTTACCCTTTTTTCCATCTTTCCAAGCTGTGTCCCCGCTTACACTTAGTCCACTATATACCAGTCACTAAGGCCCACTCCCACTAGAGTCACTGTCTAGATTAACTGTTGATAGCAGCTGGCCATGTGTAGAATTTAGGTAATTTGAGAAATCTGTCTAGTCTTAAAACACCTCAGACAATGTGCAAAAAAAGGTATAGCCCAGCTAAGTCTACAAGGAAAATAAAGTTGTACTGTTAATGTTTGCATTTAATGTTTGCATTTAACAAATTTAAGACTGCAAGACTGTGACTCTGTGTGTTACCATATGGGACCTGCACAGTTACTATTTTAACTTTTATTTACAATAAATTTATTATGTTTTATTCATCACTTTGCTGCTGTTTTTCCTACTTCTGGGGGATACCATTCAAGATTCTCCACAGAGCCTTCTGAGGCACCCTTGGGCATCATATACAGAGCCTGGCACGGCTCTGGAATTCGTGAGTGTATTCAATCACTTCCACATTTCTTTTTTCTGCATATACAGGCTATACTATGTACTATTTTTTATCTTTATAGGTCTTTATATGGAACATCTCCTATACGTACCTGTACATGTATAAGTATTAATATTGCCTGTTCTGATACACAGGGAGTGGTGTGTGTGTATTTGGCACTTGTTGCTTTTAGTACCCTCTGTTATTACTTTATTTTAGGGTGTTGGGGAACACCCCTACCACTCCAACTGTGCTCCTATTTAACACTTTCCTTTCTTTTGTGTATTTAACTAATTTAGCAATAATCATAATAGAAAAAAAATAAAATATTTTATGCCCATACAAGATTCAATACTGTGTGTATTTAATGAAAATGTTTTCCAAAGCCACAGTGCTGTGTTCCTTTTGAAAATGTTTCCCCCAATCCTAGTACTGTGTTTCTGCTGAAGCATGCTTCCAGACGATCCCGTTTCCAAACACAGTACAGCCTTGCAACAAAAACAACAAAGTGTAATCTATATATTTTATTTTATTTTACTTTATATCTTAACACTCTTCACCTTAATATCTTTACACTCTTCAACTTAAGAAAAAAGCAAAAAGGTGATGGTACACACAGTGGTTATTGTTACTTCCTAATACAATGGTAAGTATCAAACTTTCTGGTACAATGGTAGATATGTAACCTATAAAATACACAAATAAAACATCATCAGTATATTAGGTAAAATAAAATAGCAGAGATGAAAATTGGAAAACTTCCAATTTTCTGAGCCTATGAATCCGCTCTAAACTGAATCAACATTCCACCAAGCATGAAAGATAGTTATGCTCAATCAGGTACTCAGGAGCATCTGGTTTGCTGTGTTTAGGCTGCTCCCCTCTCCTCTCTGAGCGGCCAAGATGGAGTCTAGCATACTCATGGCTATACCAGCCTGAGATCTCTGGGTACTCTCACACCTCTTCGGTGTTGCGGTTGAGGACCTGCGTGCAGGCTGTTATGTCTCCAGCCCTAAATGCATCAGCGTGCTAGAAGTGAGGTCTCAGGAAGGTTTCCTAAGGCTACCGCAGAGATTTGTTTACTTGGAGCTTCCTTGCCAGTGTCCACTTTTGTTGACTCCTCCAAAATAGAAATAATATGAAGTTATTTTAATGTAGTTGGTATAAGTACTCTTTTTTTGTCACTTCATGACTCACTCATTGAAAATTGAAATGCTTGTCATTATTCATCAACTATCTGTTGCACATGTGAGCATTTAATACATGATCATTAAGCCAAATGATTAGGAATAGTTTTAGTATTAGACTTTGATAGTTCAAGAACAAGCCCTTATCAATTTTAGGGAGGTGGTCTCAATGACTGATTAAACCAAACTACGGTTTTTAATTCATATTTTTAGATAGGCTTTTCAAATGATCTAGTATTTTTGGACTGTTTCATATAATTTATATTCAAAAAATCCTGTAGTCTTTTGCAATGACTTCTGCAGATAAATAATTTGAAAAATATTTTTTAAAAGTATTAAAATGAAACAATTTAAAAATGTAAATATTAAATGAAAAATATTAAATTCAGCCCTATTTTGGAAATGCTGGAAACCTTTAAAGATGAGAACAGTATATATATAAAAGCAATTTTACAACTATATAGTACATTAGATAACAAATAAGATAATCACCGTACACTTGTATATAGCATTGGGAGCACAACTTCTCAAACACTTTCTGTCAGGTATTACCCCGGCCTTTCCACAATTAATGTTTATTCTGACAGAAACCATGAAGAATGCTTATGAACTAGCAGAGAAGACTAGACAAAAATAACAAATGATGATAAAGATGGTATATCAAGACATTCAGCCTGGGACAGTAGTATAACTTCTTCAAAAAGCTTGTCCACTCCCCAATGACATTAAGAGAAGATTTTGTGTTGAATTGGATCTGAAACAATGACAAAGCCCAAGAGATTAAAGAATATAAATATTAATATGGAGAAGAGAGACACTCTGTTGTAAAAAATGTAAAGTCCAGGAGTCTGTGGACTTAGTATCCTGAAGCATTTTCCTGTGGCCTTAATTTGATGCAGATTTCTGCAGGACCGAACACTGACAGACATGCAGCATTTTCTTTTAAATATAAACTATTTGCCCTAGCTAGCATTGGATAAATAGTTAAAACCCTGGGCAATGCAAAGGATAATCATGTGGGATAAAAATAAAATATATAGATAGAAATACTATGGAGGTCAACAAACCCTCTTATTACTACGATGGAGGTATTAAACCTTCATATGCTCACACCTGCTGCGCTACCCAGTCACTAAATGTTCCATCCCATCACAGTCTTTCCCATGCACAGATTAAAGGAAGGGACTTTTTTTATGTCCTCCCACTTATGGTCATGGGGTGGGGGCTGTTAAAAAAAATCATAGGAGAGGTCTCCAATCATGGGCAGTATGTGGGATGCTCTACATAATTAGACAAGGGTAGTGGACCTACTATTGTCTAACCTCCAAATAATGAAATTTCCTTCTCTTAACTACCCCCTATTGGCTAGGGGTCCAAATCCCCTAGCCACCTTCCATAGAAAAGAAATGTCCCTACCTAACATGAGGATGGGGTCTTCCTAGCAACTGGGCAGCAATGGCAGTAAGGAGCATATGGAAGTTTAAATATCCATTATAGTACTGTGGGGGGTTTTATTGACCCCCATAAACTTCCATTTATTAACTTTTTTTAATGTGATAACTGGCTTGCAAGTGCTGACCAGGTGTCACGTAAATATACTCGCATTGCTGCTATTTAACTATTTTATCTTTAGTAGCTAGCTATGAAACCTTAAAAGCAAATGTATTAAGTACTATGCTTTACATACCATAATTGGGAATAACAATTATTCAGTCATCTTATTTCTCTTTTAAAAATGAGATAAGATCCAAACTAGTACACATTAAAGTTTTACCTGGGATATGCAAAGTTTATACAGAGATAGAACATAATTTATTAAAACACTGAGAATTACAAAAATGAAGGCTGACAGGACAGATGCTATAGAGTTAAAATATTGTAATTTTCAACTAAAGGAAAGTTTTATGTTTTGTAAGGCACATTTTAAATCTAATAAATAGTAATTTGCTCATGCAAATATTAGTATTCTAATGCTATTGCATTCTGAAAGGGTCTAGAACCTATTATATTCCTACTTTAAAATATTTGAATATAATTGCTCATTTGCATATTGTTTTTAATTTCTTAACAATCTCATCTAATGATTTCAATTAACTAATGGCCCAACAAGTATAGTTTGCATGAGCCACTGAATACAAACCTCTTGAAATTATATAGTGAAATTTGCTTTTAACATTATTTTTTTTTTTTTTGTATCTAATATAAGTTTATTACACCTTATGTCTGTAATTATTGAGTGTGAAATACCTTTTAATCTCAGCGGGATGAACTCATTGAGGAATAAAATATCCTTAACTAGGAATAAGCATGTAGAAACTCAAACTGACTTCATATTCCTTGTCTGCAAATATTTTATAGTTTTAGTGTTTTAGCTAGCCAACTATTTGAGTCTATTAATATCCATTTATCACTTTGGCAACAGTTACTTCACAGCTGTATAATATATCAGTGTTCTTGATTTATAATTAAACACTATGTACATGAATCAATAATTAGGTCTGTGTTGTACTCTCCTGTTACTTTTAGTACATTAGTTGCCCTGGGCTATTTTGGAAACAGAGGTGTTTATATCTAAGCTGACAATTGTTATTGATTTTGTCTAAGGTCTTATAGTACTTTTATCTTTGTCTTACGTTTACTCAGTATCATCTCCAATAAATAGTTTTCTTCATTGACATTCTGAGCATTACTTCCTTACTGGATATTACATCTCTTAGAAATCTTAGGCTGATGATATATTTTAAGAGGTTTCTATCAGAGGTTTGCAAAATGTTCCAGTATATTGTAAACTTGGACCTAAAAAACAATATCCTTAATTGCAAAGATAATAAAACATTGTATTGCCATTACAAATAATGTTTGTATTTAGTTTCTTCAGTTAGACGTACTGGTTATCATATACTAGAATATACAAATAATCTAAGAAAATATATTGAATGAATGCTGCTGGAATGATTATTAGGAAATAATATATCTAAATATATATATCTCAAAGCAATATTGTCAACATTTTGATAATAAGTAGCACAGTGAGATGACTATGGAATACAGAAAAGAAATGGAATATAATGAACATGCTGTCATATGTTGCAATGAAGGGCAGATTATGTGACACCTGCTGTTATACACTTCAACAGAACATACCTATTAAGCAACCATTACATTTCTCATTTATCTCAAATATTTGCACCATAAACATGTTATTTAAAAAACTGTTTATAACCATACACAGCATTTCAAGATCATAACAACATAAATATCTGCCTTTATACCCACAGCAAATCTTCTAAATTGTTTTCATGTTAGCCAATTTCTGTAGACATTCTGACCTACACTGATAAATGACTTCAAATGCACACGAAGTGTTGAGACCTAACACATGAATATAAAATTGCTTGTAATACGTTCCAGAATTCCATATAATACAAAACTGCTAATGATTTTGCTTTCTTTAATAAAGATAAGCCTGTAAAAGTACTTTCACCCCTACCTGAGGAAAAAAAAAGTGTGTGAGATATATATATTCATCATAAACCTTGACAATACCACCATCAGAATAAGACTATACGGCAACTGCTTTGCAAAGAATCATGGGAGTTGTAGAATCATCCTTTTTTCCACCACTCCTTAAATGTGTTACATGTACAATGCTTTTTACAATGCATATTCAAACTCTATTTGCAACAAGAGCACATGTCAGATGGCAGTCTTTCAACAGTAGGATGCCAAACTGAAGCCTAGGTTTGGATTCTATACACTTCTTTTTTTAAGGAAAAGAAGAAAAAGTGAAAGTAACAATAGACAATGTAGAAAATGAGGAAGGGATAGAACAGAGGAAAGTACGTTTTCAGAGGTTATCCTCCCTTGAGCTTCATATAATTTATAGGTAAAGGAAAAGGAGGTTAATGGTTCAAGTACAGTTTCTGAATACAAAATATCCTCAAGTAAACCCCTGTGAAATTCAGGAACAAAAAGATACAAGAAGATATATTATATATATTTTTTGTCTAGGCAAATAATCCATACTCCAGAATAGAATTGCCCCTGATTCCAGTCTTGTGAAGTAACTTGATTAAGTTAAGGGAAACAGTAAAAATAATATACAGAAAACAGAATATATGCAATGTTAATTAAAATAATCATTCTACTGCAAAGGTAACAACGCAGATAAATTGTTGGTGAACTAAACAGAGGGCATCCTCCAATATCTCTTTTTAACTATTAATGTTGGTAATATTGATATATGACTCTAAAGAAATAGCTGAATGTTGTGCAGATTTTATGATGACTAGATAAGACTAGATTGTCCTAAGCATAATCTAAAGAGGTGTACCAAGCATGGAAGTCACTGTCTAGTGATAAGTCTACAGGGCCTGATGAAATCTCAGCTTTATATTATGAATATTTCACAACACATCTTGTTCAGCATTTAACTTTAGTTTTTAGTAATGTATTTGTTTGTAGTACAGTTAGGGCTTTTTTTAGAAGCCCATGTGATAACCTTACCAAAACCTTACCAAAACTAGGCCAACCTCCAATGACGTGTGGTATTTTATGCCTCATCTCAGTATTATATTTAGAATAAATTTGCAATATAAAATCTATACCTCCATTACAGAGAATAGCTGACGTTGTCCCTGACTTGGTTCACTGTGACCAAGTGGCAGCAAGTCATCTATCTGATGCAACTTGAAGGGTAATTGATTTGTTTTAAATTGTACAAAAAAACATGGTGGTGGTCTTCTTCTGTCTCTTGCAGTACATTAGTTGCCCTGGGCTATTTTGGAAACAAAGGTGTTTATTTATGATCCATACTCCACGTTTATATCTAAGCTGATACTTGCTATTGATTTTGTCTAAGGGCTTACAGTACAGACTACACTGTCACTTCCTTAGTAATGTGTTAAATGGGTACAGTTCTCCTGTTGATTTTCTTTGAGCATTTAAGTCCATTTATTTTAGCCCCGCTGCATCTTTGGTTACATGTAGAGTGATGTACAGAGTTTTTTTTCAATCGCCAATATCATGAGACAGGAGTGTCCCATAACACCATTGCTATATATTTGGACACTTGCTCCTGGCTCATGCCATTCAAATAAATACTGATATTTGAGGACTCATTTTCCCAAGATGTATTAACAGAAGATAAGCGTATTTGACATATTTCTTGCTAAACCCCATATTTGACTGCAGGTTTTACAAAAACTCTACAGGAGTTTAACTTTATGATTGAAAAATACACTAATCTCTCTAAATCTCAGGCATTATGCATTAATATTGTAGAGAGAAATTCTCAGACTCAAAATTAAATTATAATTTGATTGGAAAAAGTATTCAGTTCAATATTTGGGTATTATAATCTCTCTCTCCATTGTAATTATTAACATGTCCTAAACCTGGAAATAAGCACAATATGTCCTAAATTGGTGGCATACATTTGAAATATCTAGACTGGGCATTGAAAAAGATGATTACTTTACCTAAACATTTACATCTTTTTTGGGTGATTCGATTAATTTACATAAAGAAGTACAAAATGCATTGTTTACTTAACCCCTTAAGGACAGAACTTCGGAAGCTTGTCTTTCACTTAATGACAACGGCATTTTTTGCTGTTTGCGTTCAACTGCAATTTGCATTTGACTAATTTATTGCACCGACGCATATTATATAAAAAAAATTTAAAGGACAGAAAGGGCTTTAATTTGATGTAACATTTATATACATGCTTATTTATTATAAAAAAATACAGAAAAATGCAAAAAAATTAAAATTTGGTGGTTTTTTTACAGTTTTTGCAATAATAATGTGTGCACAATTAGTGCAGGTTAGGGAAAGTAATTAAAAATAAATTCATTTAGTTGTTCTGATTTACAGAATATATAATGTGTCTGGGATTTTAATTTTTTTTGGTAGTTACAGGTCACAAAGCACAAGGAGTAAAATAAACTTTTAATGTGGAGCGATTTTAGAATTTGGTATGTTTGTCTTGTAAGCTTAATAGCCATAAAAGAAAACAAAATTGCCACACAAAAGTATATATTTATATAAAGTAGACACCACAGGCTATTTACCTAAGGTTGTTTTGACACTTTCTACGTAGCCATTTCACCGCCAATCTCTGCTAAATATTGGAGTAAAATTGTGTTTTTTGGGGGTTTTGGCACACAAACCTATAACAAAGAACTTCTCATGTGTATTTTGTAAAGTTGGTGTGTGCTATTCCTGTACAACGTTTTATTTTGTGTTACATCTGCTGAGTAAAATGACACCCCCATTGTATGTTTTTGGCACTATTTTGTGAAGCTACAGTGCCATATAGGAGACCTGTCCTTTTCAGTATTCACACTCGAATTTTGAGAAACTGATTTAATGAGCCTATGCTTCCATTTGGGGTATTATAGTAGTTTGACTGTTCCAAAAAAAAAACACAAAGGCCTACCATTTGTAAAAGTAGACACTCCATGGTATCCCATAAGGTGCATATTGTGCCTTAACATGCCCCAATTTTTTTTTACCAATATATGCCAAAGTATGTGGTAAAAAATAATATTGTGAATTTTTTACATACGGATTGCATGTTTGCTGGGCATTTTGTATATTTCATATGTGCCACTAAGTTCAAACCCCCCAAATTATGCTCTGCTAAGTCTTCTGAGTAAAAGGACACCCCCATTGTATGTCTTTGGCACTATTTTGTGAAGCTACAGTGCCATACAGGAGACCTGTCCTTTTCAGTATTCACAGTAGAATTTTGAGAGACGGATTTAATGAGCCTATGCTTCCATTTGGGGTATTATAACAGTTTGACTGTTCAAAAAAAAAAAACACAAAGGCCTACCATTTGTAAAAGTAGACACTCCAGGGTATATAATAAGGTGCATATTGTGCCTTAGCATGCCCCCATTTTTTCAGAAATATATGCCAAAGTATGTGGTAAAAAATAATTTGGGGCATTTTTTCACATACGGGTTGCATTTGCTGGGCATTTTGTATATTTCATATGTGCCACTAAGTTCAAAACCCCCAAATTATGCTAAGCTAAGTCTTTTGAGTAAAAATACATCCCCAATGAATGTCTTTGGCACTATTTTGTGAAGCTACAGTGCCATATAGGAAAACAAGCCATATCAGTTTTGACAGAACTTTGAATTTTGACGCTGGGCCTATGTGCAATTTCCAAGCATCTTCGCAGGTTTTAAATTCAAACTACCCCACAAAGGCCGACCATTTCTTAAAGTAGACACCCCAGGGTATTTCAAAAGGCATATTTTGAACCTTAGCGTGGGATCATTTTTCCGCTAGCTTGTACCAAGTGTAGTGGTAATAAGCGTTTTTTCTGCCTTTTTGACACACAAAGTGAGTTTGCACAGGATATTTTGCAAACCTTATGTGTACTACCACTGTATAATACTTCATATGTTGCTCAGCTATGCCAGCTGAGTACAAAAATACCCCCGTAAGTACCTTTGCCAGGTATATGTGGACATCGGAGGGGCACATTTGGGACATAGCCATTACAGTTTTTTTCAAACTTTACATTTTTACGCTGTGCCCATGTCCCATTTTAGAGTATTTTACCAGGCTATATAATTCAAACTACCCCACAAAGGCATACCATTTCTTAAAGAAGACATCCCAGGGTATTTCAAAAGGCATATTTTGAACCTTAGCGTGGGATCATTTTTCTGCTAGCTTGTACCAGGTGTAGTATATTTTGCAAACCTTATGTGTACCACCACTCTATAATACTTCATAAGTTGCTCAGCTATGTGGTCTGAGTACAGCAATACCCCCGTATGTACCTTTGCTAGGTATACGTGGATGTTGAAGGAGCACATTTGAGACGCAGCCATTCAGTTTTACGCTGTGTCCATGTTCCAATTTGGAGTAGTTTAGATGGTTGGTTATTGAAACTTCCCCACAAACTCATACTATTTATTAAAGAATACACCCTGGGGTAATTCAAAAGGCATATTTTGAACCTTAGCGTGGGATCATTTTTTTCTCTAGTTTGTTCTAGGTGTAGTCGTAATGAGCGTTTTTAAATGTATTTTTTAACTTTTTTTTTAACTTTTTTTACTTTTTTAAACAATTTTTTAAACTTGTGTTTTGCTTATTAATTTTTTTAAAACTTTCCTAAACTTTCTTAAAACATTTTTTTACAGATTTAACATTTTTCTAAGCTTTTTTTTTACCGTTAACCCCTAACTAGCAGTAAGCAGCACTAACCGTAAATTCCCCATTTTCCCATAACTCCCACCCACCCCAGCTAGAAAAAAATATTTAATTATACAATATTTAAACTAGTTAATTAAATAAATTGAACCCCTGAGGATTAAAAAAATAAATAAAAGTTAATTGTCAGGGGTTAAAAAAAATTAGATCACAGTATAATACTGTGATCTGTGTTTTGATCACTGTAGGCAGTGATCGACTGGCAGGGAAGGGGTTAATTTTTATTTGGACTGGGTAAAGGGGGGTGTTTTTTTTTTTTACTTAAAAGTTATTACAACTTTTTTTGACTTAATTTTTAACTTTTTAAAGCTTATTTTAAAACTTTTTTAATGTTAACCCCTAGTTAGCCTAACACCAAATCCCCCAATTCCCCACTAACTTCCACCCTTCCCAGCTGTCAGGGTACCTGAGGCCTCTACCTCTAAGGGAGGTAGAGACTTGGTGGTTTATCCGTCCAGGCGAGCTGTTTCCTCCGTTCCTCGCGGTTCATCCAGCCACTTAAACACCGGCCGCGAGGAATCCACGTCCTTTTCTAGCAGGACGCTCAATACGTGACGTCATGACGCTATCACGAGCGACCTGTCACTCAAGTGTCCGATATCCAATCGGCACTTCTCAGAGGCGTGCTTACCATCCGGAGCCAGGGTATTTAAGCTTACTTCCCTCTTCAGCTCATTGCCCTGTCGTGGTTCTAGCTTGTCTAGTCACTCAGTGCTCTGGTATTCTAGTTTGCTCTATTTGGTTTTGACTCGGCTTGTTGTACTTCCCTGCTTCTCTGTTCTCCCTTGACCCGGCTTGTCTCTCGCTTATCTGTCTTCTCGTTCCCTCGACCTCGGCTTGTCTCTGACTATTCTCTATTACTCTCGGTACGTTAGTCCGGCCATTCTAAGGCCCGGTATACGTACCTTTCCACTCTTTGTACTCTGCGTGTTGGATCCCTGTCCCGATCCTGACATTACGACAGGGCCAATGGATCCTGCAGGTACAAACAGTCAGCTTGGTTCTTCTGATCCCAGGTTTGACGCCATGGAACATAGGATGGATCAGATGGCTTTAGCACTACAGGCACTTTTGTCTCGTGCTAGTAACCCACCTGAGGAGACACGTACTCCTTCTATTTCTCCTGCAGTCTCAGGTCTAGAGGTAGCCACTGTAGGTGCTTCTTCCCGTATTACCCCACCAGTACGTTATGGCGGGTCACCGGAGAAGTGCCGTGGTTTTCTGAACCAGATTAGCATCCATTTCGAATTACAACCCCGCTCTTATCCTACAGATAGAGCGAAGGTTGGATTTGTTATTACTTTACTCATTGAGAAAGCTCTGAGATGGGCCAATCCTTTATGGGAGAATGATAATCCACTAGTCTATAATTATAATGCCTTTGTAGCTGCGTTTAGAAGAACTTTTGACCCTCCTGGTAGAAAGGTCAATGCAGCTAGATTACTGTTGCGCCTTAGACAGGACAATCGAACACTTGTGGACTATGCACTAGAGTTCAGGTCCTTGGCGGCAGAAGTTAAATGGAACGAACAGGCTTATATAGATGTGTTTCTGAATGGGTTATCAGATGTAATTCTTGACGAGGTCGCTACTAGAGAACTCCCTGAGAATTTGGAGGATTTAATTTCTTTTATATCTCGTATTGATGAACGCATAAGAGAGAGGCAGAACACTCGAGATAGGACCCGTAGACCCTCCTTTAAACTAGCGCCTACCTTTCAAAATTCTGAGTTCGAGGACTTACGTATTTCTGAACCTATGCAGATAGGCAGTACTCATCTCACAGAGAGAGAGAGACAGTACAGAAGAAGGGAGGGCTTATGTATGTATTGTGGAGTCAGAGGACATTTACGCCTAAATTGTCCTAATCGTTCGGGAAACGCTCGCACCTAAGTTTCTCTAGAGGACAGGCCTTGGGTGTTTCTACTTTGTCCTCTATTCACAACTACAAAGAGTTCAGGCTTCTGTTACCCGTTTCTTTGAGGTGGGAGAAGGGAGTAGTAAAGACTATGGCACTAATCGATTCTGGAGCTGCTGAGAGCTTTATAGATCAGGGTTTTGTTGCCAAGCATGCTATCCCATCCCAGTTAAAAGAGACACCACTGGCTGTTGAAGCCATCGATGGTAGACCGTTACTTGAGCCTGTTATTTTCCATGAGACCATACCGATTAACTTAACTGTTGGCATCCTACATAAAGAGGATATATCCTTAATGCTCATTTCTTCTCCGTCTATTCCCATAGTCCTGGGGTACTCCTGGTTGAGGAGACACAACCCTATTATTAATTGGGAGTCTGGGGAGATAGTTTCGTGGGGAGAGAATTGTCAAGAAAAATGCTTGCGGAAGGTCTTACCTCTCGGATTAACTAACACATCGACTACCTCTGACAATCCTACAGAGACACAAATTCCGTCTCAGTATCTAGATTTAAAGGCAGTATTTGACAAAAAGAAAGCCGATACCTTACCCCCACACAGGTCCTTTGATTGCAAAATTAACCTACTCCCTGGTACCATGCCTCCCAGAGGTCATGTATACCCATTATCTACTAAAGAGAACTCAGTTCTAGAGGAGTATATTCACGAGAATTTAGACAAGGGATTCATCAGGAGGTCCTCCTCCCCTGCCGGGGCTGGATTTTTTTTTGTTAAAAAGAAAGATGGTTCTTTGAGACCTTGTATTGATTATCGAGGCTTGAATAAGATAACCATTAAAAATGCCTACCCGATTCCCTTGATCACCGAACTCTTCGATCGTTTGAAGGGCTCTACAATTTTCACCAAGTTAGACCTCAGAGGGGCATATAACTTGGTGAGAATCCAGCAGGGACATGAGTGGATGACGGCATTCAATACTCGATATGGCCACTATGAATATACTGTTATGCCTTTTGGGTTATGCAATGCGCCAGCTGTATTCCAGGATCTGATAAATGAGGTTCTTAGGGAATTTCAGCAAGATTGCGTCATTGTATACCTAGATGATATACTCATTCATTCTAGTGAGATTGAAACTCATCACAAGCAAGTCAGGAGGGTTTTGCACAAGCTTCTCCAGCATGGCTTGTACTGCAAGTTGGAGAAATGTAGCTTTGATCAAACCCAGGTAACCTTTCTCGGCTATGTGATCTCTGGGGAGGGATTTAAGATGGATCCGGATAAGCTCCAATCCATTCTAGAGTGGCCTTTACCCAAAGGTCTTAAAGCCGTACAGAGATTTATTGGTTTTTCTAATTATTATAGGCGCTTTATTAAGGGCTATTCTTCCATTATCGCACCTATCACTAATATGACCAAACAGGGGGCTGATACTAAGAATTGGACTACTGAAGCTCTCCTTGCGTTCAAAACCCTCAAGGAGCTTTTCGCTTCCGCTCCAATTTTAGTTCACCCCGACACTTCTCTGCCTTTTCTACTTGAGGTAGACGCATCAGAGACTGGTTTAGGTGCTGTTCTATCTCAAAGGTTGGGGGTTGATAAACCATTACATCCATGTGGATTTTTCTCTAAAAAATTGACCGGTACTGAAAGCAGATATGACATTGGTGACAGAGAATTACTAGCGGTTATCAAGGCTTTGAAAGAGTGGAGACATTTATTGGAAGGTACATTACATCCTGTTACCATTCTAACTGACCACAAAAATTTGTCTTATATCGGAGAGGCTAAGCGGTTGTCCTCCAGGCAGGCTCGTTGGTCGTTGTTTCTTACCCATTTCAATTACGTTCTGACTTACAGACCTGGGTCAAAGAATTCTAAAGCCGATGCGCTATCTCGCCAATATGAGCCCTCTGCTTCAGTTGAACCACTTATGTCCTCCATTGTACCCAAATGCAATATTATTGCTAATACCAGTCTCAAAATTCATTCTCCGCTACTTGACCAGATCTTGAAGTCACAACATCTAGCTCCCGGAAACACTCCTGAGGGAAGAAACTTTGTTCCTCCTGAACTTCAACTGGAGCTCTTACAATGTTTTCACGAAAGTAAAATAGCTGGTCATCCTGGTATTCGCAAGACATACTCTTTGATATCCAAGGATTTCTGGTGGTCTTCACTGCGAAAAGATATTGAGGAGTTCGTCGCTGCTTGTGAAACTTGTGCCAAGACTAAACTACCTCATGCATCTCCATGTGGCCTGTTACACCCCTTGGACATTCCTGAGAAACCTTGGTCCTGTTTGTCCATAGACTTTATCGTTGATTTGCCTGCTTCCAAGAGACAGACTGTTATTCTCACGGTGGTGGATAGATTTACTAAGATGGCCCATTTCGTGCCATTACCTAAACTTCCGACTTCTCCTGAATTGGCGGAGATTTTTGCAAGAGAGGTTTTTCGCCTACATGGGATTCCTTCGGAGATTGTCTCTGATAGAGGCTCTCAATTTGTCTCACGTTTCTGGAGATCCTTTTGTTCTCAAATGGGCATCAAATTGAACTTCTCCTCGGCCTATCACCCTCAGTCTAACGGAGCTGCTGAACGTACCAATCAAAAGATCGAACAGTATCTACGTTGCTTTGTTTCCGAACACCAGGACGATTGGGTCGGTCTGATTCCTTGGGCGGAGTTCGCACACAATAACCTTGTTTGCGATTCAACTCGCTCCAGCCCTTTCTTCATGAACTATGGCTTTCATCCTTCGATTTTTCCTTCGGTTTCCTCTTCTCAGGGGATACCGTCGGTTGATGATCATGTCGCCAACCTGAAGAAATTATGGGATCAGACTCGGCAAATTCTGTTACATAGTTCCTCGTTGTTCAAGAAACACGCTGACAAGCATAGAAGAGCGGCTCCTGTTTTTGTTCCTGGGGATAGGGTATGGTTAAGTACTAAGAACATTCGACTAAAAGTTCCATCTATGAAATTTGCTCCTCGCTACATAGGTCCTTACAGGGTTCTCACTCGTATCAATCCGGTTGCGTATCGCCTTGCTCTGCCACCTGCCTTACGCATTCCTAACTCTTTTCATGTCTCCTTGTTGAAACCTCTTATTTGCAACAAATTCTCCTCTAAGGTCTCCTCGCCTCGTCCTGTTCAGGTGGAGGGTCGGGAGGAGTACGAGGTCAGCTCCATCGTTGATTCCAGGATTTCAAGGGGAAAATTGCAATATCTGGTCAACTGGAGGGGATATGGTCCTGAGGAGAGGAGTTGGGTACCTCAGGAGGACGTTCATGCTTCTCGCCTTCGCAGAGCATTTCACCTCCGCTTCCCATCTCGCCCCGGTTCCTTCCGCCCGGTGGGCGTATCTGAGAGGGGGGGTACTGTCAGGGTACCTGAGGCCTCTACCTCTAAGGGAGGTAGAGACTTGGTGGTTTATCCGTCCAGGCGAGCTGTTTCCTCCGTTCCTCGCGGTTCATCCAGCCACTTAAACACCGGCCGCGAGGAATCCACGTCCTTTTCTAGCAGGACGCTCAATACGTGACGTCATGACGCTATCACGAGCGACCTGTCACTCAAGTGTCCGATATCCAATCGGCACTTCTCAGAGGCGTGCTTACCATCCGGAGCCAGGGTATTTAAGCTTACTTCCCTCTTCAGCTCATTGCCCTGTCGTGGTTCTAGCTTGTCTAGTCACTCAGTGCTCTGGTATTCTAGTTTGCTCTATTTGGTTTTGACTCGGCTTGTTGTACTTCCCTGCTTCTCTGTTCTCCCTTGACCCGGCTTGTCTCTCGCTTATCTGTCTTCTCGTTCCCTCGACCTCGGCTTGTCTCTGACTATTCTCTATTACTCTCGGTACGTTAGTCCGGCCATTCTAAGGCCCGGTATACGTACCTTTCCACTCTTTGTACTCTGCGTGTTGGATCCCTGTCCCGATCCTGACACCAGCTAGCTAAATATATCATTTTAAAATACTTAAATTAATTAATAAAATAAATTTAACCCCTGAGGGTTAAAAAAAAGAATTAACCCTCAGGGGTTAAAAAAAAGCAGATCATAGTAAAATGCAATCCCTGCCAATTGATCACTGTAGTCAGTGATCAATTGGCAGGGAAGGGGTTAATTTTTTATTAAAATGGTAAAGGGGGGGTGGGATTTTAAATAAACTATTTATTTATTTATTTATTTTACACAGGGAAGCAGATCAGCACTGATCCGTCTCCCTGCACTTCACACTGAACCCGGAAGTGCAGGGAGGCGGAAGGTGAGTATACACAGCACATGTGCTCGCTCTGACATGCTGTCAGAGCAGGCACATGTGCTGGGACAGCCCGATCCGGTGCTCCCGGTCTGCCTCTAATACAGAGGTAGACCGGAGCACCATTAACCCCGCGATCGCCGCAATTGCGGTGATCTGGGGTTAATTTTACCGCGTTATGGACGAGGTCCGTCACTCGTCGTTAAGGGTTTCCGCTGAGTGACGGACCTCGTCCGTCACTCGTTGTTAAGGGGTTAAAGAAGTACAAAATTATATCAATACATTTATACCTGTGCTTAAAAAATTAGGGTGACTTTTATTAACTTTTATAAGTCTATCAGACATGGGTTTTTGGTATACTGAACAAATTCTGCCAAGCAAGCCTCAGCCTTGATACAGTCTTTTATACCACATTCTTAAGTAAAAAACAGCATGGGCCAATATTAAAGACTCTTTGGTCTTTCCTACAGCATGTTTGTAATCTATGGTTGGGATTAGGGTCTAGGCCCTTACGATCTGTTGAAGACTTACGTCTATCTTCTGTCCGTACTCCCACCTCTGATGCTCACCTTCAAGACTTCTCGTGGGCTGCACCGTTCCTGTGGAACTCGCTTCCCTCCTCCGTTAGATGCTCACCCAGTCTCCACTCCTTCAAAAAAATCATTAAAAACCCACTTCTTCATAAAAGCGTATCAATTAAACTCTTAATAGCTCCCAACTGATTCCTCTTCTGCAACTGTCACTAGTCTAATACTATCCTTACCTTTTGTGTCATTTTACCCCACTCCCTTTAGCATGTAAGCTTATTGAGCAGGGCCCTCAACCCCTCTGTCCCTGTGTGTCCAACTTGTCTGGTTACAACTACATGTCTGTTCGTCTACCCATTGTAAAGCGCTGCGGAATTTGACGGCGCTCTATAAATAATATAATAATAATAATTAGGAAAAGCAAATTTGTAGGTTAGATGTCACCGGTGTCTTCCCACTCTAATTCTCTATGGAACCAATTAGCGAAAAAAAAATTCTGTTTATAGCCTTTATTCAAAATTACTCCACCCTCTCTTTTAAAGGTATTACTTTGGTGGGTGACTATGAACATAATGCTCTGCTGCCAAGCTGGGAGTGTCTATCACTTAGGGCCACCTGAAGGGTATGTTTGATTAGTGGTCCAGTTTAACAGTGATTCCCAGGCCCTGATAATTGCCCAGGTTTTACTCTTTAACCAAATTGAATATATGCCTTATGTAGCTAGTAAGTCCCTACATGTTTTTAGCAAGATCTAGCACCCTGATAACCTTTTATCAGATACTCTTATGCCACTATCACCATGGGAGACATTAAGAAGTTATAAGGGGGTTCCCACATCCATGTATCACAACTTTTTCATTTATACTCAGAGGTATTTGATTAGTGCATATCAGTTTCCTTTGTGTCTGCTGTTATGTGTATATTTGTATTCTTATTTATGTTTGTTTTCATTTAACCCCTTAAGTCCGGCGGACGTATATTTACGTCCTTTTAAAAGCGGCTCTAAACGCCGCAGGACGTAAATATACGCCCGCCGTTTTTTTTTAACTTACCCGGTCGCCGGTGGTCCCACGCCGGCGATCGCGGTTGGGGGGACTCCCAGGGAGCCCCCCGAGGCAGATCTGCCTCCTCCGGTCCCTCCCGGTCATGTGAGAGTGAGGTCCTTGCGAGGACCTCACAATCACATGGCCGGTATAGCTGGCTCAGGCATTGCCAGCAGGGGGACCAACTGTAATGACAGTTGGTCCCCCTGCTGGCTGAAAATAAAATAAAATTAAGTTAAAAGTGTAAAAAAAAAAATATATATATACTTAGATCATATATATATGTTATATATATATATGATCTAAGTATATATATACACATATACACACATACACATACACCGTCTAGGTGTATTTTAATATTAATATATATAATTATATATATATTAATATCAAATTACACGTAGACTGATACTGATTAAATATATATATAATTATTGTTATATATATATTTATAAATAATATAAAAAAAATAAATATGTAAATACGTAAAAAAATTAAATAAAAAAAATAATTAAAAATAAAATATTAAAAAATATATAGATGTGTTTTATTTCGTTCTAACTGTATTGTGATATTAATATATATATATATTTATATCAAAATACACGTAGAACGAAATAATATATATATATCTATATACATAAATATATACGTATATATCACTATATATATACCTATATATAAATAAAAATATTTAAAAAAAATATATATATATATACGTATATATACACATATGTACATTATATATACATATATTAATTCTACACATATATTTATGTAATAATTTTACATAATTAGGTATCCTAATTAATTACAATTAGCGGGACCTGCCTGACAACCCATGCCGAAAGTATAAGGACTTCGCTGAACACAAATATTAGTGTTTCAAAACAGTAAAATGTATTACAACGATGATATCGCCAGTAAAAGTGAAGTTTTTTGCATTTTTCACGCACAAACAGCACTTACACGGACGATATTACTGCTGCAATACTTTTTACTGTTTTGAAACACAAATATTTGTGTTCAGCGAAGTCTCCCGAGTACAACAGTACCCTTCATGTACAGGTTTTATGGTGTTTTCAAAAATTAAAGCGTCAAATATAAGGCTTGTGTTTCATTTTTTTTTTCACATTAAAATTCGCCAGATTGCTTACGTTGCCTTTATGACCCTATGGTAGCCCAATAATGAAGATTACCCCTATGATGACATACTATTTGCAATAGTAGACAACCCAAGGTATTGCAAATGGGGTATGTCCAGTCTTTTTTAGTAGCCACTTAGTCACAAACACTGGCCAAAATTGGCGTTTTTTGCATTTTTCACACACAAACAAATACTAACGCTAACTTTGGCCAGTGTTTGTGACCAAATGGCTACTAAAAAAGACTGGACATACCCCATTTGCAATACCTTGGGTCGTCTACTATTGCAAATGGTATGCCATTATGGGTGTACATTTATTTCCTGGGCTACTATACAGTCTCAAAGGCAACGTAACCAATCTGACAAATTTCAATTTCAAATGTAACACGCTATATTTGACCCTGTAACTTCCCAAAACACCATAAAACCTGTACATAGGGGGTACTGTTTTACACGTGAGACTTTGCTGAATACAAATATGTGTATTTTATTGCAGTAAAAGCAAACCGTATTATGACATTGACAGTTAAAATGTCATGTAGAACTAAAAAAATCCAAAAAAATCTTATTTTCTCCCATGTTTTTCATATTAAATTATGTTTCATAGCTAAATATTTGATATTAAATGAAAGCCCTGTTTCCCCTGAATAAAATTATATATAATAAGGGGGGGTGCATTTAATATGAAAGAGGTGAATTACGGTTTGACAGACATATAGCGCAAATGCCAGGTTTTGTTTACATTTTGTTTCGTTCACAACTTGTACATTTGGCTGCGGTGTTAAGGGGTTAATTTCACTTGCACTATGTTATTCTATGACACCAAAAATATAAACACACATTTTGGGAAAAAATAATGAAGCATTAGACAAAAAAGGAATTGGGCTTGAATTATACAATTAGGTTAAGGTTTGTTATGACCTAGAATTTGTTTAGGACATGTAGTTGACATACTTTAATTGACATGTAAGTTGATATACATTATGATATTTTAATTATAGTTTGGAAAGAACATTAAAGTATTGGATCAACAAAATGTAGCAGTTTTATAGCTAGAGTGCTATGCATTTGGACAAAAGGGTCAACTTGCCTGAGAACTTACCTTTATGGTAGATGGAATGATGCAGTCAAATAAATAATAATAATTTGTAAGCTAATTACCATATATCTAATTATGCTGAGTTATTTTAGTAAAAATTTGGTAAAATGTTTATCCTGTTTATTGCATAGAGCAAGATAAGCTGCATTTCCTTCAGATTCTCCCTCATGTTCTTTCATAAAAAAAAATCAACCACAGAATTTCAATAAATTAATTCTACACTTAATTGATCTTCTTTTGATCTACTTACAACATTCACAACTAAATAAAATACTGTATAGTTATCATCTGTACATAGGAGTTCTCTTGAAGGCCTAGGGGCATATGCTATATAATATGTAAATATTTATTTTATTCATTTCTATGGTTCTCTTATGCGCTGTAAATGTGAATAACAACAAAGGATTTAAAGATTTTTATGGAAATACATGTTAATGTGTGTGTTTGCTTTCTTTTCTCCTATATATATATTCTTACTAAATATAAATTAGTTAATGTATTCCTCAGCTTACTCATACATAAAGAACAATAAACATGTATAATAATTCACACCGCATTTTTATATTATTTGCACTAGGATAGTATTAGTTAATTTATGACAGCTGGCTTTTGGCCACAGCAAAAAAAATAAAATAAAAAATGATGGTCCTAAGTCAGAGATATGTCAGCAGTGATAAATTCTTGTTACACTTTAATCTTTTTTCATTTGATGTAACTTCAAAGGATAGCATCACAGGCAGAAGACACTCTGAACAAATTAAAGGATAAAAAACACTCTGATCTGACAGATTACATTATTTCCATTGTATTATTGAAAGTAACCATATTACTTATCAAATATTAGTTGTAAACATTGATTATGTGCATTAACTGTAATCACGATGCAAACTCTACAGTATCTAATTGTTAATTTATTGACAATATTATAATTGAGTATGTCAAAAAATTAAGGTAATATTCAAAACTGTCAATTATAAACACGGTATACAAGATATTTGGGGAGCAAGGAAGTAGCATACTTGATTAAACACAGCTTAGTAAACATGTGTTTGTGATTAAGTATCGTGATTCCTTTTGTCTAGAAATGGATAGTGGTATGTGTGCTTTGGTACATTCAATATAATTCAGTCAGAATGGGACATTTGGCTGCAATTAAAGGATTTTTAGGTAATATATACTAATGATAACTTTAAGTAATGTTACTAAATACTGAACTCATAATGAACATAATACATTTAAAAAATACTGTTTATCTTAAATTCATAAATCAACACACCGAAAAGATTTCACCATGCAGAAAGAGAAAATCTTCAAAAAAGAAAAATACTTTATTTCCTCAGTGACGCGATCATGCAAGGTCTTCTCTCCACTGGATTTTTGTCATTGTTTTATATATTCATCAAAGAATAACTAAGGGTGGCTATTTGGAACAAACTACTGTGGTTGGGGTGGTGCTAGCTTATAAAGGAAATTGAAATTGTTTCTTAATCGTGACTGCAGGGTTTTTGAGTAAAACGAGAGTCAATTATATGGGTAGACATAAGGTCTTAAGAACAGAGCATTTGTACTTGGAACAGCACTAAGGATAGGTACCTATAATCTGCCTTCACATAGCAAATCAATGTGCATTCTTTATTGTGGACCTTTAAGAAAGGAGTAGTGGTTTCACATTCCAAGTGTTTTATACTTTGCTAACATGTCCTATAAAATAGCTATCAGGATAATCTACAAGGGGGAATACTTGACTTTTTTTAATTATACTCATGAGCTAACATTTATCAAACTTCAATCCAACTCATGATAGCATACATTGGGATGCACAGATTATAACAGATGCCATAGGCTTTTCATTACACATTTTCATTTCAAGACAGTTATCCCCAAAAGATGGTGTTATTGTTTTCCACCATAAATATACTTGGAACTACAGGAACAAAAATCCTAATTGTATTTCTATTTTAATTATATGCATATTTATTAAATACGGAAGAACACTGACAAAAAGGAATATTCCTGAATTGGAAGATCTTTGTTTGTGAATGTATTTTTTTTATCATCTTTTAATTTACTCTTTGGCTTTTTTTATTGGATAACATAATTGGATTTCTCTCTGCTTTTATATTTCATGTGAGTTGCGCATGTTGTGAAGGTGTCAATATACTTGATTGTGTTCCTGAAAAGATGCTAAGTGATTACCTACTACATATCCCATGGCAAGGATTGTACTGTGAGATGCTGATACTCATGCTCCATGTTTGCTCCATGTTTGTGAGTGCATTTTCTATTACCTTATTCATCTATGTCATGTACAATATTACACTATTTTGCCATCCTTGTCATTTCATATCACTGAATCAGAATAAACTGGTGAACTCACTACAATATCTGCTGTACTTCACCACCCATATTAATTTTTTATGCTATAATTTGAATTTGGGACTATTTTGTAAATACTATTTTATGACTTTTTATTATTAGTGTTGTTTAACATCTTTACACCAACATTTTGCACAACCTGTTTTTTTTATCATTACCTTTACTATACTCTCTTAGATTGTTGGGGTATTTAAGTTTTAGTGTTTGCTGCCTTTTGGAACTAGCACTGTATCGACATTTATTACTATAGCTGAGATTGGCCTAAAATTTGCACATTTATCTGGGCTTTAACATGGTTTTGGTAAGGTGACTATCTGTGCACATAAAGCCTTTCCCTGAATCTTCCCCTCAGACTTATATATGTTAAACAATCTGGCTAAAAATTGTGTTAACATTTTGGAAAAAGATTTGTAATATGATATGGTAAATATATCAGGACCTAGGGCGTTTCAAGCAGGAGCTTTTGTTAATAGCATTCAATATCTCAGATGATGTAATCTCACAATTTAGAGCATACAATTTGCCTTAAGACATTTGTGACAATTTGGTTTTATCTAGAATTTTTTTTTTTCTTATGCTGGTTGTATGACATTTAAATTTGAATTTAGATTATAGAATTATTAATAATGTGCAGTAAACATGTTAATTTCCATTAACATTCAACAAATATTCAATCCTAAACTGTGATATAGTATACCTGAGCTTTGATGAGAGAAGGTCTTCTTACCTTTTAATTGAAATATTTGTTTAAGGCATCTCGTCATAATGGAAATTGCAACGGACCGCGTGGCACCCCGACTGGGTACCTCCATCAATCGTTGCTTCCTAGTAATCCTTGAGTACCATAACCACCACAAACCACCAAAGCTTGGTTGGGGTCTCGCTGTCCTTCACCCACTCTGGACCGAAGACCAGGAATCAGCTTCCAGTGGGTAGACCTCTCCTAGTCCAGAGAGCAAAGCACACTGCTCTTACAAGAGCAAGTGTTGTAATCCAAGGGAGTATAGTGATTATAGCTCTCCAATCCCCCAAACATGAGCCTAGACTTCATGTAGGGGTAAAGCGTTCACTTTAATGGCAGCCACAACTGGCATTATATGCAGGTCCCCATGCAAGGGGTTTCCTGTTACATATTCCAGGGGCATTCCCCACTGGACCTGAGAGTAGAATACAGCAAAAACATACACATGATTACATTGGCTCTCAGGTCCAGGACATTCCCACATAAAACAAGATGATCCCTTCTCTGTGCCTGCAAGATAATTGTGTCAGGAACTGTACGAAACTCAATTATCTCCAGGCACAGAAAACACACATTTTACAATACCCCAAAAGTACCACCAAAACACATGGAAATCCCACAAAAGTCCTTGACAGACCGATCTGGGGGACCAACATATCGAAAAATCACCTAGATTGGTTCGGTGGTTCTGGATTTCCATGGATTTCCTAATTTGACCAACCGCACATGAGGCTCCTGGCCAAAAACAGTTCTAGACAATCAGGGCTTGCGGTCGGTCTTGTTTGGTAGTTTTAAACCAAACAAACTACCAAAAAGGGGCCATAGTCCTGAGACAAGAGGCTGGCCAGAAGGCCCCTCCAAGAACCTGTGACAAGGTTCAGTTTGTCACAGAAATATGTTCTACATGAATAGTATTAATATTCTTTTTGATGTCATCTATCATAGCAGATGGACCAAATTAATTTGCCATATTTAAAATATCACAACATTCTTTTACAAGTGATTTTTTTTTAAACTCTCCTCAGATGAGATTCCCTTTAAATTAAATAACCCCTTAAAACTGTTCTGTTGGCATTCCAGATCAACTTATCCTACATATCAGGATCATCATTAGGTATTAAGTCTTTGTTCTGAAATGTTTTTTTTTTTTTAATTCTTTATTTTTGTTGTGCACGTGTAAATTCAAAGATTGCACAATATACAAATATAACAGAGAAAAGGTTTGTCAGAGTTAAACAGTTGTACATGGAATTCAGCACATTTTTTATGTTATGAGACAGGCATACTGCATATTGAAGAGGACTTAGCAAAAAAGTGTGAGCTTTAGGTGAAATCGGTGAGCAGAATATTTAGCAGAATATTTAGCAGAATAAGAGACATTAGGTTAACACAATTCGATGTAACTGAAACTTTTAAAGTAAAGTGAAAACTGTAACTAAAATGTCTATCGTTACGTTGGTGGTCTCTAATGGTAAGGATAGTTTCTAAATTCCCTATTTTGCTCACTCATCATATTAGTATAGCAATGCCAACAGAAAAGAGACAACAGGATGGGCCATATCCCTTCTGTTCTGCATGTAATAAAAGAGGCATCTTAGCTGTCTAGAGTGCGGTCTTGTGCTGAGTGGGTTTTATATTTTAGTGACACGTTTAACAACAGTATAACGCTGCAGCAAGATTAAAGTGGTCCCCTGAGCACATGGGTATTTGTAGGTCAGGGATGTATCAGGGTTTCTTACTTAGGCATTAGTGCTCCAGGGGGAGGAGAACCCCCCCCCCCCACCCCGCGGCGCGGGGTTGTACAGTAGCTAATCCTTTTATCCATTAGATACATCAATATGGGGGGGGGAATTAGTGCCTGGGTGGGCCTGGGGGTCCATATGGGTGCCTGGGTGGGCTACTCGGTTCTAAGGGTGCATCTCTCATCTGTATTCTCCCTTCGAGTTGCCTGAAAATTTGGCATTAGAAAAGTAGAGGAGGGGAAAGAAAAAAAGGTATGTGAAATAAAAACATAAACAGGGTACTCAAATAAAGGTAAGATAGCATTCCCCTTCAGTGCGTCCGGGTCCCACTGGTATAATGTTCGGAGTTACATTCTCCAAGGCGATGCTTTATAGTGGCAGCCAGTGAACAAGAAAAACATAAAAAAAACAAGAACAACAAACTTATAGTGGTTATAGTCACGTATTCCAGTGGCGGGTTCTGTGGCCTCAAATGGGATGGAGAGTCCTTCGGTTAGTGTGGTGATCTCAGGTAGCATCGTCTGCCGATGTGGTGTGTCTAGCCGACCTGGATACGAATTCCTTGGCGGTGGTAGGATTTAATCTGGTGGAGGTGGTCGTGGATTCTGCTTGCGGGGCCTTCAGGCCCAGCTGGCCCAGGTAAGTGTCCAGATCCTGCAGGCTTTTTACTCTGCAGACAGTTCCTTTGGTGCTGAACGTGAGCATCCTTGGAGTGCCCCAGCGGTAGAGGATGTTATTTGTTCTCAGTAGTTGTAAGCTTGGTTGGAGAGTTTTACACCAACTTAGTGTGGTTCTTGTGAGGTCAGGGAATAGCAGTATTTGTGAGTCCTCAAACGACAGGATTTTTTTTCCCTGAGTCGCTGCCAGGATGGCTGTCTTGTCCTAGTGGGTCTGAAATTTTATGATAACATCAGCCGTGGCGTTTGTGGTTAAATTTTTCGGCTTGGGCAGTCTGAACACTCCGTAAATTTTTACGAGTTTGGCTTGTTTAGGTTGCAGAAGTGTGGCAATTAGGCATCTCACATAGTGTGGGAGGTCAGTTAGCCTTATATCATCAGGTATCCCCCTAACCTTCACATTATTTCTTCTCCTCTGATCTTCTAAGACCTCCACTTTCTCTATAGTGCTCAGCTGTTGTCTGTGGAGGTCTTCTATTTTCCATTCCAGGTTGTATAGGCGCTTATCCTGGGTGCTTGTCTTGGCCTCCAGATGGGTGAGCCTCGTGGTGGCCCCCTCTATGGCCTCTTTAAAGCTTGCCCGGTCTGCTGCCAAGTCCTGCCTGAGTTTGGTAAACATTTTAGTTAGCAGGGCCGCTGTGGCTGGTTCTTCCGCAGGGGGTGCTTTGAGCTTGGGCACTGGGGGATGGTTCATCGATGCGCCCTCACCCCAAGTCTGGGTAGAAGTCTCCCGAAGAGTCGGAGTACGCGTCTTCCTCCAGCGCCATTTTCTCCCATTCTGCGAGTTCCGCAGGAGTTCGCCGATGTCGCAGCTGGAAGGAGGTTTGTCCGGCTTCAATTTTTTTTTTTTCTTGCCCATTGTCCCCACTTCGATCGGTGGGTGAGGTTTGAATAAGGTGGGTGTTCAAATTCCGCCAATTTCATGTGTTTTTCTCGTTTTCGTTATGGAGCTGTGCACCATATGTCTTTGCTGGTCTCCAGCTGGCTCCTCCCCCTCAAATGGGTTTTATGACAATAGAGGCTACTCCATTAAGGAAATAAACATTGAGAGCACAAACCTGCCAGTTTTTGACTGGCATTCATGTCCAAAACATTAACATTTTATCTTGTTATATCCAATCTGTAATCCAGAACAAAGTTTGTATCACCACCCATTATTAGCCTGCCCTTACTATTTAAAAAAAAAAAAATCCTAAAGTTTTCTTTAAAAATTTAAGCTGACCAGAATTCTGGAAATTTATGTTTGCTATTGTATATTTAATATTCTTAATTTTTCCAATCCACAATAGGTATTTACTCTCAGCATCATCTATAACTTTATTTACAGAGCACACCACATTCCTATTAAAAAATATTAATACCCCAATGATATAGTATTATAGGATGAGTGAAACTGTAGTTGGTCATACTATCTGAAACATATGTTTCTTTAAAGTGGGTTTCATATACGCATTCAACATCTGACTTGTTTTCTTTGGTTTCCTTAAAGAGTATTTTTTATTGGTGTTATTATTATTATGTTCAGGCCTCTCACATTAAGTTATATTCAACACCATTGTAAATCATAAAATAATCTGTTGTCTAATTTAACTGTACTGTAACTAGTAGAATAAAGCCTGAGTCAGGGTGCACAAAATTAATTCAATATAGCAACCAGCCATAATATATACATTAGACCAGGGATAGGCAGCCTTCGGCACTCCAGATGTTGTGGACTACATCCCCCATAATGCTCTTACACCCATAATGCTGGCAAAGCATCATGGGAGGTGTAGTGCAAAACATCTGGAGTGCCGAAGGTTGCCTATGCCTGCATTAGACCATTGCAACATACAATGCAACTGCACCATAACAAGGTTAAAGTATGCATCAGAAAAAATACATTTTGTGATGTATATTTTGTACCCCAAATACATACATGGATGGATAATGAAAAATTTTAAATAAAAATAAACATAACAAAATAAAAACAAGGATATAAAACTTGGATACACATCCCCACAAGGGATGAAGAGAAAAAAAAAGTATTCCATAGGAGGGAAAGTAAAAATATTGTTCACTCACTTGAAAATGTACTATGCTTATTAGTTGGAGGGAGTTTGAGAGCCTCCAATCCAGAAACCCATGTTAACACTAGCTACTTTATACCTGTGTATGTAAACAAACAAGAACATATAAAATCTGTGTATAAGCAGAAAACATACATATTGTACAATAATAAAAAAATTATATATTATAAATAATTAAACAATTATATATAATAAGTAAATTCATGTTATAATCAATAACAATAAAATAGAATCCCATTAGGACCCACCAGTCAAGTTATATAAATCTAACGATCTTGAAAGACCTGCCTTTGTGCCATTAACATTATTAATATCCATTAAAGATAAAAAGCAAAAATATTTAAAAGTAACTTGTATAATCAGTCCAAGGAGAAACAGAACCCCAGTAGAGGGGAGACTGGACTTTCAATCAGCGAATAACCGACTTTAAACCTGCAGTGTTTTATATGATTTATTGAATTAATATTTTTCTCCTATGCCAATGTCACAAGCCATACCTTGGGGCATAGTCATAGTTATAATTCTGAAGCAAGCTGAGAGATAGCACCTATAGGTCTGGGTGCCAGGTCCATCTGACATGAGTAATTTACACAAATAGAGGGTTCTCTTGATTTAGTGTTTTAGAAAACAGGAGGTATTTAGTCCAGATGCCTTGATATAGTGTATTTTACAAGGGCACAATATAAGGAAAAATTTGTATGGTGGTCTGTATCATAGTGGTGCTCCACAGAAACCAGCCCTTGAATGTTTTTACCTGTGAAGTGCTGGCACATCAAGAAGATGACTATTGTTGTTCAATCTGTTGGATGCTTTGACATTTTTTTATAAAGATAATAATATTGGGAATGTATGTGCTGGGATTGATTATATACAAAACAATGGATTATTATTGCTTATAATTATCAAGTATTACTATGATAAGATAACTAATAGTATGTTTGTTTGAAATTTTGCACTAGCTCACATTTTTATATAATACACTTCTGTTGAGCTTGAGATGAATACCATAATTAGAAGATACAAAAAGAAAAACAATGTATTTAATCAGTTAGACAGCAATCTCTAAATTGTATTGATTCCAAAAAATCAATATGTTATGTCAAATCTATGTTATATTTATTTAGCAAGAGAATTAAAGAAAAAAAAATCATGAACATTGTAAGCACATTTTACAGTTATGGCAAAGTCTTACAATATGTAGACACTCTGATTGTCGTGTGTTATTTACTATGGCACCATTAAATTCTGTAAGAAAAAACAGTCCTTTTCTGTAGATTTGAAAAGTTAATCTATATAATTGTTATCATTTCAAAAGCGTATCTTAATTGTTAAAATCTTGCAACAGAAATAGTTATGGTAACTTATCTGTGAGCTTAGCAGTGTAATACAATTTAGAAATATTTATGGGGTGTTCACTCCTATGCTTAGCAGTATAATGCAATGCATAAATATTTATGGTGGCTCACGCCTGTGCTTAGCCGTATTATGTAATGTTTTATGCAGCTCTGGAGGCCAAATCCATGTGATTAAGGCAGAAGAAAAGAGAACTGAAGGCCCTAGCAAGTTCCCTGGTCCCCTGGCAGCCTAGAAATTTAGGTAAAACACCACCAGAACTGTATTACGATCACAAAGGTAGTAAAAGAGAGACAATATTGAAAAGGAGTAAAAAGGGTGTTGAGCCACACCCTTTTAAGTACTTGGAGACATTCCATTAAAATACATACAAATGAGTCAGTTCAGAAAAATATCTGATCTTAATTAAAAGAGCAATGGTTTTATAATAGCACACAATAAAGAGGAGTCTGGGGGTGTATCATTAGTTACCTATCAAAAAATTGAAAACTATTACCTAAAGAGAATGGACAGCTCGTGCATAAATCATGGAATGGGTATGTAACAAATCATTGATATAAAACTTATCTTGGGGGCATTAGTAGGTGGAGACTTCTTAGAATAGGAGGATATAGGGGTAGTGTTTTTTCTTCAAAATGGAGAAAACAAAAACACTCACATTGCTTGAAAGCAGGCTCTATTAAGTAGACTCTTTCAAGTAGGAGTTATAAAAAACAGGAGTTCATTGGAGAGTGGTTGGTTTGTATACTGTGGAGAGTGGTTTGTATTTTATTTTTGTTGATAATTCACAAAAAGTACAAGTGACTCATGATATTAAATGTATGCTTACTAATGCAAGGAGCCTATTTAACAAAATGGGGGAACTAGAGGCAATAGCACACACTAAACAATATGCCATAACAGTCATAACTGAAACATGGTGAGATGAGACACATGACTGGGCAGTTAACTTAAATGGGTACACACTAGTGATGTCGCGAAAATAAAATTTTCCATTCGCGAATGGCGAACGCGAATTTTGGCAAATGTTCGCGAACGGGCGAACCGGGCGAACTGCCATAGACTTCAATGGGCAGGCGAATTTTAAAACCCACAGGGACTCTTTCTGGCCACAATAATGATGGAAAAGTTGTTTCAAGGGGACTAACACCTGGACTGTGGCATGCCGGAGGGGGATCCATGGCAAAACTCCCATGGAAAATTACATAGTTGATGCAGAGTCTGGTTTTAATCCATAAAGGGCATAAATCACCTAACATTCCTAAATTGTTTGGAATAACATGCTTTAAAACATCAGGTATGATGTTGTATTGATCAGGTAGTGTAAGGGTTAAGCCCGCTTCACAGTGACAGACCAAACTCCCCGTTTAACACACCGCAAAGAACCGCAAACAGTCCATTTGCACAACCGCAAACTCCCCATTTGCACAAGGTTGGATACCAAGCTAGCCATGTCCCGTTCCTTGTTCTCACTGATGTCATTGAAGGTCTCTTCCTCCACCCAGCCACGTACAACACCAAGGCTCCCCGAAAGGTGACAACAAGCCCCTTGGGACGCCTGCTGTGTTTGGTCTTCTACCTCCTCAAAGCCACCTTCCTCCTCTGACTCCTCTTCTTCAGACTCCTCTCTCTGCGTTGCCTCTCTCTGCGTTATTATAAGGTGTGTTAAGTAGTACTATTCCTATCAGTTGGTCCTCCTACTTCACATTTCAGGCACTTTCTGCTTATACCGGGGGTCTAGTAGCGTGGACACCCAGTACAGGTCGTTCTCCTTCAGCTTTTTTATACGAGGGTCCCTCAACAGGCACGACAGCATGAAAGACCCCATTTGCACAAGGTTGGATGTCGAGCTACTCATGTCCCGTTCCTCGTCCTCAGTGATCTCACTGAAGGTATGTTCTTCCCCCCAGCCACGTACAACACCACGGGTACCAGATAGGTGACAATGAGCACCCTGGGATGCCTGTTGTGGTTGGTCTTCCTCCTCCTCCCCCTTAAAGCCACATTCCTCCTCTGACTCCTCTTCCTCACAATCCTCTTCCAGCGTTGCCGCAGGCCCAGCAAGCGATGCTGATAAGGCTGTTTCTGGTGGTGATGGTGACCACAACTCTTCCTCTTCACGCTCATCTACGGCCTGATCCAGCTCTCTTCGCAGGGCATGCTCCGGGAAGAAAACAAATGGTATTATGTCGCTGATGGTGCCTTCGGTGCGACTGACTAGGTTTGTAACCTCCTCAAAAGGACGCATGAGCCTACAGGCATTGCGCATGAGCGTCCAGTAACGTGGCAAAAAAATTCCCAGCTCCGAAGAGGCTGTCCTAGCACCTCGGTCATACAAATACTCGTTAACAGCTTTTTCTTGTTGGAGCAGGCGTTCGAACATTAGGAGTGTTGAATTCCAACGTGTCGGGCTGTCGCAAATCAAGCGCCTCACTGGCATGTTTTTTCGCCGCTGGATATCTAAAAAGTGCGCCATGGCCGTGTAGGAACGCCTGAAATGGCCACACACCTTCCTGGCCTGCTTCAGAACGTCCTGTAAGCCTGGGTACTTATGCACAAAGCGTTGTACGATCAGATTACACACATGTGTCAACTTGCCCAAATTTAATGCCGCCAACAAATTTCTTCCGTTGTCACAAACCACTTTGCGATCTCCAGTTGGTGCGGATTCAGCCACTGATCCACCTGTGCATTCAGGGCAGACAGGAGTGCTGGTCCGGTGTGACTCTCTGCTTTCAGGCAAGTAAAACCCCAAGACGGCGTGACACTGCCGTATCCGGGATGTGGAATAGTACCTGGGGAGCTGTTGATGTGGAGCAAGACGCAGCAGCAGAAGAGGACTCAGCCAAGGAGTTTATGGAAGAGGATGGAGTAGGAGGAATAGAGGAGGTGGCAGCAGGCCTGCCTGTAAGTCATGGCGGTGTCACCAACTCCTCTGCAGAGCCACGCATTCCATGCTTGGCAGCCGTCAGCAGGTTTACCCAATGCGCAGTGTAGGTGATATACCTGCCCTGACCATGCTTTGCAGACCAGGTATCAGTGGTCAGATGGACCCTTGCCCCAACACTGTGTGCCAGACATGCCATTACTTCCTTTTGCACAATAAAGTACAGGTTGGGGATTTCCTTTTGTGCAAAGAAATTTTGGCCGGGTACCTTCCACTGCGGTGTCCCTATAGCTTCAAAGTTTTGGAACGCCTCAGACTCCACCAGCTTGTATGGTAAAAGCTGGCGGGCTAAGAGTTCAGACAAGCCAGCTGTCAGACGCTGGGCAAGGGGGTGACTTTGTGACATTTTCTTCTTACGCTCAAACATGTCCTTGACAGACACCTGACTGTGGGCAGATGAGCAGGAACTGCTTAAGGCAAGATATGGAGTGGCAGATGGTTGATAGGGGGCAAGGAGGACAGCAGTGGTTGACGTGGCTGAAGATGCTGGACCAGGAGGAGGATGGCGACTTTGAGTTTGTGTGCTGCTTGTACTCATGTGTTGATCCTATACGCGTTTGTGATGTGCGATCATGTGCCTTCGCAAAGCAGTTGTACCTAGGTGGTTGTTGGACTTCCCACGACTCAGTTTCTTTTGGCACAGGTTGCAAATGGCATTGCTGTTCTCAGAGGCAGACACACAAAAAAAATGCCACACTGCTGAGCTCTGCAATGACGGCATTCTGGTGGTGGACACAGCATGCATTGATTGGCGTGCTGTCTGGCTGACCCCTGGTGCCGATGCATGCTGTATGTCTGTGCCACTAGCTCCTTACGACAACCTCCCCCTGCTTCCAACTCGTCTCCTCCTCCTCTCTGTCTCCCCATCTTAACTTTCCCCCTGTTCTTCTTCTCTTCTAGCGTGCACCCACGTGACATCCACAAACACATCGTCATCATCAACCGCTTCACTTGTATCTGACAACTCAGCAAAGGAAGCAGCAGCGGGTACAACATCATCATCATCACACCGTACGTCCATGTGTGTAATGCTGCCTGACTGAGACATATCACTGTTATCTACATCCTCTGGCAATAATGCTTGCGCATCACTCATTTCTACCAACTGATGTGTAAATAACTCCTCTGACATATCAAGTGAAGCGGCTGTGGTGCTAGTGTTGGTGGTGGTGGCAGGTGGGCGAGTGGTAACTTGAGAGGTGCCCAAAGCCAAGCTGGGGGAGGATGGTGCGTCAAGGTTCCGAGCGGAAGCTGTAGAAGATTGGGTGTCCTGTGTTAGCCAGTCAACTATGTCCTCAGAACTTTTCGAGTTCAGGGTACGTGGCCTCTGAACACTGGGCATTATTCTAGGGCCAAAGGGAATCACAGCACCACGACCACGACGGCCCCTGCGGGGTGGCCTGCCTCTGCCTGTCATTTTTTTTCGAATAGTGGTACTATGCATGCAAGCTACTGTGACAACAGATATGAGTGGCACTGTGCACTGGCAGAAGTTGGCAGAGTAGACGCTGTAGGCCTGACACACACGCTTGCAGACAACTAACTGCTATTCAATCTATTTCAGTCAAAATTGTACTGGTGTGACACTGTGCCCTGGCAGGCCCTCAAATGCACATGTGTGAAGGAAACTGACTGCTATTATTTCACAGTCAAATTTCTAGTTTTTTTTTTTTAAATGTACACTACTGTTACACCAGATATGAGTTGCACTGGTGTGACACTGTGCCCTGGCAGGCCCTGAAACGCACATGTGTGAAGGAAACTGACTGCTATTATTTCACAGTCAAATTTCTAGTTTTTTTTTTTTAAATGTACACTACTGTTACACCAGATATGAGTTGCACTGGTGTGACACTGTGCCCTGGCAGGCCCTGAAATGCACACGTGTGAAGGAAACTTACTGCTATTATTTCCCAGTCAAATTTCTAGATTTTTTTTAAATGTACACTACTGTTACACCAGATATGAGTTGCACTGGTGTGACACAGTGCACTGGCAGGCCCTGAAATGCACACATGTGAAGGAAACTGACTGCTATTATTTCACAGTCAAATTTCTAGATTTTTTTAACCCCTTCCCGCCGTTACGACATGCTATGCCATCACGGATTAAGTGGGCTTTAAAGCCGTTGTGACGGCATAGCACGCCGTAACGGCTTTAAGCCCTGGAGCGCCCGGGTTACTTACCTTCCCGGCGCTCCGCTTCGGGAGGACTTCCTCACAGCCCAGGCAGCCCTCCCACGGCAAATCAGGCCCCCGGGGGCCATGTGATCGCTCTCAAAGAGCGATCACATGGCCCCCTATAGCTGGCTGTGGATCTGCCAGCAGGGGGACTGTCTAAAATATTAGACAGTCCCCCTGCTGGTGGGAAGTATAAAAAAAATATATTAAACATGTTTAAAAATAAATCAAATGTATTTATATATATATATAATATATGTATATATATTAAATATATAATATATATGTATATTATATATATTTAACGTCATACATAGTGTATTTTAATACTAATATAAGTACATATATTAGTATTAAAATACACTTAGAATGACGTTACATATATATAATATACATATATTATATATATAATAGATATATACACATATATTATATAAATAAATACGTATAATTACAATAATAAATAAAATAATAAAATTAATAAATAAAATATTCAAACAAAATTTAATATAAATTATATATACATATGTAATTTCATTCTAACTGTATTTTGTTATTAATATATATATATTGGTAACAAAATACACTTAGAATGACATTCTATATATATCTATCTATATATAAAATGCAAATAACCGCAAATATATATATATATATAGATAAATACATATAATTACATAAAATATTACATTAGTATACACGTAGAATTTAAATACCTATAAATGCATATGTATTAAAATTCTACGTGTATATTTAAGTAATATTTTAACATAATTAGGTGATTTGATTAATTAAAATTTGATTGACATGCCTGACAACACAGGGAGAAAGTGCAGAGAATTTAATTCGCAAGCACTATATTTGACCCTGTAACTCTCCAAAACAACATAAAACCTGTACATGGGGGGTACTGTTTTACTCGGGAGACTTCGCTGAACTCAAATATTAGTGTTTCAAATTGGCAAATTGTATTACAACGATGATATTTTAAGTAAAAGTGAAGTTTTTTGCATTTTTTACAAACGAACGGCACTTTTATGGACTATATTATTGTTGTAATATGTTTTACTGTTTTAAAACACTCATATTTGTGTTTAGTGAAGTCTCCCGAGAATAACAGTACCCCCCATGTACAGGTTTCATGGTGTTTTGGAAAGTCAGAGAGTCACATATAAGGCTTGCATTTCATTTTTTTTACATTGAAATTTGCCAGATTGGTTATGTTGCCTTTGAGAGCGTATGGTAGCCCAGGAATGAGAATTACCCCCATGATGGCATACCATTTGCAAAAGTAGACAACCCAAGGTATTGCTAGTGGGGTATGTCCAGTCTTTCTTAGTAGCCACTTAGTCACAAACACTGCCCAAATATTCGTTTTTTGCTTTTTTAACACAAAAACAAATATGAACGCTAACTTTGGCCAGTGTTTGTGACTAAGTGGCTACTAAAAAAGACTAAACATACCCCACTTTCAATACCTTTGGTTGTATACTTTTTAAAATGGCATGCCATTATGGGGGTAATTCTCATTGCTGGGCTACCACACCGTCTCAAAGGTAACATTGCCAATCTGGCAAATTTCTATTTGAAAATGGAACATTCTATATTTGACCCTGTAACTTTCCAAAACGCCCTAAAACCCGTTAATGGGGGATACTGTTGTACTCGTGAGACATCGCTGATTACAAATATGTGCAGTTTTGTGCAGTAAAACCTAACAGTATTATGGCATTCACAGCTAAAATGGCAGACGGAAATACAAATTGTAAAAAAAATCTTATTTTCTCACATTTTTTTTTAAATTTTATTCATAATGAATTATGTTCCATATATGAATAGTTAATGGTAAATTAAAGCCCTGTTTCTCCTGAACAAAATGATATATAATAAGTGTGGCTGCATATAATTTGAAAGAGGGGAACTACGGTTGAACAGACATGTAGCGCAAATTCTAGTTTTTGTTTACGTTTTGTTTTGATCAGAACGTGCACTATTGACTCCGTCCTTAAGGGGTTAAATGTACACTACTGTTACACCAGATATGAGTTGCACTGGTGTGACACTGTGCCCTGGCAGGCCCTGAAACGCACATGTGTGAAGGAAACTGACTGCTATTATTTCACAGTCAAATTTCTAGTTTTTTTTAAATGTGCACTACTGTTACACCAGATATGAGTTGCACTGGTGTGACACTGTGCCCTGGCAGGCCCTGAAACGCACACGTGTGAAGGAAACTGACTGCTATTATTTCACAGTCAAAAAAGTTTTTGTTTTTTTAAATGCTATTGTGACACCAGATATGAGTGGTGGCACTGGGCAAGTTGGCACAGTGTACGCTGTGAGCCTGACACACACGCTGGCAGGCAGGCACTGCAATTAGATTACACAGGGAAAAAAAAGCAGACTGATGTTCTAGCCCTAAAAAGGGCTTTTTGGGGTGCTGTCCTTACAGCAGAGATCAGATGAGTCCTTCAGGACTGTAGTGGACACTGAATACACTAGCCTAGCTATCAATTTAAATATTAAATCAGCAGCAGCACAATGTGCCTCCTCTCACTAAGAATGCAGCTTCAGAATGAATCTAAAATGGATGCTGTCCAGGAGGTGGGAGGGTCTGGGAGGGAGGGTTTGCTGCTGATTGGCTGGAATGTGTCTGCTGACTGTGAGGTACAGTGTCAAAGTGTACTCAATGATGACGAATAGGGGGCGGACCGAACATCGCATATGTTCGCCATCCGTGGCGAACGCGAACAAGCTATGTTCGCCAGGAACTATTCGCCAGCGAACCGTTCGGGACATCACTAGTACACACTATTTAGGAAGGACAGAAAAAAAACAGGAAAGGTGGTGAGGTATGTTTGTATGTCAACCATGAGTTAAAGCCAAATCTTAAGCAAGTGGAATGTGATGAGGAAAATATGGAAGCTTTATGGGTAAGTATCTGCTTGGGGCAAAAGAAGGGCAATCAATTATATATTGGGATATGTTATAAACCACCTTATGTTAATATTGACGAGGAACAACTGCTGTTTGAGAAAATTGAGAAAGCTGCAAATCTGGTTAACACTCTAATTATTTCAGATTTTAATTACCCGGAAATAAATTGGGACATAGGGACTAGTAGCTCATCAAAGGGAATTAGGTTTTTGAACTTGTTAAATGACACCTTCATGTCACAACTTGTACAAGCACCAACTAGAAAGGACGCTTGTCTGGACCCGGTTCTAACAAACAACGTTGATCTTTTTTTTTATTTAATTCAAATTTTATTGGTATATCAGATATTCAATGTGGGTACAGAAAGATAAAAAAGGGAGGTTAGTCATGGGGTAGATATCACAGTTTACACATATGATAAGGTGGTACATTATTTGTGTCAATATATCAGAACATAGTACATTATGGCTGGAAAATTATACAAAGTCTCTAACATGGGTATATTCCAGTTTGCTGTGTTTTATGAGGATATGTCTGTTCTGCAATATATATTTCCAGTGCATGTGTCTCTCAGCGAAATCTATGACTCGGGAACGTTGATCTTTTGACAAACATTCAAGTAGGTGAGCACTTGGGAAATAGTGATCACAATAGAGTGTCCTTTGAAATAAACTAAAAAAAAACAAAAGCACATGGGGTATACTAAAAAATATTATTTTAAAAAGGCCAATTTCTATAAGTTAAGGGCAGCTTTACAATATATTGACTGGCATAAACTCTTTAGTGAAAAGAACATGGAGGATAAATGGAACATCTTCCAACAAATATTAGAAAGGCACATTTCTCAGTATGTACCATTGGGTAATAATTATAAAAGAAACAAATTGTAACCAATGTGGCTTAGTAGAGAAGTAAAACAAGAGATTACAAATAAGAAATGGGGATTTAAAGCATTTAAATAAGACAAATCAGATGCATCCTATAAAAGATATAAGGAAGCCAATAATGCGTGCAAAAAGGCGATTAGATTCTCTAAACTTCAAAATGAAAAAATGATAGCCAAAGAAAGCAAAACCAACCCCCAAAGCATTATTTAACCCTGTAACACCGTTACAGCGTTCTATGCCGTCCCCATTTAAATGGGCTTTAAAGCTATTGCAGCGGAATAGAACACCGTAACGGCTTAAGCCCCCAGGAGGTAAAATTTACTGACCTACGCCATGATACTCTTCGGGGGGACTGCCTAAATGCCCAGGCAGTCCTCCCCAGGCAAATCAGACCCCCGGTGGCCATGTGATCACTCTGTGGATCTGTATAGCTGGCCATGTGATCGCTCTGTGGCTCTGTATAGCCAGTTGTGCATCTGCCAGCAGAGGGACTCTCTGAAACGTCAGACAGTCCCCCTGCTGGTGGGAAATGTAATTTTTTTTTATAGAAACGTTTAAAATAAATGTTATATATATATATATATATATATATATATATATATATATATATATATATATAAATATGTGCTCGGAATTTAATACGTAATGGATAGTATCTGAAAAGGAAAAGTTGGTTGTGGTGTGCCGAAGCCAACATACGAGTGGGCCTGTAAATAAAAGAGGGCAAAAGAGAAGTTCGAGAAAAGACACACTTTATTGCATTTTACATAACCAAGTTCCTGAAGGCTTGACAAAGCTCTCTTTCTGGTCGTGGTATATATGTATGATATATGGAGGATTTCCATCGACCCAGTCTCTTGATGATGTGGACCGGGTGTTTGTGCTAGAGGCTGATGAAGCGGCTCCTATGCGGAAGGAGTGCCCGGAGAATGATGCCGGATTGTAACCCAGTTTGGATAGTAATGTTCTGACGTGTGCTGTGAATTTAGCCATGGTGAGTGGGTGCCCTTGTAGTGATAAGAGCGGAGAGTCTGGTAAGAGCGTGTGATGGGTTGACCGTAGGTGGTCTAGCGCCTTGACCAGACACCAGGCGTTATCGGTAGGAAAGAGAGGAATGATGGTGGGGTGTTGTGAGTGATTAGTTTTTGTTGATGGGAGCATAAGTACTTTGTGATCTTCCACCTTATTGAGGTGTAAGTCTTTGTGGCTGTGCGTGATATCCCCTTAGCAAACAACCGTGAACTCTCTGGGTCTGAGAAAACCGTAGAAAGCAAGATAAATAGCAGATTTAATCACCAGGTTTGTGTTGGGATTGAACGGGGATTCGTCAAGGAGATTGCTGAGTGATCTAAAGATAGGCCCATCTATAGGCAGTCTTGTAGTGGTGAGTGGAACAGAAACCTTTAATATACCTTTCAAGACCTTTTTAATGGGATATGATGACAAGAAGGCGGTATTGTTATGAAAAGTAAGTAAGTGCCCTATTGTAGGAGATAGCTGTGTTAGGTGATAGTGCTTGGTGAGTGAGAGTCCTAGAGTGGTGCATAAGTGCGCTCAATCCAGGATTAGTTTGTGAAATTGTGGTGTCCTGGATGGCTGGTGGTGAGCCGTAGGGAGTGCCTAGAAGAATACCTGGAATTGAGAGCGAGAAAGAGCGTCAGCGGCCGTGTTGTGGATACCCGGGATGTGAAAACAAACTAGGTGAAACTGGACAGTTGCTGCCAGCCAGGTCAGCTTGCGAATCAGCCGCATTATAGTAACGGAAGATGAGCGCCCCTTGTTTATGATATCGCAAGCCGCCGAGTTGTCAGAATAGCATTTTACTGCCTTGCCGGACCAGAGATGACCCCAGGTGTGTGCGGCCGCCACAATGGGATAAATTTCGAATAATGCATCCGTCTCAGTGGGTCAGTGATCCCTGAACCAGTGGTTCCCGAAGATGGCTGCGAAACCAGTGTTGACTGCAGCGTCTGTGTAAATGATGGGTGAAGAAATGGAGAGAGGGGGGATAAACATGGAGATATTGTTCCAATCTGCCAAAAACTTCCCCCACATAGCTAAGTCAGCCTTGGCGTGGGGGTCCAATGAAACTGGGCAGGAGTCCGGTACCCCGTGGAGCAGGCAGAGAAGCCTGGATATAAAAGACCTTCCCTGCGGAATGATGCGCATGGTGAAGTTAAGCGATCCCAGAAGGGACTGAAATTCCCTTTTCGTGCATACATCACTCCACAGGAACATGTCTATCTTCCCTCTCAAGCGGATCAGTTTGTCGTGGGGAAGGCTAGCTCGGAGGGTAACAGAATCCAGCTCTATCCCCAAAAAGGTTAGTTTAGTTGTGGGGCCGATAGTTTTTGATGGGGATAATGGTACACCAAGTGTGGAGAAAAGTGCTGAAGTACTGCGGATAGTGGTGGGTGTTTGTGCCCCTGGCTCTATCAGTAAGAAGTCGTCTAATTAGTGGATGACAGAGTGACAACTGAGGACGTTCAGAAGCAGCCAGCATAGAGTCTCAGCGAAAATATTGAACAGTTTGGGGCTGCTTCGAGAACCGAAAGTGAGTCGTGTGGAAAAGTAGTACTTTTCTTGCCATTTAACACAAATGCCAGAGTGAGGGGTGCATGAGTAGTAATTTGAAAGCATTTGTGATATCCGTTTTGCTGAGCCAGGGGCGACTACCAGTTGAGATAATGGATTGTATGGCGTCGTCAATTGTTACGTACTGAAGTGAGAATTTGTCTACGGGTATGAGTGCGTTAATGCTGGGAACAAAAGAGGAGTGCGGTGCCGATAAATCGATAATTAGCCGTTTTTTATTAGAATATTTGTGTACTGCGACACCAATGGGATTAGTTGATTTGATTTGTTGTATAGGTACTTGAATGAGCGTAACTGTTTTTTTACTGAGAAACCGGAGCTATGGATTAAACCCATTGAATATTTTATAATTAGCGAAGGCTGTGACAGTATGTTTTAAATAACCAATTTATACTGTGGCAAGAGTGCATGGTGTTTTGAGGCCTAGACATGGTTGAAACCAAAGTGAGTAAATACTATACCTGGATTTGTAAATACAAGAACTTGAATTTGATAACTTTATGCAGAAATACAAGAAAAACAAGGCAATCTGTGGAGCCAAAGAAATGTAACAGAGGCTAAAATTAATGACTGCGTAACCTAAGGAGAAAACATAGTAAAATAAAATGAAAATGTAGGGTTTTACCAGTATTAACCCCAGAAGATCGTGTTATTAATATATGTTTGTAATGTTTGTACAGGGTTGGCGTGAATTCTGCCAATTTTATTTAATTCATTAATGAACTTTAAAACATAGTTTAATTAACTACGTATGCGTTGGAATAAATAACCGAGTACTAAGATAAAGTGACTGAGGTTTTAATATTAAATATATTTAATATTTAAACATAGTTAAACCGAGAACCACAGGGTTGGTGGTAAATGGTTGTAGTAATAAACGGATTTAATAACTCATACTGACAGGTTTAATACAAACAGTCAAATAACCGAATGGAAAGTATATATAAATATGTAAGATATAAAAGAGAGCGCATACAATAAATAACAAAATCTATGTGGTAGCCAGTGTATAGTCTGAATAAAAAAATCAGCAAGTGGATACTTTGAGTTAATAAATGTTGCAAAGAGTATAATTCTTAAGCTTGGAGTATCTACTAAATAAAAAAACAATAATAAGGAAAAATAGATGCTATTACCCTGGACTGATATATTATGTTAGCATCAATATAAAAATATATGAGTATGAAAAGTAAATCAGTAATTTTTATCATAGGGTTCGATATATACCTGAAAATTAATGTATTTCAATGTTATTTTTATGCAGTTTTTAAATAACACTAGAAAAGTACTGTGTTATAGCTTTTGATATCTGTGCATATACGTAAGTTAAAATACACTGTAGTGTTGTCAATTATAATTCCACAGAGAAGTCAATGCATACTACAATATTGACAAGACTTTTCTAAGCTATTGTTTTTAAAGAGAGCGTATGTCTTTAAGAATTTTGAAATCATTTACCCGGCAAGGTATAAAACCACAGAGTAACGGCTTTAGCACCTATCTTGAAAAAGCCCTCATAAGAAGGGTGAAACTCGTTGATGAGGTGCGATAGGTATTTTGCAGCATATCCTCTTCCACAAAGTTCCTGAAAGAAGTCGGACTTATCCACAGTGTTTCCCCATTGAATCGTTTTCGGACAGCCCACCTGAGTGCACCAGGTAGACGCTGTCTCTTTTGGGGAACCGGATTATCCGTTTGGAACTACAGGAGAACAAACTGCCACGAGGATTATTCAGCATGGTCCCTAACAATGAGTACCATACTTTAATCAATTTCTTGTAAGAGTTCCTATGTTGGGGGGGGGATCTTTTTTATATTCTGGGGCAATACATGTTAAAAAGAGTTACACTATATATTCTTTTTGTCTCTCTTTGCCTCAAGGAATTTCCATAACACATCTCTGGGTCCCCTTTTACTACTAAAGAATCTGGACTTCCCCCCCAGGACCTTATTCGTTTATTTTACAGACTTTGGACTTCTTTAAGACATTTACAACACCATTGTTTTTTACTAAGAATTTTTATATACAGTTCTTTTTTATTATAGTGTTTGTATTTTTTCTACTACAGTCTTTTAGATAGAACTTGCATATGTCTGCATCCTTACTATATTTAAGGGGATTATTTGCCAAGCGCTGACAATATAAACTAGCAATATATAAATATGTGTGTTATATAAATGGAAAGAGAAAAAGTCAGCACTAGATTGCCACACAAGAAAATAATAGTAAGGCTGCAATCCTTAAAAGGGAGTCCCCTATAATCCCCTAATGGTAAGAAATGATGCAAAATAGAACAAAAAAAGGTTGCGCCTAAAATATACAGTAAAACATATAAAAGTGAATATAATAAATAATATAAAATAATACAATTTAATATTAAATATTAAATGAAATATAAATGGATAATTGGCAATAGTCCAAAACACTTATCATAAGTCCATAATGGTAGATGCCATGTATAAGAACAGGATCTCTGTTCTTATACATGGCATCTACCATTATGGACTTATGATAAGTAGTGATGTACCGAACTGTCCGCCGGCGAACAGTTCCCGGCGAACTTAGCGTGTTCGCGTTCGCCGCGGCAGGCGGACACATGCGCAGTTCGATCCGCCCCCATACGTCATCATTGGGCAAACTTTGACCCTGTGCCTCTCGGTCAGCAGACACATTCCAGCCAATCAGCAGCACTCCCTCCCTTCCACACCCTCCAACCTCCCTCCCAGCATCCATTTTCGATTCATTCTGAAGCTGCATGCTTAGTGAGAGGAGGGAAAGTTTAGCTGCTGCTGATTAGATAGGGAAATTCATAGCTAGGCTAGGGTATTCAGTGTCCACTACAATCCTGAAGGACTCATCTGATCTCTGCTGTAAGGACAGCACCCCAAAAAGCCCTTTTTAGGGCTAGAACATCAGGCTGCTTTTTTTTTTTTTTCCTGTGTAATGTAATTGCAGGTGCCTGCCTGCCAGCTTCTGTGTGAGGTTCACATTGGATACTGTGCCCACTTGCCCAGTGCCACCACTCATATCTGTTTTTACAATAGGTTAAGCTTTAGATTTAAAAGAAATCATTTTTTTTTCACTGTAATAGAAGAGCAGTTGCCTGCCTGCCAGCTTCTGTGTCAGGTTGGATGCCTTGCCCATTTGCACAGTCAGTGCCACCACTCATATCTGTTTTTACAATAGGTTAAGCTTTAGATTTAAAAGAAATATTTTTTTTTCACTGTAATAGAAGAGCAGTTGCCTGCCTGCCAGCTTCTGTGTCAGGTTGGATGCCTTGCCCATTTGCACAGTCAGTGCCACCACTCATATCTGTTTTTACAATAGGTTAAGCTTTAGATTTAAAATAAATAATTTGTTTTCACTGTAATAGAAGAGAAGTTGCCTGCCTGCCAGCTTCTGTGTGAGGTTCACATTGGATACTGTGCCCTCTTGCCCAGTGCCACCACTCATATCTGTTTTTACAATAGGTTAAGCTTTAGATTTAAAAGAAATATTTTTTTTTCACTGTAATAGAAGAGCAGTTGCCTGCCTGCCAGCTTCTGTGTCAGGTTGGATGCCTTGCCCATTTGCACAGTCAGTGCCACCACTCATATCTGTTTTTACAATAGGTTAAGCTTTAGATTTAAAATAAATAATTTGTTTTCACTGTAATAGAAGAGAAGTTGCCTGCCTGCCAGCTTCTGTGTGAGGTTCACATTGGATACTGTGCCCACTTGCCCAGTGCCACCACTCATATCTGTTTTTACAATAGCTTAAGCTTTAGATTTAAAATAAATAAAAAAATTTCACTGTAATAGAAGAGCAGTTAGTTGTCTGCAAGCGTCTGGGTGTCAGGCCTACTTCAGCGTGTGCTCTGCAGACCTGTGCCAGCGTGCTTTGACAGTTGCCAATCAGATCTGGTGTCTCTTTAGCGTGCTTTTACAAAGAAAAAAGGTTTCCAGTGTAAGCTAATAGCAGCCAGTCAGTGTCCTTCAAGCGGCTCTGTCAGGCCTTCCTTCAGCGTGTGCCCTGCACAACCCTGCCAGCGTACTTTGACAGTTGCCACTCATATCTGGTGTCTCTATAGCGTGCTTTTACAAAGAAAAAAGGTTTCCAGTGTAAGCTGATAGCAGCCAGTCAGTGTCCTTCAAGCGGCTCTGTCAGGCCTTCCTTCAGCGTGTGCCCTACACAACACTGCCAGCGTGCTTTGACAGTTGCCAATCATATCTGGTGTCTCTTTAGCGTGCTTTTACAAAGAAAAAAGGTTTCCAGTGTAAGCTAATAGCAGCCAGTCAGTGTCCTTCAAGCGGCTCTGTCAGGCCTTCCTTCAGCGTGTGCCCTGCACAACCCTGCCAGCGTACTTTGACAGTTGCCACTCATATCTGGTGTCTATATAGCGTGCTTTTAAAACCAAAATTTTGTTTCCACTGTAATAGAAGAGCAGTTGCCTGCCTGCCAGCTTCTGTGTGAGGTTCACAGTGGACACTGTGCCCTCTTGCCCAGTGCCACCACTCATATCTGTTTTTACAATAGCTTAAGCTTTAGATTTAAAATAAATAATTTTTTTTCACTGTAATAGAAGAGCAGTTAGTTGTCTGCAAGCGTCTGGGTGTCAGGCCTCCTTCAGCGTGTGCTCTGCAGACCTGTGCCAGCGTGCTTTGACAGTTGCCAATCATATCTGGTGTCTCTTTAGCGTGCTTTTACAAAGAAAAAAGGTTTCCAGTGTAAGCTAATAGCAGCCAGTCAGTGTCCTTCAAGCGGCTCTGTCAGGCCTTCCTTCAGCGTGTGCCCTGCACAACCCTGCCAGCGTACTTTGACAGTTGCCACTCATATCTGGTGTCTCTATAGCGTGCTTTTAAAACCAAAATTTTGTTTCCACTGCAATAGAAGAGCAGTTGCCTGCCTGCCAGCTTCTGTGTGAGGTTCACAGTGGATACTGTGCCCTCTTGCCCAGTGCCACCACTCATATCTGTTTTTACAATAGCTTAAGCTTTAGATTTAAAATAAAAAATTTTTTTCACTGTAATAGAAGAGCAGTTAGTTGTCTGCAAGCGTCTGGGTGTCAGGCCTACTTCAGCGTGTGCTCTGCAGACCTGTGCCAGCGTGCTTTGACAGTTGCCAATCATATCTGGTGTCTCTTTAGCGTGCTTTTACAAAGAAAAAAGGTTTCCAGTGTAAGCTAATAGCAGCCAGTCAGTGTCCTTCAAGCGGCTCTGTCAGGCCTTCCTTCAGCGTGTGCCCTGCACAACCCTGCCAGCGTACTTTGACAGTTGCCACTCATATCTGGTGTCTCTATAGCGTGCTTTTACAAAGAAAAAAGGTTTCCAGTGTAAGCTAATAGCAGCCAGTCAGTGTCCTTCAAGCGGCTCTGTCAGGCCTTCCTTCAGCGTGTGCCCTGCACAACACTGCCAGCGTGCTTTGACAGTTGCCAATCATATCTGGTGTCTCTTTAGCGTGCTTTTACAAAGAAAAAAGGTTTCCAGTGTAAGCTAATAGCAGCCAGTCAGTGTCCTTCAAGCGGCTCTGTCAGGCCTTCCTTCAGCGTGTGCCCTGCACAACCCTGCCAGCGTACTTTGACAGTTGCCACTCATATCTGGTGTCTCTATAGCGTGCTTTTAAAACCAAAATTTTGTTTCCACTGTAATAGAAGAGCAGTTGCCTGCCTGCCAGCTTCTGTGTGAGGTTCACAGTGGATACTGTGCCCTCTTGCCCAGTGCCACCACTCATATCTGTTTTTACAATAGCTTAAGCTTTAGATTTAAAATAAAAAAAAAAAATTCACTGTAATAGAAGAGCAGTTAGTTGTCTGCAAGCGTCTGGGTGTCAGGCCTACTTCAGCGTGTGCTCTGCAGACCTGTGCCAGCGTGCTTTGACAGTTGCCAATCATATCTGGTGTCTCTTTAGCGTGCTTTTACCAAGAAAAAAGGTTTCCAGTGTAAGCTAATAGCAGCCATTCAGTGTCCTTCAAGCGGCTCTGTCAGGCCTTCCTTCACCGTGTGCCCTGCACAACCCTGTCAGCGTACTTTGACAGTTGCCACTCATTTCTGGTGTCTCTATAGCGTGCTTTTACAAAGAAAAAAGGTTTCCAGTGTAAGCTAATAGCAGCCAGTCAGTGTCCTTCAAGCGGCTCTGTCAGGCCTTCCTTCAGCGTGTGCCCTGCACAACACTGCCAGCAAGCTTTGACAGTTGCCAATCATATCTGGTGTCTCTTTAGCGTGCTTTTACAAAGAAAAAAGGTTTCCAGTGTAAGCTAATAGCAGCCAGTCAGTGTCCTTCAAGCGGCTCTGTCAGGCCTTCCTTCAGCGTGTGCCCTGCACAACCCTGCCAGCGTACTTTGACAGTTGCCACTCATATCTGGTGTCTCTATAGCGTGCTTTTAAAACCAAAATGTTGTTTCCACTGTAATAGAAGAGCAGTTGCCTGCCTGCCAGCTTCTGTGTGAGGTTCACAGTGGATACTGTGCCCTCTTGCCCAGTGCCACCACTCATATCTGTTTTTACAATAGCTTAAGCTTTAGATTTAAAATAAATAATTTTTTTTCACTGTAATAGAAGAGCAGTTAGTTGTCTGCAAGCGTCTGGGTGTCAGGCCTACTTCAGCGTGTGCTCTGCAGGCCTGTGCCAGCATGCTTTGACAGTTGCCAATCATATCTGGTGTTTCTTTAGCGTGCTTTTACAAAGAAAAAAGGTTTCCAGTGTAAGCTAATAGCAGCCAGTCAGTGTCCTTCAAGCGGCTCTGTCAGGCCTTCCTTCAGCGTGTGCCCTGCACAACCCTGCCAGCGTACTTTGACAGTTGCCACTCATATCTGGTGTCTCTATAGCGTGCTTTTAAAACCAAAATTTAGTTTACACTGTAATAGAAGAGCAGTTGCCTGCCTGACAGCTTCTGTGAGAGGTTCACAGTGGATACTGTGCCCTCTTGCCCAGTGCCACCACTCATATCTGTTTTTACAATAGCTTAAGCTTTAGATTTAAAATAAATAATTTTTTTTCACTGTAATAGAAGAGCAGTTAGTTGTCTGCAAGCGTCTGGGTGTCAGGCCTACTTCAGCGTGTGCTCTGCAGACCTGTGTGAGGAGGAGGAACGGGAAATGAGTAGCTCGGCATCCAACCTTGTGCAAATGGGGTCTTTCATGCTGTCGTGCCTGTTGAGGGAACCTCGTATAAAAAGGCTGAAGGAGAACAACCTGTGCTGGGTGTCCACGCTACTAGACCCCCGGTCTCTATTCTGCTCTGTGTCAGTGTGTGTCAGGGGTTTTGAGGACAGGTGTCAATCCATATCTGCCAAGTGACCCTATGTAGGGGGAACAGTCCCTTTTATGCTCTGTGTCAGTGTGTATCAGGGGCTTTGAGGACAGGTGTCAATCCATATCTGCCAAGTGACCCTATGTAGGGGGAACAGTCCCTATTCTGCTCTGTGTCAGTGTGTATCAGGGGTTTTGAGGACAGGTGTCAATCCATATCTGCCAAGTGACCCTATGTAGGGGGAACAGTCTCTATTCTGCTCTGTGTCAGTGTGTATCAGGGATCATTAGGATAGGTGTCAATCCATATCTGCCAAGTGGCCCTATGTAGGGGGAACAGTCCCTATTCTGCTCTGTGTCATTGTGTATCAGGGATTTGACTATCTTTATTCAGATTGAAAAATTACAATTCCAGGAAAAATTTAACAAACATTTACAAGAACATGTTATGCACATCATAGAAACAACGTGAACCTCTTTAAAGCCACAAACTTAAGACAAAAAATACGTACACACAATGTGTAAGGGTTTGAAAGAATATTCTGAATCCTTACATGTTTACTTTATCGTTTGTTTGATTTTTGTGAACCATATATAAACTACAAGCAGCGTGAAAACTATAAAAAACTCAAGTGGCCATGCTGATCAAATTAAATAGTATGCTTTACACAGCGTATAAGGGTGATGTCACAGCACAACGGGAATCTAACAGGGGAAGAGGTGAAAGTCATCCTCCCACGACCCCGCCATATCTGCCAAGTGACCCTATGTAGGGGTAACAGTCTCTATTCTGCTCTGTGTCAGTGTGTATCATGGTCTCTGAGGACAGGGAACAGTCTCTATTCTGCTCTGTGTCAGTGTGTATCAGGGGCTTTGAGGACAGGTGTCAATGTTAGGTGATTTCTGCCCTTTATGGATTAAAAGCAGACTCTGCATCAACTGTGCAATTTTCCATGGGAGTTTTGCCATGGATCCACCTCCGGCATGCCACAGTCCAGGTGTTAGTCCCCTTGAAACAACTTTTCCATCACTTTTGTGGCCAGAAAGAGTCCCTGTTGGTTTTAAAATTCGCCTGCCCATTGAAGTCAATGGCGGTTCGCGCGGTTCGCCGGTTCGCGAACATTTGCGGAAGTTCGCGTTCGCCGTTCGCGAACCGAAAATTTCGGGTTTGCGACAACACTAATGAAAAGTGTTTTGGACTATTGCCAATTATCCATTTATATTTCATTTAATATTTAATATTAAATTGTATTATTTTATATTATTTATTATATACACTCTTATATGTTTTACTGTATATTTTAGGCGCAACCTTTTTTTGTTCTATTTTGCATCATGTGTGTTATATAGTTCGTGTGCACAAAATGTTTGTATTTGCATTAAGTATAGTGTGTATTCGTCTAATTCCGCACGAATAGAAATATTGCATGAATCAGGTAAGTATGCGAGGGATGAACAGAATATTGCACGAATCACTAAATGCCCGAACGGGTAAGTATATATGTACATAGTTTGTTTGTATGAACGAACGGTATATCAAAAATTGTAACGAATTGCACCAGAGTTTTACCTGGACGTAGGTTGGCAGTGTAGACCGTACGAGTGCCCCATGAAACGTAAGTATAGCCGGCGTTGGACTAATTTAGTCGTACGGACGTGGAAATGCACGAACAGGTAAGTATTCGTGAACGGGTAGTGTAAAAGAAAAAGGGAGCCTACCCCTACGTTGTTAGGCCCGAACGGAGGGAAATAGCCGAACGCTATTTCCCTCACTAGCTAACGTGAGCGTGCCGGTCTCGTGACCGGAAGCCAAGTACTGCGACCGGGGAGAAGACCGGTGGCAGACTGCAGAACGGCCGGAGAATTTCAGCTGGAGACTGGAGCTGTTTGACGGGAAGCTCAGACGGAAGTGCTGGTTGCTAGGAGACAATCAACTGGATCGGCAGAGGTGAGTAGGGGCTGGGAGTTTAAGTAGGGGATTTATTCCTCCCACAAATTCAGGCCTAATGGCCTTTCTACATATATATAAACTAGCAATATATCAATATGTGTTTTATATAGTATATATAATGTCATATATATGTGTATTTTAATGTTAATATAAGGTGTAAAGAATGCACAAGCAATGTATACCCTTAATGGAAGCAAATTAGGTATAATAAAACACAAAAAGGACTTGGGAATTGTTATAGACAACAAACTATGCAACAATGTGCAATGTCAATCAGCAGTGGCTAAGGCCAGTAAGGTATTGTCATGTATGAAAAAGGGCATTCATTCTCGGGATGAGAATATCATTGTGCCTCTTTATAAATCACTGGTAAGACCACATATTAAATATGCTGACCAATTTTGGGCACCTGTTCTAAAGAAGGATATTATGGCACTAGAAAAAAGTGCAGAGGCGGGCTACAAAATTAATAAAAGGAATGGAACATATCAGCTATAAAGAAAGGTTATCAAATTTAAACCTCTTTAGTTTAGAAAAATGTCACCTGAAAGGGTATATGATAAAATTATACAAATATATTTGGGGCCAATCCAAACCATTGTGTGGAAATCTATTCACAAACCGGACTTTACATAGGACATGAGGTCATGCGTTTAGACTGTAAGAAAGAAGATTTCGTCTAAGGCAAAGAAAAGGCTTTTTAATTTAAGAACAATAAGGATGTGGAATTCTTTGCCTGAAGAAGGGGTTTTATCAGAGTCCATACAGATGTTCAAAGATCAACTAGATGCATACGTGCAAAAACAGAATATTCAAGGTTCTATATAGGGTTATAACGTCTTGATCCAAGGATAAATCTGCCATTCTGGGGGTCAATAAGGATTTTTTTGTGCCTTCTTTTGGATTAACAGCAGAAAACAAATATGAGGAAGGCTGAACTTGATGGACGCAAGTCTCTTTTCAGCTAAGTAACTATGTAACTATGTGCCAAGACTACGTATGTGATGTTCTGACATGGTCAAGTGCAAAACTACGCATGTGAAGTCATTGCAATGTATAAGGCAAACATTTACCCTATCAGTGATGTAATGTTAGTTAGTCTAACATTAACTCTTTCATGGATTGAGTGTTAGTCAGTCTCATTTATCTTTTCCAAAGGCCCAGTGGCATATATAGAGGAAAAGGTGCGAAAAAAGGGAGGAGGGACTGAAGTGGAAAGTACACTAAATAAAGGTTAGATCACAAGATGTGGGTTTCAAATATAAAGGAAAGACAACAAAAAATTCAATATAATGCCATGGGACACAGACACTCCGACCTGTGCTGATGCAGGAGCAGCAAAGATAGAGAAAGTAGTTATCCTGCCAAATATTTGTTGTTATGTTCCAATCTGTTTCTTTGCTGGTTTGGAGTTCAGTAAAGAAAGCAAAGAAAAATAAGAAGCCTCCTGTCATGTTATAAAATGTATATACACTAAAAATACAAATAGCTATTTAAGTCTTAATCCATACACTCTTAAAACAATAAAATTCATGTAAACATGATGTGTTTGCATCTTCACCATTCACACCTCCATTATTTTGAAAAAAAAAAGTACATTTTTAATACTGTATATGCAAGGAACATTACATATACTATTGTTTAGGCCATGTAAGTTGCACACAAAAAATAAATTCAATTTCAACACTAATTTCCACACGGTTTTCCTTACCACATAAATATGCATAAACCAATAAGAAACAAAACAAATCAACCTTGATAAAATGAAACTTACCCTACTAAACTATTAAGCAGTAATAGTTGCTTTGGATTAAAGGTACACTCTAATTAACAACAAAAACATATTTACTTTAATGTTACTGAACCTTGCACTTAGCTTAAGTCTACTTCCCTATAAAATGATCAAAAAAACACGCACACATGATTTTTATTGCAGGATTATTTAAACAAGGACACCCACCTCAATGGGAGAAGGCATAAAAAAAAAAAAAACATAAGAAAAATAAGTTCTAATCAATATGTAAATCATAAACATCTCTGGTATGGCACTTTCATGGTTAAAAATGGTGAGTGTGCAAATGATTGCTACATGTGTTTTACTCTAAATGAATGAAGATTGTGACCGTACATGTATAGCTATGATTAACCCCTTAAAACCGGAGGGCGTACTATTACGCCATATTCTAAGCGTACCTCACAATCACATGGCCGGGCTAGCTGCCTGGTGCATTGCCAGCAGGGGGACTAACTGTAATGACAGGTAGTCCCCCTGCTGGCTGGAAATAAAATAAAATAAATAAGTGATGTGATCTAAGTATATATATACACATATGCATGCACACACATACACTGTCTATGTGTATTTTACTATTAATATATATATAATTATATATACATATATATATATATATATATATATATATATATATATATATATATTAATATCAAATTACACGTAGACCGATACTGATTAAATATATATAATTATTGTCATATATATATTTATATATTATATTAAAAAATATATTTTAATACGTTAAAAAATGTAATTAAAAAATAATTAAAAATATATAGATTCAAACTTCAAACTAAAAAAAATTGGTCTAGATGAATATTCTTGTTCTTGGGTAGAACAGTGGCTTAAGGATAGAGTACAGCGAGTTGTCATAAATGGTAAATTTTCAAGCTGGACAAAAGTGGTAAGTGGTGTCCCTCAGGGTTCTGTTTTGGGACCGCTTCTATTTAACATATTTATAAATGATCTTGAAATGGGCATTGAAAGCCATGTATCAGTGTTTGCAGATGACACAAAACTTTGTAAAGTAATAAAATATGAGCAGGATATTGCCTTGCTGCAGAGGGATTTGGATAGATTGGGGGACTGGGCACTAAAATGGCAGATGAAATTTAACTTAGAAAAATGCAAAGTTATGCACTTTGGGGTTAAGAATGCACAAGCAATTTACACCCTAAATGGTAGTGAACTAGGGATAACCACACACGAGAAGGATTTGGGAATTGTTATAGACAACAAATTAGGTAGCAATATGCAATGTCAATCTGCCGTTGCTAAGGCCAGTAAGGTTTTGTCATGTATAAATAGGGGCATAAATTCTCGAGATGAAAATATAATTTTGCCTCTTTATAAATCGCTGGTAAGACCACACCTTGAATATGCTGTGCAATTTTGGGCACCTGTTCTAAAGAAGGATATCATGGCACTAGAAAAAGTGCGGAGACGAGCTACAAAATTGATAAAAGGAATGGAGCATTTTAGTTATGAAGAAAGGTTAAAAAATTAAAATCTCTTCAGTTTGGAAAAACAGCGCCTTAGAGGGGATATGATAACATTATACAAATATATTCGGGGCCAGTACAAACCATTATCTGGAAATCTATTCATAAACAGGGCTATACATAGGACACGAGGTCACACAGTTAGGCTTGAAGAAAGGAGATTTAATCTAAGGCAAAGAAAAGTTTTTTTTACAGTAAGAGCAATAAGGATATGGAACTCATTGCCGGAAGAGGTGGTTTTGTCAGAGTCTATACAGATTTAAATTGCAATTGGATAAATACTTGCAAAAACATAACATACAGGGATACAATTTCTAATTAGTGGGATAATAGCTGCTTGATCCAAGGAGACATCTGACTGCTATTTTGGGGTCAAGAAGGAATTTTTTCCTAGTTTGTTGCAAAATTGGAAGCGCTCCAGACTGGGTTTTTTGCCTTCTTTTGGATCAACAGCAAAAGCATATGTGAGGAAGGCTGAACTTGATGGACGCAAGTCTCTTTTCAGCTATGTAACTATGTAACTATGTAATAGATGTGTGTTATTTTGTTCTAACTGTATTGTGATATTAATATATAAATATATATATTTATATCAGAATACATGTAGAACAAAATAATATATATATATATATATATATATATATATCTATATACATAAATATATACGTTTATATCACTATATATATATATATATATATATATATATATATATATATATAGTGATATAACCTGGCCTGGCTGACCTGGCCTGACCTGGCTGACAACCCATGCTGAAAGTATAGGGAATTTAATTTGCTAGCACTATATTTAACCCTATAACTTTCCAAAACACCATAAAACCTGTACATGGGGGTTACTATTTTACTCGGGAGACTTCGCTGAACACAAATATTAGTGTTTCAAAACAGTAAAATGTATTACAACGATGATATTGCCAGTAAAAGTGATGTTTTTGGCATTTTTCACGCACAAACAGCACTTACACGGATGATATTATTGCTGTGATACTTTTTACTGTTTTGAAACACAAATATGTGTTCAGCAAAGTCTCCCGAGTATAACAGTACCCCTCATGTACAGGTTTTATGGTGTTTTCAAAAGTTACAGCGTCAAATATAAGGCTTGTGTTTCATTTTTTTCACATTAAAATTCGCTAGATTGGTTACGTTGCCTTTGAGATCCTACAGTAGCCCAAGAATGAAAATTACCTCTATGATGGCATACCATTTTCAATAGTAGACATCCCAAGGTATTGCAAATGGGGTATGTCCAGTCATTTTTAGTAGCCACTTAGTCAAAAACACTGGCCAAAATTGGTGTTTTTTGCATTTTTCACACACAAACAAATACTAACGCTAACTTTGGCCAGTGTTTGTGACCAAATGGCTACTAAAAAAGACTGGACATACCCCATTTACAATACCTTGGGTTGTCTACTATTGCAAATGGTATGCAATTATGGGTGTAAATTTAATTCCTGGGCTACTATACAGTCTCAAAGGCAACGTAACCAATCTGGAGAATTTAAATTTCAAATGTAACGTGCTATATTTGACCCTGTAACTTTCCAAAACACCATAAAACCTGTACATTGGGGGTACTGTTTTACTCGTGAGACATCGCTGAATACAAATACGTGTACTTTATTGCAGTAATAGCTAACAGTATTGTGGCATTCACAGTTAAAATGCCATGCAGAACTAAAAAAATAATCTTAATTTCTCATTTTTTTATATTTTAATCATATTTAATTACGTTTAATATACAAATATTTGATGTGACATGAAAGCCCTGTTTCTCTTGAACAAAATGATATATGAGAAGTGTGGGTGCACATAATATGAACGAGTGTATTATGCCTGAACACACAAATAGCGCAAATTCAAGGTTTTGTTAGCGTTTTGTTTTGATCACAACTTGTACAACTGCCTCAGTCTTTAAGGGGTTAATTAAATAGATTGTAACCCTAACAGTTCAGCTTAGCCAAAGTACAGATCCTATTGTAATATTAGTCCTGTATAAGTTGAATTATTTTGTAAATGTAGTAGCAAGCTCTTTTGCAGAACCGCTTACACAACATAACTGAAAGGAAGTCACAAGCTATAACCGTTTCTATGTAATAGGATGCGCTTAACCACAATGTACATGTGATATTTTGTAAGAATAGATTATTGAATATTGAACGTAACAGCAGAAACTACTTCCTCTTTTATGTATCTTGTGTAACTTTTGTGTAACCAATGTTCGTGACAAATACTGTATGAGTACAGAGCATTTTGAATACATTGTCAGAAGACTTTTGGAAAGCAACTTGTGTGTGTCTCGTTATTACGCTTCCATAATTCTTCCCTGAATATTCAGAAGACAATTGAGGGTTGGAGAATAGTGATCAGAGGGATTGAGTCACCAGAGTAGCAGATTTACCTTTCAGTTGGTGTTTGAAGTGGGATTGTAGCCAAACCATTGATTGCGGGTGAGTAGTAATTCCTTGTGTCTATTTTGACGCCCTGAATCTATGATTTTAGGTTATTTAGTATATGTGTTTTATGTGACTCAGTTAACATAAGGTCCCGTTAAATACTCTAGTAAGGGAACTAGACAGGATATATATATTTCTAGTAAGTGAACTAGATAGGTCTAGTAAGGGAACTAGACAGGATTATATTAAGGTGTCTATGAGTGATATAGATACAGGATTTAGTATATAAGTGAATATACTAGGATAAAGAAAAAGTGTACACAGATAAATAGGTTCACCTTGTCCACCCTCTAATTGTCATTAGTTAAGTCTGGCGGTGGTTGTGAGTGTGAATAGGTGTTTGAAAGATTTGTCCTAGGAATTGGAAATAACCATGTAAGAATATGAAGTAGTTAACTTTTCTTGTTCATATGTATTTTATGCTTAGATAAGGTTTATAATCATTAGTGCTGACTGTAAAGATATGAAATAGTTAAACTCTTTTTGCTTTATTCTTTCTGTCACATAGAAGTATACGCTTATTACTCTGTTTTATTGTAAGTTATTTCACATGGGACCTGTGTGCCTGGTATGATTGTTACTTTAATACCATAAGCCCACTACACTTTCTATGAGAGTGGGATAGTGTAAATGTGTTGCATTGTTTGCATGATAAGCTCAGTATTTTTATACTGAGACAAAAAGTCACCTCCTTAGTATTTGAAAGTTAATTCCCCATATGGGATTAATTGTATAGAACACCAATCAGCACATCTTCTCTGCCCCGTGTGTTTGTTGCAAAGGATCCATACTGTAAATATGATTTTGTTTGTAAATAAGAGAGCAACATTTACATTTTCAGCAGTCCAACACATGCTTCACTTTGTCATGTAAGCTAACCTTTTTATTGCTACAGATGCTTTAAAAATGATCCAGTGCAATACCTACTGCATATGTTTTGTGTCTTCTATGTCTCACATTATATGTGTTCTTTTAAATAGTTGTATATAGCCTGGATCAGAGATCATGGACAAAGGTTTCTACTTGTGTTACTAAGGCTCTTGGAGACTGACCGGTCTAAGGTTTGCCATGCTTTTCAACATGGTATCGTATAAATTTTTAAGTCTCTAAGAGTTCTTAAAGATTCGGGTGAAACCATGTCTGTGTAATCTGGTCCAGATGTTTGCTCAATTTCTAGAAGATTTAAGTTAATGCAGTATCATCTCAGATAAGTTAATGGAAGTTTCATACAAATATTTGAGTTATGAGCGCACTATTTAAATGGATCCTTTCTTTATATACAATACTATAGTAGATTAAAGTAATGCAGTTAATTAAGAAAAAACATTTATACATAAGAATCCCTAAAAATAAATTTAATACAAACTAAAATTGGTATACCTTACAACAATATGCTCTGAATACAGCTGTTAACTGTTTATTTTGTTTAAATTGTGAGTGTGATAATGTGTGAAGTGTTCAGCTTAACTGGAAAGTGGTTTAATTTATATGTAGCTGTGTTGTTTTAAATTATATTTTAATTAGTTTGTCTCAGTCTAGTGATACTGATAAGAATGCCAGCCAAATAACCTAGCAAATAACTGTTTTATTAGCTGTTGAATACTAGTGTTTTTGTCAAGAGTATTTGCAGTTCAAGTAGTTCTATCAGCTCAGAGGCTCTGTGTTGTGGTCTGATATAGCTATATGGGAATGGAGATTTGGAGGTGTTTTTTTAAGACTGCCTTTATATTGTGTCTACCCGTGTTTCCTAGGAGGGACACATAGTGTGTAGTTGTATGCCCATGAATGTGTTTTCTGTATTGGCCTATCCACTGGGTATCCATTATGTGTTTCTACTACGTCTGTTTTGTGAGATGTCTGTTTTGTGAGATGACGTGTAATATTACATTGGATGCTGAGTATAAGTTATATGGTTTGAAATGAATTGTTTTTTGCAAGGTCTTAGTGTTTTCAATATATTATAACAATGGAAAAGTACTTAACCGCATGTCTGCATTACGCTCATGACACAGACTGTCAGTATTGCAAGCCCTATATGAAGGCTATGCTTTCATTGTCGATGTATATACCCCTAGACAACCTTGCTTTATATACACAATTTGACTATCCATTAAACCTTTAAAAGCTTATTAATATTATATCTGTGTGGTACACAAAGAGGGGGTGTGAGTTAGGTAATCCTGACCTGCATATGAAATAAAGGCAGAGGTAGAGGATTTTGTCAAAGGGTCTAACTTTTGTAGAGGTAACAACTTCAGCATTGGTGGAACACACTGTTCTAATTGTGGATAGCAGGGTCACTGGAAAAATGAGTGCCCAAACACACACCCACAGATTCCCCAATACCAACCACAGCTTCCAACCTATACCCACACCAAACAACCCCAGCCTAATACACAGATGGTTCATGTTTTTAATATTTTATATAGTTTAAGGTGTTAATCCAAGAGTATTGCATTATTTGGGATTATTAAAGTAATTAATTTTGAGTATCAAATCAAGGTTCAAGTTTAGGAACAGAGTTTTATTGGGAATGATCCCCATATGTATATGTTAGTGTTTTAATATTCATCCTAACAAGCATTTCTATAGAGTGAGTGCTTCTCTCAACCGTACAAAGGCATTCCAAAGGGATATTATGTAAAACTTCATAGAAGACCGAGTGCATAAAATATAAGCAAATATAAGAGAAGTACGTGTTACACAAGTTAAGGGTTTAACCTTAATCTCTAATTTAAGTTTTAGCCTAGGTAATTAATTAATTAATGTTGTATTGATCCTTGTGTTTGAATGATTGTAGGACCGTCCTGGAGTGTTTGTGCCGCCTGATTTCTGGGACTACACACCAATCTCTCTGGCTGACCATGCAATAAGTATTTTGCAATTACTTCTGTTTGGTCATTATCCATGCAAGCCGAAGATACTTATTTATGAGGACATAAACTTTGCACGCAAGAACCTGGAAAGTCCTCAAGGTGCAGTGCTGTCCAATACTGCTGGTTCTGTAATAACCCTTTCAACCATTGGGGTGTTGCACAGAGCATTGTGGTGAAAATCCAGCAAACAAAAGAAGAACTATGTGGAAGCTGACATTGTCTTGTTGTCAGCCATATTGCTACCCTTAGCCATTTTATGCCATTTTATGGAACAAAATGTCTGGTGTCTAAACTGATTTCTTTATACTCTGTGAAAGACGTATTCTATTTTTCTGAACTATGCTGAACTATTGAACTATTTTATTTTTTATTTTTGTAGAGTTTGCCGGAGAGAGAGGAAGTGTTAGCTGACCCAGGGATGGATGTACTGTGTGTGTTTTTGATATATGTTGAGTGTGCCAAGGATTGATTCCCATGTTTTGAGGAACAGGAGCTATGTATTCACAGGTGCGGGTATTATAAGTCATAAGTGGTGTCAACTGTGAGGGGATGACATGTCTAATACGATCGCGGCCCCCACTCAGGTTTTCCCCAGATGTGCTTTTTCCTCAAATATGAGTTTTTACCACTGGGTTTTTTTCCTGGCCCCAGATCATCGGGTGGACTGGTAATCCTAGACCCCGGTCCTTGGACGGGGGATAGGTATTATTCCCACTTTGACTATATGCGCCCACTTCCGTGGATGAAGGAGGAAAACAAATGTTGGGAATACTATACTTTGCCCATATTTACCTAGGGCTTATGATACAGATGACCGGCTGGTTAGTCTGTTTAAAATTGGTTAACATATCTATATGTTTATGGTACTGGTCGAATGCCTACTCCTATGCTATGGGAATAGTGGCCGAAGACATAATGAAAGACCTGCAGGATTGGCTAGCAATCCTGAATATACCATGGCAGATGGCTAGTTGTCTGACCAGGACTCCTTAAATAGGGTATGAGCAAAATATTGCTCAAATATGGGAAAATGAAGGAATTGAAACAGTTAATCTGTTAGTATTGTGTAAGTTGAACTATTTTGTAAATGTAGTAGCAATCTCTTTTGGAGAGCCGCTTACACAACATAACTGAAAGGAAGTCACAAGCTATAACAGTTTCTATGTAATAGGATGCGCTTAGCCACAATGTACATGTGATATTTTGTAAGAATATATTATTGAATATTGAACATAACAGCAGAAACTACTTCCTCTTTTATGTATCTTGTGTAACTTTTGTGTAACCAATGTTCGTGACAAATACTGTATGAGTACAGAGCATTTTGAATACATTTGGAAAGCAACTTGTGTGTGTCTCGTTATTACGCTTCCATAATTCTTCCCTGAATATTCAGAAGACAATCGTGGGTTGGAGAATAGTGACCAGAGGGATTGAGTCACCAGAGTAGCAGATTTACCTTTCACCGCATGCCTCATAATTCTCCCTAACACTGAATAGAAGGTATGAACTCCTCTAAGAGTTAACTACAAAAAAAAAAAACAGAAAAATTTATGTACCTACAGATTAGGGATAATAATATAGTGGTGACCTGTGTTGTAAGATTGGGGGGAACCAAATATTTTAACCAAACCTACCCCCTAATAGTCAAGATAATAATTTTCACCTTTTACTAACACCTTGAGCATCAATATCTTGGTTCTAAGCCACCTTAGTACTACCAAACATAACAAAAATTGTCTAAAGTCCCTAGTAGCAGGCTTCATTAAATGTGGAAAATGCAAGGCTTGCAAGTTCATTCTCAAAAACTCCAAAACATTCACCAACAAATACAAGTGAAATATTCTCTACAAACTCCTTCTTTAACTGTAATACAGCAGATAGGGTTTTAAGCTTGTAAATCTAATACCTTTAGCGCTGACACAGCTAACTTTCTAGTTCCCCCTTTTTGGGGCCCATTGGTACTTTATCAATGCCAGAGAAGTGAATTTAATAGATTCCATGCTGCAGGGCAATTAACCCCCACAGCACGGAGGAAATAACACTGTGCATGCACTGAAAAAAAACAAGGAGGAAGCCGGCAGCGCTACCAGCATCCTCCTTGTAATAATATTAATTCCTACCTCCCCCACCCCCATTAAAACCTATGGGGGTCACTATAACCTACATATTAATAAAAGGGAGCTTAAATCCTCTCGCATATCCTTACTCACATGCCGCGAATAGGGGCATGTCGCCTAAACAGGGTGCTGCCAGTGGCTTCTCGCTGTCATTTAACACTAAATATAAAACAGTATGAGGGTCACTATGACCTCCATATTGATAAAAGGGAGGTTAACAAATTTAGTAAAAAGTATAGTGATTAGGCAGCTATTGGAGCCCAGTCGCTAGTGCAATAAGGGAGGTCCCCCCATCCCCCCATGATGGTGAACAGAATATAACTAAAATGGGGGAGACATAGTGCCCTACCGTGCCCCCACCCATGACCCATGGTTGGGGGCTATTAATATAAACGAGGGACCTTATGTCACCCCTGGTCCCCACCCATGAGTTGCAGGTGGGGACTTTAATTAATTAAAGGGGGTACCTAATGTCTCTCTGGTCCACACCCATGAGCAGCGGGTAGGGACCCTAAATAAATAAATAATGGGTGACCTAATGTCCCCCCTGGTCCCCACCCATGAGCGGTGCATGGGGACCCTAATTAATTAAAGGGGGAACCTAATGTCCCCCAATGGTACCCACCCATGAGCGGCAGGTGGGGACCCCAAATAAATAAATAATGGGGGACCTAATGTCCCCCCAGGTCCCGACCCATGAGTGGCAGGTGGGAACCCTGATTAAATAAAGGGGGTACTTTAATTAATTAAAGGGGGGACCTAATGTCCCCCCTGGTCCCTACCCATGAGCGGCGAGTGGGGACCCTAACTAAAGGGGGGACCTAATTTCCCCCCTGGTCCTCACCCATGAGCGTTGGGTGGGGACCCTACATAAAAATTGGAGAAATGTCACCCCCAGGTCCAAACCCATGAGTGGTGGGTGGGGACCTTAATTAAAGGGGGGACCTAATGTCCCCCCTTGGCCCCAACCATGAGCGGCATAAATTAATAATGAGGGGGACCTAATGTCCCCCCCAGGTCCCCACCCATGAGTGGCTGGTGGGGGCCCAACATAAATAGATAAAGGAGGAACCTAATGTCCCCCATGAGTGTCAGGTGGGGACCGTAAATAAATAATGGGGCGACCTAATGTCCCCCCAGGTCCCCACTCATGAGCGGTGGGTGGGGACTCTAAATAAATAATGAGGGGGACCTAATGTCCCCCCAGGTCCCCACAAATGAGCGGCAGGTGGGTACTTTAATTAATTAAAGGGGGCACCTAATGTCCCCCGTGGTCCCCACCCATGAGCGGCAGATAGGGACCCTAAATAAATAATGATGGGGACGGGACCTAATGTCCCCCCAGGTCCCCACAAATGAGCGGTGGGTGGGTACTTTAATTAATTAAAGGGGAGACCTAGTCCCCATGAGCAGCGGGTGGGGACCCTAAATAAATAAGGAGGGGGACCTAATGTCTTCCCCAGGTCCCCACCCATGAGTGGCAGGTGGGGACCCTAATTAAAGGGGGGATCTAATGCCCCCTGGTCCCCACCCATGAGCGTTGGGTGGGGACCCTAAATAAATAAATAATGAGGGGGACCTAATGTCCTCCCCAGGTCCCCACCCATGAGCAGCAGGTGGAGACCACAAATAATAAAGTGACTAGGGGTCCCTGAGCCCCTAGTCACTCCCCCCCAATAAAAATACCTTTCCTACCCCTCACCCTAATAATAGTGAGGGGTGGGGGCAATAAACTAACCCTGTAAAATAAAATGTCATACTTACCATTGGATGTCTTCTTTCTTCTTTTCTTTTCTTTGTTCAGCCCCAAAAAAGTCCAAATAAAAAGTCATAATACCCGTCGAACTTATAAAATAAAAAAGATTGCAAAAAAAAAATACACAGAATTTTTTCACCGTTTGGTCACGGGTGGGAGTGTGGGGGCACTATGTATGTTCAGTTTTAAATGACAGTAAGCAGCCACTGGCTGCTTGCTTTTTGTGCAACATGCCCCTACTACACTGGGGGGACCTGGCACAGGTAGGGGTATGCGGCAGGATTTAACCTCTGCCAAGTCCCCCCTTATCGCACTAGTGACTGGGCAGCAATAACTGTGTGCAATAACTGGGCAGCAATAAATAAATGTGCAGTGCTGTTTTCATCCTTATGGACAAAAACTAATTATTTTTTTACTTATTTTGTTTGAAAACGAATGGTTTGCAGACGACATTCAGGATTGACGAATTCAATTTTTATTTCGTACGAAATCATTCGGACGAAATGAAAATTTCACTGGTGCACATGTCTATTAATAATTACTTTTTAGGATATAGGTGCTTCATGAATTTAATGATTAGGCACAACAGAGTACCATCTGGATGAGTGGCCAGTTCTAATAAAGCCTTTTGTATTTAGCTCCATCCAGTGCTCATTTATAATTACTATCTCTTATATTTAAGATAGTTTCAGTTAGGTTTCACTGATGATCTATAGGAGTGGTTACTTACTTTTTTTGCCCAAGCTATCTCCAGGTAGCAATATTTTGGTATTGCGATCTCTTTCATCTAAGTCTGGCATCTAACTTTGGCTATTATGGCCTCACATTTGAAATTCCCTTTAAATTCACAATTCATTATCAACTTGAATATATAACCCTGAAACTTGACTTTTGATAAACCCTGCTCCTAATATTTTTGAATGCCTTTCTGGCAAAATTCATCCAAATTGGCTATCTATGAACATAGCTCCAACCATCTAGCTCAGAAAATGATCATCAATGAAATCTTAATCACTTTCTAATACATTCTCATAGTAAACAAACTTACTCATACCTAAAGCCAAAAATGTAAAGACTTTAAAGTAACATGCATTTTCCCTGGATATACATTGCACACTGAGCAGGGATTATTAGTCTGTAGACGTAATTACCACTCCTGATCTATAGGAGTGGTTACTGACTTTTGTTGCCCAAGCTATCTCCAGGTAGCAATATTTTGGTACTGCGCTCTCTTTAACTTGCAACATAATTATGATTAAGCCCTGGGACAGTCCTGGCTTTTCCCTCTAGTGCACTGGTTGCATACGACATATGTAACCAGATATATTTTTACTTGCAATAATTGACTTAGATACTGTTTTTAACCTTATTGAAATTCACTTTGAATAGCAAAAGTGTAGCAAATGTGCTGAATATCCTCAGAAATGTTTATATATTGCCAAGAATTGTTTTAAGATATTTTATTTATTTTGAATATACTGAATCTTGGTGAATAATCCCATTAGATTACAAAGAGTATAATCTAATATTTTGATGTTAAACATGTATACAATTAAAGTAACTATTCATATTTTACCTTTATTAGAAATATGCTATATAATCCTCAATGAAAAATGAAAAATCACAATAAATCAGAGCCATATTTGGTTATAAACCCATTATATTGTCGTCATTAAATATTACATTTCTTAACCAAAAAATTTAAATAAAAACTTAATTTGTATCAATGTTATCATGAGAACATTATTACATTACATAAAACAATCCATTTTGTAAGACTGAAAAATATGGTAAATGTAAGTATAGGGAAACATTGGCAAGTGTAGTTAATAAATATAGTAAAGTAAATTAATGTTATGCAATATCAATTTTAATTTTGCTAATTCAGATGCATATCCATTAATTGTGCTCCAAACTCAGTAAATGCTTTTATATTTGCTTCATGTTATTCCAAATGGATTATATAATTTAACATGGATACATTTAGGTTTTGTCTCTGTTTCAAATATAATTATATATGCATTTGAAGATTGGATACTTAATTTAGCAACATAGCTCATTTGTAAAAACTAGTTCATCTTCAGGAACACTTTCCAACATACCTCATCATTTTGCATTTGCTAATATTTATGTACTTTTTATTTTTTTTAAAGAGTACAATTACATTTATTTCTGCTTAGATATGTTGTCATAATTACAAAATGAAAGCAGATTATTTTTCAATAATTTTATTTAACTCTTATGTCAGGTAAACCAGTAAAACAGTCATATGGCATAAAAATATAAGTAAACTAAAATCAAGTATGTCAATGGAGAACAAAGCCGAGACAAAATTCTATGGTGGGTGGAAGCTGTAAATAATAAGTGTACTAAACTATAACCCCTGTCTCTAACAAAAGGCAATGAGTGGGTCCATTAGCTAAAAAAAACAGTGGGCACATGGCCTTGTCCTCCCCAACACCCACCCATGGGAGGTGGACAGGAGCTATTTAATAATCTTTGGTGGAGTGGACATGCCATTGTCTTCTGGAACCCAACCCACCCATGGTCTATGGTGCGTATTAATACAAAAATGGATATGCTACTGTCCACTATCACGGGATTTGGGTATGGTTATTAATAACATCAAGGTTAATGGGCAAGCCATTGTCCACCCCTCAAAATGTTGTTCAGTCCCCCCCCCCCCAGGATGACATGATTCAGAGCACTCTGTCAGGGATTCTTACCTGTTTTTACCTTTTTTATAGTAATAAATGGGTCATATAGGCTTTTTTATTTTTATTAGCTTTTTTTTTTTAATTCGGCAGCTTGCTATCATGCCCTGATCAACCTCCACGTGATTTACCATGGTGCCACAAAGGGTTTTGGTTTGTCTGAATTATTTTGTTTGAAAGTATATAATAGATACAATGTGGGACAAGCAAACCACCACATGGATGATATTTGGTTTGTCCAAACCAAAAATTATTTTTGAACAATGTGATTATTACTTACTATACACTGATTAGCCACAACAATAAAATCACCTGCCAAATATTGTGTAGGTCCCCCTCATGCTGCTAAAACAGCTCATATGGCATTCACTCTACAAGATCTCTAAACATGTCCTGTGGCATCTGGCACAAAGGCATTAGCAGCAGATCATTTAAGTACTGCAAACTGTGCAAACTTTCCTTCTGAAAGAGGCTGCTGCCACTATGGAACATTATTGCAATGAAGGGGTATACATGGTCTGTAACAACTTCTTGAATGTGGAACATTAACACATGAATAACAGTAACCAAGGATTCCCAGCAAAACGTTGATCAAAACATAACACTGCCTCCACCTGCCTGTCTTCTCCCCATTTTGCATCCTGCTGCCATCTCTTCCTCAGTTACTCCACCAGTTTCGATTCCTGCGCCAGTTATCTTAGCTCATACAGTTCACATGATGCCTCCACAGTGCTATAGCGGTGATCCGACATGTCATGTCATGGATTCCTTAACCAGATCGACATTCAACTGGTTATGAATCCATGTTCGTATCCCAGTGACAGATCTAAGATTGCATTTTTAATTAACCACCTATCGGGCAGGGCCTTTGCTTGGGCTAATCCAATTTAGGAGTCTGGTTCATCCATGTCTTATTCCGACTTTCTCTCTGCCTTTAAGAGAAACTTTGATCTCCCTGGTAGGATTACTTCCGCTGGCAAATCCCTACTCAGGATCAAGCAAGGTTCTAGAACAGTAGCAGATCATGCAATAGAATTCCTCACCTTGGCGGCAGAGGTGGTCTGGAATAATGACGCCCTAGAAACCGCCTTTCAGGAAGGATTGGCCAGTTACATCCTGGATGAGATCGCACCCAGGGAAATACTTACTGGATGACATCATTGATTGGTGCACAATTATCAATAATCACATCAGGGAGAGGAATATTCATAGAGAGAGACAAAAACGGTTACAAGACCATGCACTCCCCTCTCTATTACTACACCTTTGCTTGCTCTACCTCCAACCAATCCACCACCACCTGAACCCATGTAGTTGGGTTCCACTAAATTATCAGAGGCGGAGAAGTCTTACAGGAGAAGGGTTTATATCTCTATTGTGGAAAGAAGGGGCATCTTAGGAAGATGTGCTCTAGCCTTCAGAGAAACTCCAGCACCAAAGGCCTAATGAGGGGTTGGCCTTGGGTGTTATGACTTTATCCCCTCTTGCAAAGACTACCAGACCACTTATTATGGTCTTACTTCAAGTAGATGGTAAAACAATCACCACTAAAGCTCTGATCGATTAAGGTGCCACGGACAATTAAATGGATTAAAAATTTGCTAAATCCACTGCCCTGACTCTGGTACAAAAGGCTACACCCTTGACTGTTGAGGACATAGATGGTAGACCGTTCGACAAACCTTTTGTCACACAAGAAAAACAGGAATTACAGATGACAGTGGGAGCATTACATAAGGAAAGGATAACCTTTCAGATCCTAAGCTCTCCTACAGCACCTATTGTCTTGGGTTTTCCATGGTTGGTGAAACACAACCCTATAATTGATGGGGGAACTTAGACATTATATCCTGGGTAAAGAACTGTCAGCAGTTCAGCATTCTGTATGCTTGCCCAATGTACCTACAGCATCTCCTTTATCTATTTATGTTCCTCCCCAGTATGCTGACCTGCACAGGTCTTTGAGAAGAAAGATGCTGACAAATTACCTCCGAATCGTCCCTATGTCTGTGCTATAAATCTTTTACCAGGCGCTATGCCTCCCAAGGGGAAAGTATACCCACTCTCAAAGAAGGAGAGCAAAGTTATGGATGAATACATACAAGACTCTCTAAGAAAGGGCTTCATTAGAAAATCCTCCTCTGTAGGGGCAGGCTTCTTTTTTGTCACTAAAAAAGAGGGAGACTTGGGGCCTTGTATTGACTATAGGGGTCTTAGAATTACTATAACGAATGCCTACCCCATCCCTCTCATTACTGAGCTATTTGACCACGTTAAAGGATTCAGATACTTTACCAAACTCAATCTGAGGGGTGCTTATAATCTAGTGAGAATAAAGGAGATCAATAAGTGGAAAATCGCTTTAAACACTTGCAGGGGACATTATGAGTATCTGGTAATGACTTTTGGGCTCTGTAATGCCCCTGCGGTCTTTCAGGACTTGATTAATGATGTCCTCTGGGATCTTCTGCATGTATGTGCAGTAGTATACCTATATGGCATTCTCATATATTCTCCAAACCTCAAAACCCACCACAAGCATGTTAGGCTGGTATTAGAGAAACTGCTACAGAACGGTATGTATTGCAAATTGGAGAAATGTCTCTTCAATCAGACGTCTGTGCAGTTCTTGGGATATATAATTTCAGAAGAGGGTTTTAGTATGGACCCCTCAAAATTGGAAGCTATCGAGTACTGGCCGCTCCCACAAGGACGCAAAGCCATCCACCGGTTTGTAGGCTTTGCAAACTATTATAATGAGCTCATTAAGAACTTCTCCATCACCAAGATGACCATGAAGGGTACTAAGCCCCGGATTTGGAGTCCCGAGGCTCTTAAGGCCTTTGAAATTCCTAAGCAAGCATTTAGAACAGTCCCTGTTCTGCATCATCCTGATCCATCACTACCATTTATTGTTGAATTGGATGACTCTGAGTCAGGAGTGGGAGCTGTCCTCTCTCAGAGAATAACCCCTAACGAATCCCTCCACCCATGCGGTTTCTTTTCCAAAAAGTTATCTGATTCCGAAAATAATTACGACATTTGGAACAGGGAACTCTTAGCTATTGTACTAGCTTTCAAGGAATGTAAATATCTATTAGAGGGTGCTAAGTATCCCATTTTGGTAATCACTAATCATAAAAACATTTCATATATTGGTGATGCCAAACGTTTATCCTCAAGACAGGGCAGGTGGTCCTTATTTTTATCACGTTTTCAATATACTATCACTTATAGACCCAGGTACCATAACGTTAAAGCTGATGCTATATCTAGACAACATGAACAATTAGAAACCACTACCGCTGTTCCTGAAACCATTGTTCCTCCAACTAATATTGCAGCTGCCACTCGTCTGGTGGTTTCCTCCTTACTACTCGATCAGATCAAACAATATCAGACTCAAGCACCCCCTGAAACACCCAATGGTTTATTACATGTAGAAGAGAAAGACAGGAAAACAATTGTTTTCGATTGATGTCTTTATTTCATATTTCTAAAACGGCAGGTCATCCAGGTGTAAAAAAGACATATGAGAACACTACAAGGTTATTTTGGTTGCCTTACTCCAAGAATATGATTAAAGATTATGTTCAAGCTTGTGAGATTTGTTCCAAGTCAAAGTCCTCTACACAAAAGCTAGCAGGCCTTCTTATGCCTCTCTATATACCCAAGTCACCTTAGACGCACCTTTCCATTGATTTCATAATGGACCTCCCTCCCTCTGAAGGTCATACAGTCATTATAATGGTGAAGGACAGATTTTCAAAAATTCCCCTGAAAAAAACTTCCCTCTTCTGCTCAACTGGACAACATGTTTTCCAATGAAGTCTTTTGACTGCACGGCATCCCGGTTGACATTGTCTCTGACATATTCTGGAGGGGTTTTTGTAAAGAAATGGGCATAACACTCTTTCTCCTATTCCTATCACCTGCATTTCAGTGGTGCTGCTGAAAGGGCGAACCAGCCTCTGGAAGTATACTTTCGCTGCTTTGCTAATGTGCATCAGAATTATTGGTCTGGTCTTCTCCCATCAGCTGAATTTGCCAGAAATGTGGTTTGTCATGCCTCTACTGGCTTAAGTACTTTCCAGGTGGCTTATGGTATTCAACCCAGAACCCTTCCAGCTGTATTCTCTGAAAAGGGAATATTTGCTTTGGATGTTCACCTTGCCACGTTACAGGAGATGTGGGATCGAGTCCTTTCTGCTCTGTCCCGTGCAGTTGTGTCTCAAAAGAGGTTTGCTGTGGCACCTAGCTATGTTCTGGGTAATAGTGTTTGGCTCTCCACGAAACTCTTGCGCCTACGAGTTCCTTCCATGAAACTGGCTCCAAAATATATTGGTCTGTATAAAGTCCTCCGTAGGATCAATCTAGTGTCATACACCCTGGACTTGCCTCCATCTTTGCATATTCCCAACACCTTTCACACATCCCTTTTGAAGCCATTGGTATGCAACAGGTACACCAAGCCCATAATTTGTCCTGGTCCTGTTCTTACTCTATCCAATGATGAATATGAGGTGCAGTCTCTTGTCGACTCACACTTTCCTTGGGAGCATTCCTGGGTATCCGCCTCTGTATTGAACACTCCCAGTTTGGTTTGGGCCTTTCATGCTTTTTTTTCCCATGAAGCCTTTGGCTTCCCACCATCATGGCGGTCATCGTTGGGGGGGGGGAAATGTCAGGGTACCGCTCGTGGCAGTCCGAGGCAGCCACACGCCGCTCGTGGCTGGCCCGGGCCCCAAGCAGAGCCGGTGCTTCCTATAAGGCTGCAGCCGCCTGAGCGCTCTATAGAGAGCCTCAGGCAGCTGCAGCACTCCTCTCTCATCACCTCCCCTTCACTGTAGCGTGGCCAAGCTCCTCCTTCTCCTGGCTGACAGCCACACACTAATGGGTCCAAGATCACCAGGCAGATAGGTAACTTGTCCTAGTTCCTGGGGCCCAGGAATCCCAGAGTCACTCTCTAGCTGATGACAACATTCATCCCTCAAAGAGTCCAGTCCACTAGGGATAGGCATCCATCCAGGAGCAATGGGTGTAGATTCCCTACTGAGTCCCGAAGGATCGCCCGGAAGGAGAAGTTGATCCTCGCAGGACAAGTTGAGGAGATCTGGGAAACAGGGTTGGCTTGGCCACAATAGTGTTAGAAGGAGAATCACCACTTGTTGTCTCTCTATTTGGTGGAAGACTCTCACAATGATTGCACATGGGAGCAGCTGTAAAATTCTGGTAGTTGTTGAATGAGGCAAACAGGTCCAGTAGGAGTGGACCACTCTGGTCATTCAGGATTGCAAATACCTGAGAGTTTAGTGGCATCTCTCCAGTGATGGAAGAACCAGTCCGCTGTAAGGTTCAACACCCCCGGTAAATGTTCCACCATGATTATGATGTTGCGGGAGAGACAATAGTCGAAAATTTCCTTTGTCAACTCCATCACTGTCTGGGAGCATGTGCTTTCCAGATGGTTGATGTAACATACGACAGAGAGTTGTCCATCCGAAGGAGATTACAGCAGTCAGACTGCGGATGTCAATGGATCCAGCCAATAATTCCAGGCAATTGATGTGCATCGTGAGTTCCTGTGTTGTCCACATCCCCCCGTGGATGTGCCCCAATCGGTGGTGCCTCAGTCCCACCAGGTGGTGTCCGACTCCACTGTCCGACAGTTCCAAGGCTGCATGCAATTGAGACACCATTCGAGTTCCTGGGGAACCTCTTCTGTCAGTGTGTCATGGCTTACCTTAGTTGGGAGTCCGGTAGGCAGAGATTTATGCTCACCCTTGCAAATAAACACAGGCCAAGGTGATCAGGTAAGAGTCTGTGCATGGGGGCTGTGCAGGATATTGCTCCAAGTCACAATACAGGTAAGGACACAAGCATGAGAATCTTTAAGGGTAAGCCAAAGTCAGAGGATGCCAGAAGTCAGGGTACACAGTAAGAAAGCCAAGATCAGAGGATGCCAGAACTCAGGATACACAATGCAAATAAGCCAGGAGCAAACGATCTGGATACATAAAAATAGGAACCAGACAGCAGGACCAGCAGGACCAGCAGGAGCAGAGTCAATGAACTGACACTGCCCTCAGGGAGAGGCAGTGCCTTAGACCTGACTAACCAGTGATGGTTTACAGCTGGATCACAATTGACAGGAGCAGTCACAGGTTAAGTCCAGCCCCCAGTGCTGGAGACTTGACAAGGATAAGTTTCAGGCCAAACCAAGAACCAAAGTGGCTCAGAGGCAGGAACACAGGCTAAGAACCATAAAGCACCCAGGTTTAAATCACCTCTTGGGCACCTCTGGGGCAACCTCGTCTGGCAGTCTGGATGTCACAGTGGAACTGGTTGATTGAATGTGGGGTTCCATCTGAGGAAGCTGGCCATCAGCTGTCGCATGGCCCAGTAGTGCAGAGGGCCTGGAAAGATAGCTTGGATTGAGGAGGACAGTAGACCAACAATCTGGCCGAGCTGCCTGAGTGGGAGTGAGTTTTGTTTGAGGACCTTGCGGATCTCCCTCCATATGGCGGTATGTTTTGTGAACTGAACATGAAGATTGCAGGACCGGGAGTCTATCTTGAAGCCCAGGAATTGAACCTTCTGCATGGGGATCAGTGCAGACTTGGCTCAGTTGACTATGAATTCCAGAGATTCCAACAAGTGTACCGTATAGTCGGTATTTTGTGATAATAAGTTGCTCATCCTGCAGAACAGTAGGATGTCATCCAGATATATAATGCATTGGATCCCTCAAGCTCTGAGGTGGGCCACCACTGGTTTTAGAATCTTCGTGAAACACGATGGTGCAGAGCTGAGCCCAAAAGGGAGGCACTGAACTGCTATAGGATGCAGTGCCATAAGAACCTAAGGAAAGGGTGGATTGGGATCAACAGGTGTGCGTCTTTGAGATCCAGACGCATAAACCAGTCCCCTTCTTGCAGAAGGTCCCAGGTCCCAAGGAGATGGATTCCCTCCATCTTGAAGTGATGGTATATAACGTGTACATTTAGATACCTCAAATTGAATACCGGTCTGATGTCACCGGTTTTCTTTCGAACAAGGCAGAGCCGTCTTTCTGGATGGGCATGCTGGGCAGTTGCCCAGGAGCCCCACAGGTATGGGGGCCCCACAGCGTTGCTCATGTGCTGAGGCTGATCAAATTATCTCAACTGCAGGTCCGTGGAGGGCCGGCCCTGATGCAGGGACACAAATGCAGAGGGAAGGAACTGGGAGGCACATCGATCCTCCTGCAAGAAGGCTGTGTGGTGCGTTGCCGTGGCACGTGGAAGGACAGGAGACAGCCTGCAGCCAGACGGAAAAAAAAAACACATTTGCTACCTGCACCCCTTAATCTCTGCAACACACACATCACCCGCCACACACAGCACTCCTTACACACACACAGCACCTCTCATACACACATACAGCACCCCTCACATACACACACACACACACACACACACTCCCTCACAAAAACACAGCACCCCTCACATACACACAGCACCTCTCAAATACACACAAGCACACACACACACACAACATTCCTCACACGCACACAGCACCCCCCCACCACACACACAGCACCTGTACACACATACACTGCATCTTTCAATGCCGTATGTGTGTGTGTATTTAGCAGTCTGTGTATTCAGCAGTCTGTGTGTGTGTGTGATTGCGTGTGTATGTGTGTATTCAGTGGACTGTGTGTATGTATTTAGCAGTCTGTCTGTGTGTACTCAGCAGTATTCTGTGTCTACTCAGCAGTCTGTGTGTGTAGCAGTCTGCCTGTGTGTGTATTCAGCAGTGTGTGTGTGTGTGTGTGTTTGTGTGTGTGTATTCAGCAGACTGTGTGTGTGTATTCAGCAGACTGTGTGTATTCAGCGGACTGTGTGTATGTATTTGGCGGACTGTGTGTATGTATTCAGCAGCTTGTGTGTACTCAGCAGTCTCTCTGTGTGTGTGTACTGAGCAGTCTGCCTGTGTGTGTATTTAGCAGTCTATGTGTATGTGTGTGCATGTATTCAGCAGTCCGTGTGTGTATGTATTTAGCAGTCGGTGTGAATGTGTTCAGCAGCCTGTGACTGTATTCAGCAGTCTGTGTGTATGTATTGTATGTATGTATTGCATTTGTTGGAGGTACTTATAAGTGTAAGCTTAATTTATATATAGTTTACATTTTTATTCCTGTGAGTTGTTGTGTAGGCAGGGCTCAGTGCACTGCTTTGCCCAGGGGCCCATAATCTTGTTAAGATGGCACTGGGACAAGGAACATGTTGCTGAAGAAACCCCCTTGTACGAGCACGGGATCGCGCATTTCGTGTGCAATTTGCGGAACCCCAATTCTATGAGCCAAGCGTCTGCGGCCGAGAGGCACAGGGGGCGAGGAGGAAATTTCTACATAGGGATTGTCTGAAATTCGATGTGATAACCTGTGATAGTCTGTAACACCCATGCATCTGTGGACAGTTTTTCCCAAAACGATGCGTAGGACTTAAAAAGCTCTGCATGTCCTCCATCAACAACACATCTGTAAAGCGTCCTGTCCTTGCCGGCGTGGTCGTGGGAGGAGGAGGATTACTTTCACCTCTTCCCCTGTTAGATTCCCGTTGTGCTGTGACATCACCCTTATACGCTGTGTAAAGCATACTTTTTAATTTATTTTGGAACTGCTGCATCCTTTCTGACTTGCGGTAATTCTGTAACATTTCAAGCACTTTCTGCTTATACCGGGGGTCTAGTAGCGTGGACACCCAGTACAGGTCGTTCTCCTTCAGCCTTTTTATACGAGGGTCCCTCAACAGGCACGACAGCATGAAAGACCCCATTTGCACAAGGTTGGATGCCGAGCTACTCATGTCCCGTTCCTCATCCTCAGTGATCTCACTGAAGGTATGTTCTTCCCCCCAGCCACGTACAACACCACGGGTACCAGATAGGTGACAACGAGCACCCTGGGATGCCTGTTGTGGTTGGTCTTCCTCCTCCTCCTCAAAGCCACATTCCTCCTCTGACTCCTCTTCCTCACAATCCTCTTCCAGCGTTGCCGCAGGTCCAGCAAGCGATGCTGATAAGGCTGTTTCTGGTGGAGATGGTGACCACAACTCTTCCTCTTCCTCTTCAGGCTAATCTCTGGCCTGATCCAGCACTCTTCGCAGGGCACGCTCCAGGAAGAAAACAAATGGTCTGATGTCGCTGATGGTGCCTTCGGTGCGACTGACTAGGTTTGTCACCTCCTCAAAAGGACGCATGCCTACAGGCATGCCTACAGGCATTGCGCATGAGCGTCCAGTAACGTGGCAAAAAAATTCCCAGCTCCGCAGAGGCTGTCCTAGCACCCCGGTAATACAAATAGTCGTTAACGGCTTTTTCTTGTTGGAGCAGGCGGTCGAACATTAGGAGTGTTGAATTCCAACGTGTCGGGCTGTCGCAAATCAAGCGCCTCACTGGCATGTTGTTTTGCCGCTGGATATCTGAAAAGTGCGCCATGGCCGTGTAGGAACGCCTGAAATGGCCACAGACCTTCCTGGCCTGCTTCAGGACGTCCTGTAAGCCTGGGTACTTATGCACAAAGCGTTGTACGATCAGATTACACACATGTGCCATGCACGGCACATGTGTCAACTTGCCCAAATTCAACGCCGCCAACAAATTTCTTCCGTTGTCACAAACCACTTTGCCGATCTCCAGTTGGTGCGGAGTCAGCCACTGATCCACCTGTGCGTTCAGGGCGGACCGGAGTGCTGGTCCGGTGTGACTCTCTGCTTTCAGGCAAGTCAACCCCAAGACGGAGTGACACTGCCGTATCCGGGATGTGGAATAGTACCTGGGGAGCTGGGTGGGTGCCGTGTATGTGGAGCCAGATGCAGCAGCAGAAGAGGACTCAGCCGAGGAGGTTATGGAAGAGGATGGAGTAGGAGGAGTAGAGGAGGTGGCAGCAGGCCTGCCTGCAAGTCGTGGCTTTGCTTTGCAGACCAGGTATCAGTGGTCAGATGGACCCTTGCCCCAACACTGTGTGCCAGACATGCCATTACTTCCTTTTGCACAATCGAGTACAGGTTGGGGATTGCCTTTTGTGAGAAGAAATTTCGGCCGGGTACTTTCCACTGCGGTGTCCCAATAGCTACAAATTTTTGGAACGCCTCAGACTCCAACAGCTTGTATGGTAAAAGCTGGCAGGTTAAGAGTTCAGACAAGCCAGCTGTCAGATGCCAGGCAAGGGGGTGACTTTGTGACATTGGCTTCTTACGCTCAAACATGTCCTTGACAGACACCTGACTGTGGGCAGATGAGCAGGAACTGCTCAAGGCGAGAGATGGGGTGGCGGATGGTTGAGAGGGGGCAAGGAGGACAGCAGTGGTTGACGTGGCTGAAGATGCTGGACCAGGAGGAGGATGGCGGCTTTGAGTTTGTGTGCTGCTTGTACTCATGTGTTGATCCCATAGGCATTTGTGATGTGCGATCATGTGCCTTCGCAAAGCAGTTGTACCTAGGTGGGTGCTGGACTTCCCACGACTCAGTTTCTTTTGGCACAGGTTGCAAATGGCATCGCTGTTGTCAGAGGCAGACACACAAAAATAAATGCCACACTGCTGAGCTCTGCAATGACGGCATTCTGGTGGTGGCAACAGCATGCGTTGATTGGCGTGCTGTCTGGCTGACCCCGGGTGCCGATGCATACTGTGCCACTAGCTCCTTGCGACGACCTCCCCCTGCTTCCAACTTGTCTCCTCCTCCTCTCTGTCTCCCCATCTGAACTTTTCCCCTGTTCTTCTTCTCTTCTAGCGGGCACCCACGTGACATCCACGGATGCCTCTTCATCATCAACCACTTCACTTGTATCTGACAACTCAGCAAAGGAAGCAGCAGCGGGTACAACATCATCATCATCATCACACCGTACGTCCATGTGTGTAATGCTGCCTGACTGAGACATATCCCTGTTATCTACATCCTCTGGCAATAATGGTTGCGCATCACTCATTTCTTCCAACTGATGTGTAAATAACTCCTCTGACAGATCAAGTGAACCGGCTGTGGTGCTAGTGTTGGTGGTGGCCAAAGCTAAGCTGGAGGAGGATGTTGCGTCAAGGTTCTGAGCGAACTTTTCGAGTTCAGGGTACGTGGCCTCTGAACACTGGGCAATATTCTAGGGCCAAAGGGAATCACAGCACCACAACCACGACGGGGTGGCCTACCTCTGCCTGTCATTTTTTTTTCGATTAGTGGTAGTATGCGTGCAAGCTACTGTGACAACAGATATGAGTGGCACTGTGCACTGGCAGAAGTTGGCAGAGTAGACGCTGTAGGCCTGACACACACGCTTGCAGACAACTAACTGCTATTCAATCTATTACAGTCAAAATTGTATTTTTTTTTTTTAAATGTACACTACTGTTACACCATATATGCGTTGCACTGGTTTGACACTGTGCCCTGGCAGGCCCTGAAACGCACACGTGTGAAGGAAACTGACTGCTATTATTTCACAGTCAAATTTTTAGTTTTTTTTTTTTTGATGTACACTACTGTTACACCAGATATGAGTTGCACTGGTGTGACACTGTGCCCTGGCAGGCCCTGAAACGCACACGTGTGAAGGAAACTGACTGATATTATTTCACAGTCAAAAAAGTGGGTTTTTTGTAATGTATATGGGGTACCTATTGAAAAATAATAGTAATTTGCAGGACTCTGTGGAGATAGTTGCAGTATAGTTTCACAGAATAACAAATTAAATTTGCCCCCAATGCTAAGAATTCACAGTTCAATTCCTTCATTGATCTCCACAAATTCATCAGAAAATTAACAGTGAAAAAAAAATTTCTGGAGAACAAATACACTAAAACAAACGAACAGGAAGGATATATCCATACAAACCTTCACCCTCAATCGATATTTTATCCACAACAAGTGAAGAGTGATAATATCAAGGTATTTGAAAGATTGGTCGAAAAAGATCTGAGGAATTTAAACAGGGGTAAGAAGGACAAAGATAACTTGACTCGGAAGGAAAGACAAGTGTTGAAGTCACTGATGGAAAATCCTGAGATAATCCTAAAATATGCAGATAAGGGAGGCGGAGTGGTAATTATGAACATTACGGATTATGAGGCGGAAACCACAAGGCTACTAAGCGATCAGGAGACTTATCTACCTCTGACAGAGAACCCTGAGAAACAATTTATGGTAGAATTCCTTGAATTAATAGATGAAGGGAAGGACAGAGGTATTTTGAGCAAAAGAGAATATGATTTCATATGTTGTAAATATCCAAGAACGGCAATCTTTTACCATCTGCCAAAAATCCACAAAACCCTCGATAAACCACCTGGGAGACCTATCATCTCAGGAATAAATTCACTCACGTCAAATCTGTCTCAATATGTAGACCAATTCCTCCAACCTATGGTGATCCAACTACAGTCATACCTGAGAGATACAACACAAGTAATTAATGTGTTATCAACTATAAAATGGAAAAAGGAATATTTCTTAGTCACTGCAGATGTGACGTCCTTATACACAGTGATTCAACATCTTCAAGGGTGCGAAGCCATTCAACATTCTTTCGCCAAGTACTCAGAACTGCAAAATGATCAGATTAGCTTTCTTGTCCAGTCCATTGCTTTTATCTTAAGTCACAACTCATTTTGGGCACAACAAAAGTTCTTTCTACAGATAGAAGGCACTTCCATGGGAACCAGGTTTGCGCCGAGTTATGCAAATCTCTTTATGGGAAAATGGGAAGAGGAGTTTATTTGGAATAATTCCCCATTCGGCGCAAACCTGGTCCTATGGCGACGCTATATCGATGACTGCATATTCATTTGGGAAGGAAGCCTCTCGTCATTGGAAGATTTTAAAGAATATTTAAATTTGGGGGCGTGGCCTGACCGCGAGCGCGAATGGACGTGTGAGCGCCGGGCTCCGAGAATATTTCCCCATACACAGCGAATATACAAGCAAATACTGAGAAACTACCCTTTAATTTTAAGCTACCTGTCGGAAGAACACCCGGCACAATGGCGCAACGTTCAGCGGCAAGAAAGAGAGGGAAAGACGCACTCTCCCTCCAAGTCGCGGCTATGTCCTCACCACAGCGGGACAACAAAGATGGCGCCGATAGGCCCAACTCACCGGCCTCGAGTTCAGGCAGGAGCGATGTAACCTCCATCTCTCTTCAGGAAACTCCAGCTACTGAAGCTTCTATCCAGAGGATGCTCAACACCCTTCAGACATCAATCCAGGCTGATTTCGCCAAATTAGCTAAAGACATCAGAGCAGAAGTAAAGGTATTAGGGGAACGCACCGACTACTTAGAAACCAAGACGGAAGAGATAATCACAGCGCACAACAATGCAGTGGCATCATTTGAAACCATGGACTCTAAAATTTCTTATATCCTTGCAAAATTAACAGACTATGAAGATAGGGATCGGAGAAATAATATCCGCTTACGCGGAATCCCTGAGGAAGTCAGCCCAGGCGAACTTGGCACTTTTGTCACTGCATTATTTAGACACCTAACACCTAACCTGCCTGAGCCGTCATTGCTGCTAGACAGGACCCATCGTCTGCCCAGACCGAAGCATCTGCCAGCATCTACGCCTCGTGATACCATTACACGGCTACACTACTATACCACCAAGGAACTGATTATGACAGCCTCTAGGAAGAATCCGATTCTCCCTGAAGCATTCAGCAAAATCCAATTGTACACAGACCTCTCGGCAACCACCCTCACCGCAAGGAGGCCTCTTGCCCCCATCACCCGAGCTTTGAGAGCAGCAGAGATCCCTTACAAATGGGGTTCCCAACGAGGCTCATTATAAAGAAAAATGGCGCGGAAAAGCATATTCTTTCCTTAGAAGATGGAAAACGCTCCCTGGCGGAATGGAATATCTCGATACAAGACGACGCGACAGCACACCCGGACGTCCAGAAAAGGAACAAATCACCTCAACGACTAGAACCGGGATGGGAGAAAAGCGCTCCTGACAAGTGACTATAAGTGACTATAAGTTTATTTCCTTCCAGGAACTCTGGAAATATGGACACAGAGGCCTAAGGGTCGGAGCCCAGATGCCCTGGAGGAGAGTACTATAAGGGGTAAAGTACACATCAAGGGGCGGTAAGGGGGGGAGCGAGCTGAAGGGGTATACTAGTACCAGAGTGCTAGGTAATATGGGTAATGCAAGATCACAGGTTAAGATTAATGATCCTATAAGACCCACAGACACTAGACACCACGTGATCGCTCAGAGCCTAGACATTGACACATTAGATGTTAAATAAAAAAAAAGAAAAGAAAACAAGAAAATAAAAATATATATAAAAAAAAAAATATATAAAAAAAAAATAATAAAAATAATAATAAATAAAAACAAACTATATAAACAAAAAGCAAAAAAAAAAAATATAAAATAAAAAAAAAGGAAAATGCACAGGCCCACGATACCCACCGAAACCCGCAATAGCAATATTAGTGGTAAAACGGAGTTATAAAAGCCGAGGGAAGCGAGGCGATGTGCATTCCCAAATGTAAATATTCACACCCCTCCCACGTAAAACTACAATTAAAAATTCCAGGGGTCAGGAGCACTCAAGGTATATAAAGAGACCATGGCTACACACAGCGTTAGGGATAGTATCTCTCTATAGGTTGCCGGGGGATTCTCTAACCCCAACGAGGGCCTTAGCGCCCAGGTAAATTAGTTCTTAGAGGTCCTGCACTAAAGACCTCACCACTTGTACATACTCGGCTTCGGCCGAATCAAAATTCAGCCTCAATTAAGAGGCACGTTGTTTAATGTATATAGTTTATGTTTGTTTTTGGTCCCGTGTTTTCCCTCCCTTCCTCCTCCTATCCCCGCAGGACAGCAACTTCAATGTGGAAATATCCTCCAAGGCACGCACAATCATATTAAGAAACTTCTTCAAACACTCAAGGCATATGGCATTACTCGAGCACCAAAAATACGAAAGGTGGACGTTACTAGGGCCACTCCCGACTGCGACACTGACTCCAAACCACTACCGGAGACTAATACCGGCTCACAGGAACAACTAACGACGCAGAAGAGTATCACAGAACCAAATCACAGACAATATGACGCTTAACATTTTCTCCTTAAATGCTAAAGGATTGAATACACCCCACAAAAGAAGGATAGCGCTCGCAGACGCGAAGACGAATAACGCACACATCGCATTTTACCAGGAAACACACTTTCAGACGAACAAACAACCTAAATTCACCTCCAAGCACTTCCCCTTAGGATTCCACAGCTCGTACAAATCGAAGAAACGAGGCGTGTCTATCCTGATAAGCAAGACAGTGTCCTTTCAACTAATCAAACAAATCAAAGATAAAGAAGGTCGTTTTCTCCTTATCCAGTGCATTGTAAACAACATCCAGTTGACCCTAATAAACATATATGGCCCTCACAGTAACCAACACAATTTCTTAGACAAAATCTTCACGTTAGCAGAGGCGCACAAATATGGAGATATCATCATAGGCGGAGATTCAAACTGCCTCCTCGACTCTTCTTTAGACACAACATCCACGAGTACAGTGGACGCACGAACAACGAAAACAAGAACAAGATCCACCGCCTTGATTAACCAGACACTAGCAAACCATGGCATGGCAGACGTCTGGAGGGTACTTAACCCAACTGTTCGAGATTACACCTTTCAATCGACTAGCCATGCATCATACTCGAGAATCGATAGATTCTTCTTACCTGCAGCATTATTGACAAAGGTAGCTGCCGCTCACATAGGCGACATCACATGGTCCGACCATGCCTCCATCACCCTAGCGCTTGTCACTCAACACCCCACTCATGGCAGGAGAACCTGGCGCCTCAATGACACACTGCTAACAGAGCCCAAACTGGTTGCACAAATCAAAGAGGAACTCGAAACCTATTTTGTCACGAACAGGGGTGGCGAAGTTGGAACCGAAACCTTATGGCAAGCACATAAGGCCGTTCTTAGGGGCCAATTCATCAAGCATGCTAGCTATCAAAAGAAACAAAGGCTTTTAAAATACACCAACATACTTACCGAACTTCAAACTCTGTCACACAAGAATAAACGAACCCCATCACACGACACCACCTCAAAGATCCTCCAATTACAAGCACGACTTAACGACCTTGAGACCGCAAAAAACACATATTATCTCACAAAGATGAAACACAAATTCTTCAAGGAGGGCAATAGAGCGGGGAAGATTCTAGCTGCCCAACTCAAGACCAGAATGGCGGCTTCAAAAATAGCATACCTTCAAGCACCAGGCGGTCACAAAATCACAAATCCACAAAGTATAGTGGAAGAATTTAGCAACTATTATAGTAAACTATATAACCTAAAATCAGAAGACCCCTCCTCTCAACCGACAAAAGAAGACATCGATGACTTTCTACAAGGTGTCGACTTGCCGCAAATAACACGGGAAGAAGGCCTGACTCTAACTCGCCCTATAACAATAGATGAAACACTTCAGACTATTGCACAACTCCTACCACACAAATCCCCGGGACCGGATGGCTTCTCGAATATGTACTATCGCACCTTCAGTACCATTCTAGCCCCCTATATGACCGACCTGTATAACCACTGCTTTAGTAACGGCAAAATGCCATCAGATATGCTCCAGGCACACATCTCTACACTCCCGAAGCCAGGAAAACCCCCTACCCAATGCGCTAACTTCAGACCCATATCCTTGCTTAACTGTGATACAAAAATCTATGCCAAAATTATAGCAAATAGATTAGCACCGATACTCCCCAGAATTGTACACTCGGACCAGTCAGGGTTTATTAGGGGTAGACAAGGCTGCGACAACACAAGGAAAATTTTAAATATCTTATCACACATGGAGGAACATAACTCAGAAGGCCTTCTGTTGGCTTTAGATGCGGAGAAGGCCTTCGACCGCCTAAACTGGTCTTATATGACGACAGTGCTAGAACAATATAACTTCCCTACAGAATTCATACAGGGTATAATGGTGGTTTCATATCGGCCCCTTTTAACCTTACCAATGGCACAAGACAGGGGTGCCCGCTATCCCCCCTTCTATTTATTCTATCCCTAGAGCCCCTTGCTCATAAAATAAGAACCGACCCATTGATTACAGGCATTCAGATTCACTCACACGACTACCGCCTAGCTATGTTTGCAGATGACATACTACTATCCCTCAGCAATCCAGAATCTTCACTGCCACGACTCATGAGCTTGCTCCACACATACGGGCTAGTATCCTTTTACAAATTGAATACGGCAAAAACCCAGGCTCTCTCGATAAATATACCTCAGCACCGACTACACATGTTGCAGACAAATTACCAATATGACTGGAGACGTGATTATGTCACATATTTGGGAATTAAGTTGAATTTACACAAACAGAAAATGATCTCATTAAACTACAAACCGTTAATCAACATATGTTACACACATTTTCAAAAATGGAAAGACGTCCGTATCTCTTGGCTGGGAAGAATACAAACCATCAAGATGATGATTTTGCCGAAATTTCTATATGTGTTTAGGATGCTGCCACTACAGGTCCCGGCGATGTGGTTCCAGACCGCGCAACGAACACTGACTAAATTCATCTGGGGTAAAGCAAACCCTCGTTTGCCTTTGTCCCTGCTGCAAGTGCCACCTAGATACGGAGGAATGGGCCTACCGAAACTTCTCACGTATTATAGGGCGTCCCTGCTGGAAGCAGCAGTCCGACTTCACGCGCCTACCAATACCTTCCAATGGGTGGATATGGAGCGAGAAGCGTTACGCATAAACTCCTTAAGGAATGTCTTATGGACTCCAAAACAGCATAGACGCCTAGGAGCAACGCCTTACCCCACGACTGCCCTCACATTGAGAATCTGGGACCGGCTCCATACAGACTCAACTAAGAACAAGTGTTTCGATTCTCGTGCTCCACTCCTGGCACTGGAAGCGATTTCCCCATGGATCTCATTCAAATCATGGACTGACTTGGGCATACATTACATCCAAGATCTATGTGGTAAAGATCACATCCTACCATTTCCTGACCTACAAAAGAAATACAACCTGCCGAACTCCCTAATATTCTCATATCTCCAATTGTCAATACTAAAGTCACATTTCCACATAACAGCCGAGAACGCCAACAAATTTGCAGGGCGAACCTCATCAACCGATGTTTGTTGTCTCCATCGAAACCGAAAACCCTATCTCTTTGCTACCAAACGCTGCTGCCCAACACCCCACCACAACACTTTAAATATACCTCGCAATGGGAAAAAGAGGGTATACCCAACTTAACGGCGGAACAATGGCTCAAATCACTAGACGCCTTACGAGGAACCACGTCTTGTTTCTCCCATATAGAAGCACACAAGAAGATCGTATTCCGCTGGTATCTAACGCCACACCGCCTCCATCAAATTTACCCAGCAGTAGCACCCAATTGTTGGAGATGCCAAACCACTCCAGGACACATGACTCATATCTGGTGGGACTGCGAATTAATCAGACCACTGTGGTCTCATGTCAAAACCCTGATCACCCTAGGTACAGGGAGCTGCCCCACCCTTACTCCCAAAACTGGCCTCTTACTATTGTTCTCGGAAGATTGGACAAAGCGGTCTAAACAACTAGCTATCACAATCATTCTGGCTGCCAGAAATCTTCTAGCACTCAACTGGAAAACCACATACTGCCCAACAAACAAAGATCTAACAAGAAAAGTATACCAATATTACAGGTACGAATTGCTCTCCTCTGTGACACATAGCAGGGCAGGAAAATTAGCGTCCTTATGGAAGCCATGGCTGGAAGCCACACACTTAGCTGACTCCCACTAAGGAGATATGTTCATAGGAGCAGAAGCCCTCCCTTGTAAAGACAACTAAGTCACCGGAGCACCCATTCAACTTTCACGCCTGCGATGCAGCAAGAATCTGCATTCCTATCAACCAAATGTCACCTGACAATGAATCCAAGAAAATAGGCGAAGGGCTCTGAACTGCGGTCCTCCCCCTCCCCTTCTCCCTTTTCCCTTCCTTCCCCCTCCTCTCTCCTCCACCCTCGCAAGACAAGCCGATATAACTGAAAACAACCGACTAAGTTGTAACTTAATAATAATTGTATAATATAATTAATAGATTGCCGTATGCCCTCCTGCATGTTACCTCTCTGCACAAGCAATTCTGAATGTAATGCATACTTTGAATATTGTGCTCAACACGGTTATCCCTCCCCTTTTTCCTTTCTGTATCCCCATCTCACCTTTTTGATTTCTGAAAATAAAAATCATATATTCAAAAAAAAAAAAAGAATATTTAAATTTTAACCCCTACAATTTAAAATGTACTTTTACTCATTCTAGAACCTCAGTCGAATTCCTGGATTTGGAGATATATGTTAAAGAAGAGATGCTTTGTACCAAAACCTTCAGCAAACCCGTCGATTGTAACAGCTTTATCCCCTCGAACAGCCACCATAAAAGGACATGGCTTGACAATATCCCCTATGGGCAGTTTAGACGTATCAGACGCAACTGTACGGAATTGGATGTCTGTAAAATTCAAATGGAGAAGATGAAAACACAATTCCGGAAGAAAGGATATGATGAAGGAAAACTAACTAGTGCTATGGAGAAAGCCCTGGAATTGCCAAGACAAGAAACCTTAGAAACCAGGAAAGAACTACGGAAAGTAGATAGTGAAACTCCAGCCTTCATAACCCAATTCAGCAATCAAGCAGGAAAAATAAAGAACATTCTGAATAAGCACTGGAAAGTTCTGAAGGGGGATAACGTACTAGGTACCATTTTGGATGAGAAACCTAGAGTCATCTACTCACGTGCACCTAATCTCAAAAGCATGTTAGCTCCAACACTTAAAGACATAAAACAGAAAAGTGGAAATTTAGATAATGTAGGTTTCCACAAATGTGGTAAATGTTTGGGCTGCAAGAACAACCCGACTCAAGCATCAATAACTAAACTATTTCGAAATATGAAACAAGATGAGGACTTTAAAATCAGAACAACTTTGAGCTGCAATTCGAGTGGTGTCCTTTACCTTTTGATATGCCCCTGTGGAAGACACTATGTAGGATGGACTAAAAGAAAGTTCAAAATAAGGTTAGGTGAACATATACAACATATCAAGAAAGGACTAAGCACCCACAACCTCTCAAGACATTTCTCTAATTTTCATTTGAATAATCCAGAAGGTCTTAAATTCTTAGCTATTGATAAAGTAAACGTACATTGGAGAGGAGGAGATCCAGAGAAAGCCCTGGATAGAACTGAGGCTAAATGGATTTTTAAACTTAATAGTCTGGAACCATTAGGCCTAAATATTGATTTCGAATTGAACGCATTTGTTTAATATGTCTCATCATTTTTTATATGTATATGTATATTTTAGTATTTTTTTAGTAACACCATACCTTTTTGTGATAAGATGGAATAATAATGAGAAATTTTATGTCTTTCAGAAAACCATCTAAAGAAGAACCAGTCACTCTGTTAAGTTTATCTTTATAATTATTTTTATAATTATTTATTATAACCTTTTAGGTTAAATTAACGATCACATTTATTTTAATATTAGAGAATATCTTTTTAGGTATATCCTATTTTTATAACCTATTTTTATAATTATAATTCATTTTTATGACTATCAGCGATATCCTTATAGGTACCACCTAGTATATTCAGTCTATTTTATAATTCGTAGATTTTCACCACTATTATATTTTTTAGGTCTAAAGATTTTTTTCTTTTTCATCTATTATTTTTCATTTTTATTTTATTTTATTTTGTTTTATTTTATTATATTTTATTTTTCATTTTTTATTTTTATTTTATTTTTATTTTTCATAATTTTTCATAATTTTTCATCATGTTTTTATTATTATTATTATTATTATTTTTCATTAGTTTTTTATTCTTATTATTTTCTATCTTTAATTTTATTTCTATTCCCATTTGTATTTTTATTTTTATCTTTATTTTTATTATTTGTTTATTTATTTCTATCTTTACCTTTATTTGTATTTTATTGTACTATACTGTATTTTTATAGATTTACACAAACTGTCTTCCAATGCACAACCTTCCAAGTATTACTGTATTTTGGTTCATAATGGGATTTGCTCAAGCAATGTTAACATCTAATCAACTAAATCTTTGTTTATATTAACAAGTAATTATGGGTTTATTTATATTTGCTTCATTGAAAATGCAAAGTGATCTATTCTATTCTATCGGAAATGCCAAGTGTTTAAGTGTATTTATTCTATAAAAAATGTCAAAGGATTTATGTAGTAGAAATTTGAAATGAAACATGCTCCAGCAGAGAAAGAGTTAATGTTACAACGAAACAATTAGACCAGAACGTATTTAATAGATGAGAGAACCGAGAATGCCATCCTCTGATGAAGTGATCCTTTGATCAGGGAAACGCGTAAGGCGGCATTCTATTCTGAGTCCCAGGAGAGCAAGCTGGAATGCAAACCGGAGCCGCAGTGGAACGCACGCGGCTGTCAGCAAGTCTGTCCACAACACGAGGAGGTCCACATCTGATTTCATCCGGCCGGTGAGAAAGATTCTTACATCTTTTTGGACACTCATAATCTTAAACCGGACAGCAGTTGCTCTCCACACTTGGGAACTTTTATTGTCTTTTATATTTAATGTGTTAGTCACTTACAGTTAATTGTTGTTAAATAAAATCGTGCATATTTTAACCAATCTGTCGGCTGCACAGTATAATTGACATAATCGTTTTTCTACTACAGTGGGATTATACATATTTTTCCCCAATTTATTTATCTTCAAGTGTATTGGTTGATACATATTGTGGAACCTCTACTAGATTATTTTTATTCAGCTACTTTTATTCATTTTTCTTGTTCTCATATGGGAAGAAAAGATATAAACAGCTGAAACATTTGTTACACAATTTGGTTATTTTGTTATTCTGTGAAACTATACTGCAACTATCTCCACAGAGTCCTTCAAATTACTATTGTTTTTCAATAGGTACCCCATATTCATACTTTTAACCGTAGGTGGCGGCTATTCTTGCAGTGACACAGTGGTTATGGTACACATATCCGGTCTCATTATTTAAACTTTAAGAGTTATTCACCAGTGGACACTGGCGTTTATCTATTAAGTTACTTTTTTTAAATGTACACTACTGTTACACCAGATATGAGTTGCACTGGCGTGACACTGTGCCCTGGCAGGCCCTGAAACGCACACGCATGAAGGAAACTGACTGCTATTATTTCACAGTCAAAAATGTGTTTTTTTTTTAAATGTACACTACTGTTACACCAGATATGAATTGCACTGGTGTGACACTGTGCCCTGGCAGGCCCTGAAACGCACACGTGTGACGGAAACTGACTGCTATTATTTCACAGACAAAAAAGTGTTGTTTTTTTTAAATGTACACTACTGTTACACCAGATATGAGTTGCACTGGTGTGACACTGTGCCCTGGCAGGCCCTGAAACGCACACGCATGAAGGAAACTGACTGCTATTATTTCACAGTCAAATTTCTATTTTTTTTTTAATGTACACTACTGTTACACCAGATATGAGTTGCACTGGTGTGACACTGTGCCCTGGCAGGCCCTGAAACGCACACGTGTGAAGGAAACTGACTGCTGGCAGGCAGGCAACTGCAATGAGATTACACAGAAAAAAAAAAGCAGACTGATGTTCTAGCCCTAAAAAGGGCTTTTGGGGTGATGTCCTTACAGCAGAGATCAGATGAGTCCTTCAGGGCTGTAGTGGACACTGAATGCACTAGCCTAGCTATCGATTTCCCTTTTAAATCAGCAGCTGCTACACTGTCCCTCCTCTCACTAAGAATGCAGCTTCCGAATGAATCTAAAATGGATGCTGTCCAGGAGGTGGGAGGGTCTGGAAGGGAGGGTCTGCTGCTGATTGGCTGGAATGTGTCTGCTGACTGTGAGGTACAGGGTCAAAGTTTACTCAATGATGACGAATAGGGGGCGGACCGAACATCGCATATGTTCGCCTGTCGTGGCGAATGCGAACAAGCTATGTTCGCCGGGAACTATTCGGGACATCTCTATTAATAAATCAAACCCCCATATTACTGCATGAGTGTTTTAAAATGTCCCTATGCCCCTACCTTTAATGCATTACTGCTGCATGTTTAAAACTAACATCTGGGAAGTCCTTGCTGCCCACTTACTATAAATGCCTCCATCTCAGGGTGATTGGGTCTGTTAAATTATAGGTGCCTAACCTTTGGGCATCAAGTACAGGACTTTAACACACATAATGGAATACGGATAGATCACTGTCCATCCCCCAGCACTAACCAGTAGCCAGTAGATGGGTGTATTTAATAAAAGAGAGGGTGTGGCAAATATAATATTTTGGAAACCAGGTATTCCCTCCCATTTGCAGCATGTATTATAATGATACAATTCAAGTGGGAGACCTACTGTCCCGTCCCCCAGCCCTCACATATTAGGTATCCAAATAATTATGCATAGAGGGTGGACATGCTATGTTGTGTATTTCCCCCCGCCCCTACCTCCCCCACCCCGCTCAGGTGGCTATGTAGCTATATCAATTATACTCATTATACTTACCATCAGAAGTCTCCTTTCTTTAGCCCTCCAAAAAAGCTTAATTAAAATCTAAAAACAAAAACTAATAAAAACAAAAATTGTTTTGGCAGTGCTCGGCTCAGACTGAGCTCTCACAGTGAAGAATCCTTTCTAAGTGCTTTTCTATGCTATATAAGCTGATACATTTGTGTTGCCATTTTGTCATCAAACTAATATGGTGACCAGGGGTTATGTGACCAAGCTCATGCATGCTTTTCTTACAGGGGGATAAGCTTTACCCTTTGATATGTTTATTAAGTAATGCAATAACTTTACAAGTCAGGAAAGAGAAAACCACTTCCCCCTATCTCCATTCCTCCCTGTTCCTTCTTGGCTGTTCTACTGAGCTGACTTTGGCTAATTTGTATCATGGTTAACTGTGAGTGGGATCTGATGACTTTAAAAGGTTTAGTTGTTATTGTCAGCGATTGTGGTTGTTGTCATTGTTGTTTTAGTTAGTTAGATTGTGTATCATTATTTGTATGTTGTTGTTGTTTTGTCTCTGAATAAATATTTGTTAACGCAGATGGACCAGAGTTTATATGTGTATGCGTACGAATACACCATTGCAAGGGAAAATGTCACACACTACCAAATACCAGTAAGAACACTCTGATTGCTCTGACAGGCAAGTCTTACTTATCTCATATACTCTGATCCTATATATCCAGTTTCTTCATGTTCTCCTGCTGTGTCTCCATAGCAGCAAATAACAGGCCTTGTTGACTGAAGGTGGACTTTAGTGGTGTATATTTTTTTTTTATTTTAGTCCTTATAGTTCTACAACACATCTAAACTGATTCATAGTGTGTGAGAGTTACATCAGATTTGTGAGCTAACCTTTTATTTATGTAATGGTAGTTATTGAAATATATAATATTTTTTAAGAACATGCTCAACAAAAAAATGATATCTGCTGAATATGTGTAATTTAGTAGATGTGAAATGAATCCAACATCTCTTTAGCCTTGATTTATCTTTTATTTTTTGTGTCCCCTTATTTTGTTCTGGTGTATGAACTTTTTTATATTTTGTCTTTAACATGTATTTGGTTCAAACTGCCATGTGTATTCTTATTTGCTATAAATGAGCACCCTTTGAGTTAATCTGGGGCAATGTCTGAGTGTCATTATTTCTATTTTTATATGGATAGAGTGGATTGTGGAACAGTGGAACCAGCACCAGAAAACCCAGTTGGGGCAGCCAACTTCATGAGAGTACCATAATTGTATGTTTACACCACAAATTATATATGTATTGAGAATTTTTGGAGAAACATCTCTTATGTCTTTTTTTAGTTTTGAATCTGTTTGATGGATCAACAAAAAGTAGAGTCTTATCACTAGCTTGGTTAGGAAAATGAGCCTATTAACAACATTTTAAATACTTTTTTTTCTTCACATGGCCTAATCATAGATGGCCTTAATACAAATCACATATCCACTATTTATTCATTAGACCGTAAATAATTAACAGCTTATGAATTGTTTATATGTTATTCCAATAATGTGATACATAGGTAATTTACTTATCCTGAGGTCTCCAATTCATTATCCATTGAACATCACCTCTGCATATAAGGGTATAACAGCATATTAGAAATATAATCAATAATATATGAAGTGCAATGCATGATATTTGCTTATTTTAGCAAATGTAAAAAATCAAAAACTTAAAAGCAAATTGTATGACAATCTTATTAGGAAACTTGGCACATCAGAGATGTGATGGATATGTGATATTTGTTCTCTACATATTTCTGAAATGAGTGTTGACATAGAACAATGTTATATTTTATGAATCACTAGCACATCTTGATAAATTACATATTGATTTTTACTTTTTTTTCAGGTTATATGTTGGCATTGAATTATGTCTGATTTTTGTATTTTGCGTGCTTTTTTAAATAAATTGCTGGGTTTTACTTTTTTTACAGTTTCAATTTTTCATGAAACACCAGTATGTTTGCATTGCTTGATTGTTTTGCATTCATTTTACTTATAAATTAAAGGAGCCTTCTGTCCTCAGTAAAAATGTGAGGTTATGACATGATATAGAGATGTTTTAAAACTTTTTTATATTTCTAAACAAGGATGCCTTTTATATTTAAATAATTGACAATAATAATCTACTGCAATAACAGTTTTAAATGATTGTTTTTTTAAATATATTCCACAATTACAAACAATGAAACTAATGCATGCCAGATTAATATGAATACATATTTTTGGCAGGTATGTTTACAGAAAAGTTAAGCCATAATTGATATTTACTTACTGGAGTAACTCTGCTCTGACACCAATTAGTAAAGAGTTCTGTCTGGAGACTAGGAAGTCCATAGAAAACCACAAAAAAATGTGTGAAGCCATTATGCACTCCTTATTGTATTTTATATATGGTTTAACCCCTTAAGGACACATGACATGTGTGACATGTCATGATTCCCTTTTATTCCAGACGTTTGGTCCTTAAGGGGTTGATGTAATGTGTTTATTAGAAATTCAGATTTTTTTATTGCTTTCTTTGCATTTTGTTCAAAATAAAAATGGCATGTGCTTAAATGTCAGGTTCTGCTGAAAAAAGAAACAACTTATTTTATATGTAGATAACTCATAACTACCGGTGGACACAACGTAGAACCATAGATGTTGTAGAGCTATTGATGCCCTGATGCTTTGCCAGTCTTTACAATTTCAAAACACCATGGAAGTCGCAGTTTAATATCTGTGGATCTATCGTTTGCCCATCCCTATAATTAAGTGACTAAAATCAACAATTAGTATAAATAAACATTGTCCTACCAAAAACTGAAAATTGATTAAGCAAAGAAATGTTACGCAAAAGGATAATTATATAAACTTAGTAAAAAAGTATTTCCATTAGTCACATTATATTTAATCTAAAAGCACTGAAACTATAAGTAATGTAGATAGATGCTAAGAAGACATGTTTCACATGTCACATGTTTTATATATATATATATATATATATATAGTGAAGAAAATGGATTTTATTTTGACATTTTCTTCTGTATTCGTGTGTTTCCTCCATTTACTGAATGAATATTGGATATTAGTTCGGTAGTTTGAAACTACCAAACACCGACCACCCTCCTGGCTCATTAAGTTCAAAAGAACTGTCGATTAAGTGTTCCCTGGGTGGCCGCTGTTCATATAGCCGAACGCCTCATGGAAAAGAAAACGGCGGCCATCTTGTTCGCACGAGGGGAGTCAGCGGGACTTGGTCGTCGAGTGTCTGGAACTAAAATCGGACACTCGACCTCACGAACCACCACTGAAACTACCGAACGCCGGCTTCTCCCACTTACCGAACAGCAAGAAGAGCGACATTCAGTAGTTATGTTCGTGCAGACAAGGGGAACAATCGCTCCTATGAGCCAGGAGGATCTATTCGGTATTTTGCTTGTTTTTTGCCTTTTTCCTAATTGACCGACCACACACGCTGAATTTGTGGAACTGTTTTGGGCACGAACCTGGTGTGTGGTCGGTAAAACATGACTTCCACACTTTTTAAGAACCCCTGAACCGATCTGGGTGAAATTTGGATATGTTTGTCCCCCAGATCAGGGCTATCAGGGGATATGTATTTTGTGGGGATACCTTGTGGGGAAAGGGATGTTCTAACTTTTGGGGAAATTGTGTGCCCTTTGCCTGGAGATAATTGATTTATTCCTTAACTTATCTCAATATCTCCCAGGCAGAGGGAAGGCGTGTATTAGTGTAAAACTGTATAATGATTGGTCAATGTATTTGTTTGCTGTGGGAGGTCCTCTTGCAGGAGGATTTCTCATAAAAGCCAGCCTGTTTTCAATAAAGATCATTCCTGTTACACCCTTCATGAAGTCTAGGCTCATGTTTGGGGAATATTCTATTTGCTGGGGAGAATCGTCTTGGAAGCTGCATTCATCTCTACTATTCTTCTACTCCCTGCTGTAGCTATAATCACTTATGCTCAGCTGTTGGGAAAGGAATAGAAGACCACAGTGTCATAACCACTGCAGGTCTTAACATATATATGTATATATATATATATATATATATATATATATATATATATATATATATATATATATGAATATTAAATAAATAATAAATTTTTGTGAATTTCAAGCATAATATTTATAGATATTCTTTTCCAAACTGAATATTTGCAAAACTATTAAAGTCTATTTACAGTCAAGAATTTACACAGATACATAATTTTAAAAGTTTTTTTATAATAGAGTGTGATAAATTGGAAATCTTGTTCAAAAATATTAAATTGATAATTTGAAAAGCTTATCAAAAAATATTAACTCAAGCAGGGCTGCCATCAGAAATTTTGGGGCCCCTGACAAAGCACAAGGTCTGGCCCCCCCCTCCCCGACCCCTCCCTCCCGGGCCCGCCCACGCCCTACCTAGTCCGCTGACAATGATGCGGGACTGAATGTGGTGTGTATAGTGTAAGTGAATTAGAATGTGTGTAATGGATGTAGTGTTTATGTGTATTAGATACTGTTTGTGCAGTGAATGCAGAGTGTGTTAGTGTAGCGGATGCAGTGTGTATAGTGAACGCAGAGTGTGTTTGTGTAGTGGATGTAGTGTTTGTATGTACTAGATGAAATGTGTTTAGTGGATGCAGTGTCTGTAGTTGATGTAGTGTGTGTATTAGACGCAGTGTCTGTGTATAGTGAATGCAGAGTGTTTCAATTTGTGGTGGATGTAGTGTGTGTACTGTGAATACAGGATGTTTGTGTATGGATGCTGTGTGTACAGTTAATGCAGAGTGTGTGTCGTATAGTGAATCCAGAGTGTGTGCATAGTTTAGTGAATGCAGAGTGTGTGTTAGTGTGTAATGAATGCAGAGTGTGTGTTAGTGTGTAGTGAATGCAGAGTGTGTCAGTGTAATGAATGTAGTGTGTGTGTTAGTGTAGTGAAAGCAGAGTGTTTGTAAATGTGTAATGAATGCAGAGTGTGTGTTAATGTGTAGTGAATGCAGAGGGTGTGTTAGTGTGTAGCGGATGCAGAGTGTGTGTTAGTGTAGTGAATGCAGAGTGTTAATGTGTAGTGAATGCAGAGAGTGTTTGAGTAGTGGATGTAGTGTGTGTACAGTGATGTAGTGTGTGTTTGTGTAGTGGATGTAGTGTTTGTATGTACTAGATGAAATGTGTTTAGTGGATGCAGTGTCTGTAGTGGATGTAGTGTGTGTATTAGACACAGTGTCTGTGTATAGTGAATGCAGAATGTTTCAATTTGTGGTGGATGTAGTGTGTGTACTGTGAATACAGGATGTTTGTGTAGTGGATGCTGTGTGTACAGTTGGTGCAGAGTGTGTGTCAGTATAGTGAATCCAGAGTGTGTGCATAGTTTAGTGAATGCAGAGTGTGTGTTAGTGTGTAATAAATGCAGAGTGTGTGTTAGGGTGTAGTGAATGCAGAGTGTGTCAGTGTAATGAATGTAGTGTGTGTGTTAATGTGTAGTGAATGCAGAGAGTGTGTTAATGTGTAGTGAATGCAGAGAGTGTGTTAATGTGTAGTGAATGCAGAGAGTGTGTTAGTGTAGTGAATGCAGATAGTGTGTTAATGTGTAGTGAATGCAGAGAGTGTGTTAATGTGTAGTGAATTCAGAGAGTGTGTTAGTGTGTAGCGGATGCAGAGTCTGTGTTAGTGTAGTGAATGCAGAGAGTGTGTTAGTGTGTAGCGGATGCAGAGTGTGTGTTAGTGTAGTGAATGCAGAGTGTGGTAATGTGTAGCGAATGCAGAGTGTGTGTCAGTATAGTGGATGCAGTGAGTGTGTTAGTGTGTAGTGTATGCAGAGTGCATGTTGTATTAGTGAATGCAGTGTGTATTGTATTAGTGTATGCAGTGTGTGTGTGTTAGTGTATGCAGTGTGTGTTGTATTAGTGTATGCAGTGTGTGTGTTTGTGTATGCAGTGTGTGTTGTGTCAGTGTATGCAGAGTGTGTTGTGTTAGTGTATGCAGTGTGTGTTGTGTTGGTATATGCAGTGTGTGTGTTGTGTCAGTGTATGTAGTGTGTGTTGTGTTAGTGTATGTAGTGTGTGTTGTGTTAGTGTATGTAGTGTGTGTGTGTGTGTTGTGTCAGTGTATGTAGTGTGTGTGTGTGTGTTGTGTCAGTGTATGCAGTGTGTGTGTTTTGTCAGTGTGTGTGTGTTGTGTTAGTGTATATAGTGTGTGTGTTGTGTCAGTGTATGTAGTGTGTGTGTGTGTGTGTGTGTTGTGTCAGTGTATGCAGTGTGTGTGTTTTGTCAGTGTATGTAGTGTGTGTGTTTTGTTAGTGTATGTAGTGTGTGTGTTTTGTCAGTGTATGTAGTGTGTGTGTTGTGTCAGTGTATGTAGTGTGTGTGTTGTGTCAGTGTATGCAGTGTGTGTGTTTTGTCAGTGTATGTAGTGTGTGTGTGTGTGTGTTGTGTCAGTGTATGCAGTGTGTGTGTTTTGTCAGTGTATGTAGTGTGTGTGTGTTGTGTCAGTGTATGTAGTGTGTGTGTATGTGTGTTGTGTCAGTGTATGCAGTGTGTGTGTTTTGTCAGTGTATGTAGTGTGTGTGTGTGTTGTGTCAGTGTATGCAGTGTGTGTGTTTTGTCAGTGTATGTAGTGTGTGTGTGTGTTGTGTCAGTGTATGCAGTGTGTGTGTTTTGTCAGTGTATGTAGTGTGTGTGTGTTATGTCAGTGTATGTAGTGTGTGTGTTGTGTCAATGTATGTAGTGTGTGTGTGTTGTGTCAGTGTATGCAGTGTGTGTGTGTAAATTTGCAATGAGGAGGGGGAGGGGGGGTCATTTTAACATTATTTAAAAAAATTAAAAAAAAATAATTAATTAAATTGTTTCTCCCCCCTCCCTGCTTACCTGTGTCTAGGGAGGGGGGAGATTCCATCCACGGTGGTCCGGTGGCATGGTGGGGCCCCCCGGCTCCCTGTTACCGCAGAGGGGGCCCAGGCCTCCAGCTTCTCCTCTTCTCTCCTCCAATAACTCTCGCGAGACCCGCGGAGCGTTGCCATGGCAACCGGGTCTCGCGAGAGTTATTAGCAGGAAGGAGAAGAGAAGAGGCTGGAGGCCTGGGCCCCCTCTGCGGTAACAGGGAGCCGGGGGCCCGCGGCTGCCCACATCGATAGCGATATTCGCTATCTATGTGTGCAGAGAGGGAAAGTGGGGCCCGGGACTGCCAGAGCAGTCCGGGCCCCCCAGGGCCGCCGGGCCCGTGACAACAGTCACGGTTGTCACCCCCTGATGGCGGCCCTGAACTCAAGGCCATGGTCTGCATTTAGTGTTTATTCAGAAATGTCAAAGTTAGTGTTCTTTCTTCATGAACTTTATAAAAATTACTTTATTGTTAGTCTGAAAATGATCCAGTACATTTAAGATGCATATTAATCTAGACCTTGTGATACTTAAAAGCTATACATTCTCAAATATTCAAGTAAAACACAATATCGATCGCAGACCTCCACCTTGGGTGCCCTCTGGTTATTAATTTACATTCTGTACTGTGTTCTGACTCTTTTATATGTACGATATCTTTTAAAATAAATGGAACATATTGAAATTATTATCTACAGAAACCAGATGTGTATACAAATCCAATTGTGCAGTCTTATGAAAATATGTTCTGAGGCTTTAGATTCATGCATAACTCTTTTGTATCTCATTATATGACTGACATTGTAACAAATTAACTTGTGCTAGAAGAGCACTTCATATTACTTCCATATGAACTGATGTTAAAAAAGTAGAAGGTCATATTTTTTGTACAAGTTATATCTATTGTATCTTCATAGATTTTATTCAGATAGGGCAGATGGTAGCATTTCCCTGAACATCTGTTGCCCATCATTCCTACGCAAGGCAACCCAGATGCTGTTGACAACTTGTATGTAAATCATGCTGACAATTTGTTCAATGTCTTCTCCACAGAGACTTAGGTTATCTTGGTCATAGTATTTATCAGATATTGGGGATATTACATGGTCACAAGAGTGCTTTTAAAAGCTATGCCTGACAAAAAAATAAAAAATAAATCAATTTAACTAATATTTCAATACTTACAGCTGTCTCAATAGAAGTATTGAGTGTATATTGTTAGCAATAAATACTGTCTGTTTATTGAGAGTAATTTATCCTTTATCCTTTTAAAATATGAAAACATGGAAAGGTTTATTGAATCATGAAAATATTCATAGTATTCTTACACCATAAAGTTCTGATATTAATTAATTCAACTCAAGTGGGTTTATAAAATGTAAGATGATGTTTAACTGCAACTAATTTAAAATTGTTTTAAAAAAAATAAATTTCTTATATTATCTTTATGCCAACACAACATACAACTTTGTGTATTTCTCATAGTAAAGTTCTCATCATTTTGATATTTTATTTGTTATCAACATTATTATATTTAATTGAGATTTAATTTGCATATTACATTTTCTTTGGAACACAAGTGAGGCATTAAGTATCAAAGTCAATGTGACTTTTGACTCTTAGAAGCTGTGTGTAGAGCTGACACTTGAGGCAATCTCATCAGATAATAATCAACTATTCTAAACTGATATACATTAGGTATATATTTGTTACCCAGTGATTTTTATCATAGAAGGAAGTAAAATAGTTGAGTGGTGTTTATCGTCTTAATTTAATTTGTTTGAAACACAATCAGAAATTATTCTAATCTGTCAGGATCTGCCAGACCCTTCAATGCCGTGGTACTGCAGCCACACACATAGGAACACATATATAATCTTCAAATATATCCAGAGAAAGTGGTCACTCATAGGTCCTGTTAGGTGAAAAGTTGCAAAAGCCTTTTATTTTTGTACCGTTAATGTTACGGGCCTATCCGTGGTCCTTTTTTTTTAATGATACCACTCTTTCTTTTATGCATGATCACGGTCCCTCCAAGCCTGACTGCCAGAGGCCAGAGTTCCAGCAGCAGAGGGACATCCAAGCTTCTCTAATGGTGATGGGTGATTTATACTTAAGCTGATATATAGATAATTAAGCTGTTCAATTAAGCTGAATGTGCACTATAGATTGAATATTATTACTTATTAATTAAGTCTCTGTTAGTCAATAAAGTTTGTATTGATTATTTACAAGTACTGGTGTCAGTGTCTTTCTCCTTCTCAAATACTCAGTTCACTCATCCCAAATAGGGTTTTGATGCCCACCAATATCTTTAAAAACCTTAGGGTGATTGATTATTGTTTTTTGATATTGGCACTTCATGAATTTAATGATTAGGCACAACACACTTAACTACGGGTGGGTTTCCCGATCAGCTGATCGATGTGTGGGACTGGGGTTTTTGCATCCACGTGCACTTGGTAAGCTAATTGTGTGAATGCAACAGAAAATGATACAGAAAATAAAGGGTGCACCACAAAAGTAATAACAAATAATAAAAAATAATACAGATCACTTAACACAAGTCCAATATGGTGTAGTCCATAGTAATAGGAAGTGTTCTTTCGGCACGGTAAGCAAGGTAGGTCCTCACAGGTGTATACTTAGAACTCAATGGAGAAAATATATAGGGAGAAAACAGAGAGACAAAATTCCAATGGTACAGCATGTAGCTTCAGATAGGTATTCAGATAGAATAATAATAAAGTGCTACTCGCAATCTCCAGAGCTAAAATCCAGCTCTGGTTTGGAACGTGTCTAGTGGAACAATCCCTACTCAGGGATATATAGGGTGGTAGCGATTTGCAGATGTATATAGTAGATCAGTAATGCAACGTCAGTTTGGTCCAGCTCAAAATTAAAAAGAATAGAATATAGTGCTCACTGTGTCTAATTTGATAAGAAAATAAAAGTATGAAATGTACTCACAGTGTGCTCACAGTGTTTTCTCCCTATATGTTCCATTGAGTTCCAAGTATACACCTGTGAAGACCTACCTTGCTTACCGTGCCAAAAGAACTCTTCCCATTACTATGGACTACACCATATTGGACTTGTGTTAAGTGATCTGTATTATTTTGTATTATTTTTTATTACTTTTGTGGCGCTCCCTTTCTTTTCTGTATCATTTTCTGTTGTATTTATTGTTACAGGATAAGAGGGAACCCCCTTTTTACCTTTTAGGTGTGCAGCCGATACTCCATATAAACAACTTTCTGTGGCATTCTAGCACTGACTCCTACTTTTGACCTAATTGTGTGAATGGTATAGGTTATATAAACACTGTATTTAATTGTATTCAGCATCTTAATAAAGACCCCGAGGTCGAAACATTGATTTGTTTATAGGCAAAGTATAATACACTAATTTTATTCTTTGGAAATCCAGTGACTGCTCTCATCTTTATATACTATATCTACTACTACTTCAACTAATAATAATGTAATATGTAATTATTATTGTTGTTATTATTATTATTATTATTATTATTATTAGTAGTAGTAGTAGTAGTAGTAGTAGTAGTAGTAGTAGTATTTGTGCTTTAGTTACATCAGTACATGATATAATGTGAAGTCACCTTTCTATCGCATTTTATGAATGTATGCAATTAGTTTTAAAACCTTGAAGCTACATATCAGTTATTGCAATTTGTTATTTTATGTACAGTATGCAATAAACCCAATATGTACCTTGTAGATTCTGGATCAAATAAATGTATTGCAAATCTGTTTGATATGAAAGAAACTATGCAAGAAAAATGTCAGGAAAAGCTTCCCTGCTTTCAACTATAGAGCCAAGGATTGCTCTAACAGTAACAATGTCAGTGAACTATTTCAACAATTCTTTCTTTAAGTGCTCCTGAAGGCTTTGACTGTATTGGTATGCTGTCTGCTTTCAATCACCTGGCTCCGGGCAAAGTTAATTGGACTCACTTATTCTGTTATGTCAGCTAGTTGTCTATTGCAGGCCTTTTGACCTGCAACATATTCTAGTATTCAATATGCGTCTGGAACTTCTTTTTATACTTCTGTACACTTAATATTATGCTAGCTTGATCCAGAGGTACAACACCATGTTTCTGAAATACCTGAATTCTTATGTTGTATATTTCAAGTTTACATACAGAAATCTTGTGAATGTAAGCACATTGTCATTTCAAGTTTGAAAAGTAGAAATACATATTTCCATTGTCAAATAATTTTTCTGCACAATGAGATGATACAGTTGTCATTATCAATGTAGTGATCACACAACCCAAAAATATAAAACAAGCATTTCAAAATTACATTATTTTTTTGTGTTTTTTTTTTTTATAGCAGAAATTTTAAGGAGCCTATCATAAATAATTGCAAGAAACATGCACAACACAGTGGGAAATTGTAATCTTGACAAAAACCTTGATGGTTGCAAGTCAAGTCACTCTTTTCAACTAACTTTACACATTTTAGTTCATCACAATAATTCCCGCTCTTGATTTATGATTTACCTTTTGTGTATTATTATTTTATCATGGTGAAGTAATCTTTGTGTAAATGACTGATTCTGTCTATAAAACTGTGTTGTTTCTATTCAGACAGCACAGAGAGTTTTATAGACAGAATCAGTCCTTTACAAGTAACTTCACAGGATGGATAACAACATTGTTACATCATTGTTGCCATCCACTATAAGCAGAACTGCCCTAACTGGAACAGAGGAGGTTGGGAAGACCAGCACCCCAACTCACTAGGGCGGCCGCCCATTGTTTCCACCAGGAGGCCCCCAGTGACCCAGACCACAGCAAGGAGCAGTGGACGACTCTGCATAAGGCGAACACAGTCCAGGCTGCCAGTGGGCCACCATTGATGGGCAGGACGCATGGGGCCTGAGAGACCCAGGTGCCACCCTCACCCTGGTACAGCCGCACAAAATTCGTGCTCAGGTCCACACCAACAAGCCGTAAGGGTGGCGGGGGGAGCCATTCATAATCTCCCCACGACCCGGGTGCATCTCAACTGGGGCTCGGGAGCCAAGCATCTGGAGGTGGGCATAATGAAGGAGCTGCCAGCTGAGGTGTTGTTGGGAAATGACTTGGGCTGCTTAACCTCCCAGCTCACCCACACCTACCCAGAGGAAACATACCCAGTGACAACCAGATCACAAGCCTGCAGGGAAGGAACCTCAAGTGGGAGCTCTTGTCCCTCCCTTAACCAAAGCCCCTCTCCCATTCTGGGGTGCCCCCCAAGGTTTTGAGCAAGAACAGAGGGCAGACCCCACACTAGAAGGGTATAGGGTATAGGAAGGAGGCACCATCCCCGCAAGGATATCTCCTTGCGGGGATGGTGCCTCCTTCCTATACCCTATACCCTTCTAGTGTGGGGTCTGCCCTCTGTTCTTGCTCAAAACCTTGGGGGGCACCCCAGAATGGGAGAGGGGCTTTGGTTAAGGGAGGGACAAGAGCTCCCACTTGAGGTTCCTTCCCTGCAGGCTTGTGATCTGGTTGTCACTGGGTATGTTTCCTCTGGGTAGGTGTGGGTGAGCTGGGAGGTTAAGCAGCCCAAGTCATTTCCCAACAACACCTCAGCTGGCAGCTCCTTCCTAGCTCAGGAAAGGTTTGAGTGGGACAAGGGTTTGTTATACCGGATAACATGGGGGATAGGTAGCGGGGATGTGCAGATAGCTAAAAGGCAGTTGGTAGTACCCTGTAAATTTAGGACTGAGCTACTCAAGCTCAGCCATGACATTCCCCTGGCTGACATCTGGGGGTCCGGAAGACTAAAGACCGGCTGACCAGGCCAGGGGTTACACAGGACCTGCAGGATTACTGCAGGACGTGTGACACCTGCCAATGGATAGGGAAGAGGGGTGACCACCCAAAGGCCAAGTACCGTACCGTATCACTGAGGATGTCAGAGAGAATATGCTGTCTGAGATTCAAGAGATGTTAAGGCTAGGAGTTATAGAGCCCTCTCAGAGTCCTTGGGCTTCTCCAGTAGTGCTGGTACCCAAGCGAGATGGCAGGACTCACTTCTGTATTGACTAATGGAAGCTTAACAACAGGAGAGTAACCCCATGCCCAGGATAGACAAGTAAGTGGGGGGAATTACTTTCCTACCGTAGATTTGTGCAAAGGTTATTGGCAATCCCCCTGGAGCTGGTAGCCATCCCTAAGTCAGCATTCGTTACCCCATTTAGGCTATACCAGCCTAAGGTTATGCCCTTTGGGATAAAGAATACCCTGGACACCTTTCAGCGGGTGGCCAATAGGCTCCTAGAGGGATTTCAGGACTTCACATGTGCTCACTTGGATGATATTGCCATCTACAGCTGCACATGGGAAGATCATCTGGAACACCTATCTAGGGTACTGAAGCGAATTCAGGCAGCGGGGCTAATTCTGAAGCCTGACAAGTGCCATGTTGGTATGGCCGAGGTACAGCATCTCAGCCATAGGGTAGGGTTGGGAAAACAGCGACCCCAACCTGCCAAGGTAGAAGCTTTTGCCAACTGGCCCCAACCCTGTACCAAGACCCAGGTATTAGCGTTCCTAGGAACCACAGGATACTACAGTAAGTTTGTTCCTGACTACAGTGCCCTGGCCAAACCCCTCACCGACATGACCAAAGAGTAACTTCCCTAATAGGTAGCATGGACTCCGGAGTGCGCGGACACTTTCCAGAAACTCAAAACAGCTCTGAGCGAGGCAGCCCCAAACCATACTAAAAAGTTTCTTGTTCACACAAATGCCTCCATGTTTGGGCTGGGAGCCGTGTTGAGTCTAGTGGGGGATGACGGGATGGAGCACACAGGGGCATACCTCAGCCGGAAACTATTACCAGAGAGGTCAGCTATGCCACTGTGGAGAAGGAATTCCTGACTCTCGCATGGGCATTAAAGAAATTACAACCACATCTCTACGGTTGTCCCTTTACTTTAAAGACAGACCATAACACCCTCAACTGGTTAAACAGAGTCGCTGGAGACGATCCCTGTTTGTTACGCTGGATCCTGGCTCTACAACCCTACAATTTCACTATGCAGTACAGGCCAGGCAAACAGAATGGCAATGCTGATGGATTATCTCAGCAAATGGAGTTAGAACCTTGACTGACTTCCCCGGACATCCCCAAGCCAACCCGGCAGGGTCTAGGCAGGTATGCCATATCTGTAGCCATGGAACTAAGGGGGAGCAATGTTAAGAAACCACACCTTCTGTTTAGTTAGCTTTGATTTTCCTCATTCGGTAGATAAAACTACCGAACACCAACCACCCCCCTGGCCCATTACCTACAAAGCAAACTGCGGATTAAGGGCTCTACCTGTTTGGCCGCCGTTTGCCGTTTAGAACTCCCCGAAACAGATCGACCGCTACCCCTGAAACTGTGAACTGTTGTGGGCATAAGACTTTGTGTGCAGTCAGTCAAATTATAAACATACATTTTAATAATACCCCGAAAGTACCCCCAAAACACATGGAAACCCCACAGCCGTCACATGTCCTGATAGCCCCAATCTGGGGGACCAACATATCCAAAAATCACCAAGATTGGTTCATGGATTCAGAATTTCCATGGAAGTCATAATTTGAGCAAAAGCACACAAAGTCTTATGCCAAAAGCAGTTCGACAGTTTCAGAGGTAGCGGTCAGTCTATTTCGGGGAGTTCTAAAACTGAACAAATCCACAAACTGTTCCCCTGGCTCATGGGTAGCGTTTGTTCCCCTAGTTCGTGGGAACAAACCTACCAAATAGCACCCTCCTGGCTGGTCGGTGAAAAGAAGCAGGCGTTCGCGAAGTTGTCCGGCACTCAGGAAGTTGAGTGTCCGATTTTAGTTCCAGACACTCGACGACCAAGTCCCGCTGCCTATTTTCATGCGAAAAGATGGACACCATTTTCTCCAGCATGTGGCGTTCGGCCATACGAACGAATGCCACACTGGGAGAGCCCTTAATCTGCAGTTTGCTTTCTAGTTATTGAGCTAGGGGGGTGGTCAGTGTTTTATCTACCGAACAAGGAAAATCGAAATTAACTAAACAAAAGGTGTAGTTTCTTCACTAGGGTATTTCATTTGAGGTATTCTATATTTTCTTAAGTGTTCCTGAAAATAAAAATAGTTTTTATTCCCATCCTTTTTCACAAATGCATTGCATTATATTTGTGTATTCTGTGTACAGTAGGTGCAGACAAAATTGCCAAAAAAATTGTTTAGCTGCATTACCTAAGAATATCCGATGCCTAATTTATACTTTGGCCACATTTTTGTGAAGTTATAGGCCCAAATAATAGACCTGTCCATTTCAATGTTTAAATTGATGCTGTGTCAGTGTCACATTTTGGGGCATTTCAGCAGCTCCTACATTCATACTACGCGATTAACAAAGTCCATGTATTTGTTTACTAGGTTACTAGGTTTCACATTCAACCCGTTTGTTAGTGTTAGAAGGCAGACTTGGGTGCTTTCCTGGTCTTCACGATGCAAACAGGGTTTGAAATCTTCTCACACAAAAATACCAGTACATACCACATTTTCCTTAAAGAACAAAATACTATTGTTTCAGTATAGCATGGCATGGCTTAAACAATGACAAAAAACATAGATTCTTTTTTTATTTTTATTATTATTATGTATAGATATAGGTTCCCTGTGCAAAAAGGTTTTATGGTTTCAGAACTGAAAATTATTATTTCAAATATAAAGCTTTATTTAAAAACAGAAGTAAAACATTCACAAGTTGATTGGGCGTGTCCTGACATCCGATGTGAGCGGTCGCAAGTGCTGTGAGCTTCCGGTCGGCGGCAATAATACTGGCATAAACAACTGAAAATATCTAATTAATGGGCAACAAAAGGAAACAGACCCAGCCCTTATACACCCAAGAATCGGGCACGCCAAGAAACTCGAACGATCTCGATAAGTATTTCCGAGATACAGTGAAAGTGCTCGGAGAAGGCCTAACTGACAACATGGCGACGCCATCTTGCCCGCGCAAAACGCCCGATCCCAGCACGACAGGAGAAGAGATCTCCCCAACAACCAGCATTGCAGATGGGCTAGCAAATATAAGAGAAACCCTCGCACATCTACCTTCCAGGGATGAACTGGCTAGCATGATAGCGAAGCTAGAATCCTCCGTGCAAGATCAAGTCTCCGCCATTTCTGCAGACATCAGGCAAGTAAACACGAGGGTGGGAGACCTGGAAGAGGACAGAGATCAAATTTTAGACAGACTCCTCACCCTAGAACATCAACAACAAAACAGAGACACCAGAACCCTATACATTATGAGAAACACTGAAGACCTCGACAATAGAGGCAGAAGGAACAACATTAGGATAAGGGGGATCCCAGAATCACAGGAGAATCCTGAAAACTTACATAATATACTACAGTCTCTGTTTAACAAGATACTGCAGAGGCCAGAAGACACCCCAATTCTATTAGATAGAGCTGATGTAGAATTATTAAAAATCTTTATTGAACTTGTATTGAATTATTGTACTAACTCCATTTTAACTGCATACTGTGAATCCTCCATTTTGTCCTCCTAACCTGACTTCTTCAATCCTCCATTTTGTCCTCATAACCTAACTTGTTCATTTTAAAACTACATTACATGACAGAATTTCCCAGCACATCTAATACAATAGACAAAGACTGTATTCTCTATAAAGACATGATTAACTCAGGAACTGCTGACTTTACTGACTTTCCCCTAACTTGCAACATAGTATAATTTGAAGGCCACGAGAACACAGTAGTAATGAAATGTTCTATTCATAAGAGACCTTGCACCTGGACATGAGGCCCGATATCACTGACTGTGTAAAATGACGCTCAAGCCCCCCTTTCCACCGAGTAAACCTCATGCTGGGAAAGATGGCGCCTGAGCCTTCTGTCCACACCCTTGTCCAGAACAATACCACCTCCCGGTGGGAGGACACCTAGCTGGTCACTCAAACCCCTGAGCCAATTAATAATATTGGTGGGTGGACACGAAGTTAGTCACATAACGTTTAATCCAATTAATGATGTTTATTTGTTATTATCTGATATTCAATGATGATGTCATTTTGCTTTTAAAAAGATCTACACAACTGTTTTCCAACCAGATTGTATTAAATTTTCTGAAGTGCTTTTAACCTGAACTCCATGTGTCAGTGTGAGCTTACTTCTGCGTATACGCAATTTAATCATCTCAGATTTGGACAGGAACAGATAGACATTTAAACATATTTGTTTATTTCTAAATTAATCTACATCAATTTGGCGCCCAACGTGGGGCATCGGGCTATGTCTGGCCGGTGAGCCGTCCTAAGGAAGATGCTGTTGGACGGGGGAATCCTGGGGGTAGGAAGGGAGACTGATCACCTCCAAGTACACGGTAGAGACTTCTGCAGAGCCACCGGTATGTTCCGGCCCCTTTGATTGACCCGTCCACGTGTCTGTGACTGCTTCCCGGGAGGACATCAAAGACAGGTAATATCTTGCCCGGTGTCTCGTTACTCACTTGTTTACCTGCAATTTTAGTCTATCTGTTGCCTGGGTGTGTTTGAATTGTGTTTGAATTGTTTGCCTGTTTCCCCATTTTGAGATAAAGGGGGGGTGGACCTGCAGGGGATTTGCCTGGGGTTCTGTCTTGCTTGTTTTCCCCTTTTTGGGATAAAGGGGGGTGGACCTGAGGGGACTTGCCTGGGTCTTCGGTTTGTCTGTTTATCTGTTTGTATTTTACCTCTTTTGGGATAAAGGGGGGTGGACCTGAGGGGATTTGCCTAGGTCTTCTGTTGCCTGTTTTACCCCTTTTAGGAACCACGGTGCTGTGGTTGTAGGGAAAAAGGGGGGTTGACCTGTGGATGTGTTCCTGGGGGTCATCTTTTCCTGTTTAACTCTTTTAGGAGCCTCGTGGCTGGGGCTGTAGGGAAAAAGAGGTGTGTTGGATCTGTGGAGATTGTGTAGACTCATAGTTTCCTGGGGATCCTTCTTGTGTCACTTTGATAGCCTAGCTAGCTTCTCTGTGCACGTTACTCTGCTTGCAGAGTGGTGGTACCCTCCAGCTTTGAGCGCTGAGCTGGAGCCATTCCAATTTTTATTTTGTGGTGTGTGAATTCGGGCAGGCATTGCTGTCTTCATCACCACGGAGTAGTGGGACTTATAAAGTGGGTCTTTATAGGGGCACTACAAGAGTGAGGGTAGCGCAGACACTATTAGTGGGCTGCTGTGACGAGGGAGGCATATGGATTTCGGACCGGTGTTAGTTGTTATCCTTGGCCGTTGGTAGTAAGATACTACGGGATTGAGGGAGGTGACTTTGGAGTAAGCACACGAGTAAAGGAAAGGAATTACTGTTGATTTCATTTGAACTGTGATGCATGCACTGTATTTCAACTGTATTGTTGTCTTGTCTGTTTAATTAGGAGTCTCATGAACTCCTGTGTCTGTCCCTAAGGATTTTTCCTTACTCTTTACCTTTTCTATACTTCCTATATTATTATTCTATCCTCTCCTATTTCTATTGTGAGAGAAGTGATTGGTCACACACTTCTCACCTCCAATTAGTGACTAGTCTACGTTTTGGGAAGACGCACTGGGGGGGGACCCACCCCTCTCGAGTGTCAGTCCACCATTGTAGACACTGTTTAAAACCTTTTCCCCCTATATCTGGGACGCCTGTATAGGAGGGGAATGGAACAGGGTTAGAAAAGCCCAATAAGGGCTGGCTAGCGCGTGTGATCTAGTTGAAGATAGAGATTGCTAAAGTGTGTAAAATTGCTGTGCCTTCATGTGGTAGATAACTAACAGAGAAGAAAGCAAGCTTACTGGTACAGAGTAACAATGCTATTCAGCAGGAAGGTAGGGTTGAGGAAGAACTAGATCACAAAGGGTTAAGAATGTATGTATATTATAATAATTGTTTTTGTATTTTGTGTTAGCCATTACCCTGGTAGAGGGTGGGGGTTTTGTATTGAGTTTCACTGAAGAGTATTAAATGTTGTGTTTTTGTGTCTCTTTGCTTGCAATAATTGTAACGTAACTGTCCTTCCAGCGCTGACATGGTTAAAAAAACTTCATGCTGGCTCTCTCCTTGCCTTCTGTGAGACGCGAGGGGGGAGAGGGAGGGGTGACATTCCTGGTTTTTCAGTTCTGCGTTCAGTAAAATTATTCAGAAACTAATAAGATTTAGCAATGGAACAAAGTATTTTCTCCAAGACTGTTGTATAAGATAAGGAGTCAGGGATGTAGCTCAATGTTTATTACGAAGGTTAGGAAAGTGAATCTGATGCAGGAATAGAGAATTATTTGGACGAGTTAAAAATGTAAAGGCAAGTGTGATTTGTTGCATTGCTATGCAATGTGGATAGAGGGAATATGCAAAGTTGTTAAGCTAGATTGTGAAGAGGAAAAGTGATTAATGGCTGTAGGTATATTGTTTGCATTCCGTGAGTTTATTTATTTATTTTATTTATTTATTTATTTTCCGCCCGTGTATTGTGTCATGCTCATCCTATCTTAAAGACATGCTGTCTTCCTTAATTCCCATATATTATGAACAAAAAGGTTACGGTTACTAGAATTATCCTACTATTAGTTTCCCTATATCAGGAAAGTGTCTGTGACAAGTAATGGTTAATATGTAGATAGAATATATATGTCTATCGTTTCACGTATAAGTAACAAGTGTGTTTTAGCTTTGTGTACAAAGATTGATAACATGCTGAAAGAAGGGTTATCTTAAAGAACATTTACTAAAAGAAAGTTCTAATAAACCAAGATTTCTTGAACAAATGGTAATACAATTAGGGATTGGTTTCAAAATGTTTTTACTGGATAATGTTTGCCTCCAGATTAAAAGACTGACTAATATAATTTTTTTGTTGTAAACCCAGATATTTTATTATTGCATATGCATAGGAATTGAGACTTTGGGCATTATAGTATATTAATTCTAGATCTGTTACTAGCAGCAAGTGCTTAGCCTTATGCCTATCCCACGCATGCTTAAACACTTCTACTGAGTTAACCTCTACCACTACAGTTGGAAGGCTATTCCATGTATCCACTACCCTCTCAGTAATGTAATGCTTCCTGATATCATTTTTAAACCTTTGTCCCTCTATTTTTGAGACTATGCCCTCTTGTTATGGTAGTTTTCCTTCTTTTAAATATAGTCTCCACTTTTACTGTGTTGTTTCCCTTTATGTATTTAAAATGCTTTTATCATCTTTTCACCAAGCTATACCTGTCAAGATCCTTTCACCTTTCCTGGTGAATTTTACCCTGCAATCCATGAACCAGTTTAATAGCCCTTCTTTGAACTCTCTCTAAGGTATCCATATCCTTCTGAAGATATGGTCTCCAGTACTGTATCCAGTACTCTGCACTTCCCTCTTCCTACTGCTAATACCTCTCCCTATGCAACCAAGCATTCTGCTAGCATTCCCTGCTGCTCTATTACATTGTACATTGTCATTAACAGCCAGAAACTGGAGTACAAGAAGTGTGAATTAATGTATAGCCATTTATAAGCTTAACAAAATCTCCATTATCTTTTCCATTTATTTTGCAGAAGGCAATGTTATTTGTCTATTTTGTATGTTTTAAAAATACATTATCAGTAAAGAGTAGAATAAATTTTATCCCATTTACGAGACATAAAATTGTGATAATGTATATTTGTGATATAAGTAGAAATTACATTTTGAGATGTTAGATATAAATTATTAAATTAAGAACGAGAGTCAGGGATAGCGTCTGTCTCCGCGGGCACAAGACCCCGTGTGGAGAAGTGGTGGGCAAGCCATCATGGGCCACCCATGGGAGTGAAACGTTCGAGGCTTGTGGAGACGAGATGAGCATGTTAGCCTTTTATTATTTTTCTCTAGGGAAAGCTTAGGGCCAGTTAAAAGTTGTTGTACATGGGCTATTTGCAGCCTCCATTGCATTTCTACCTAGTCTTGATTTCTGATGTCTCCTCCATTGCTACATCACCTGTCTGCTCCCTTACCTGCCCACCCCCGCTTATTCCTCCCACCGATCCCTCCCCTTCATCTGCAGTCCCCCACTTTCCCCTACTGCCCCTCCCTCTACTCCACCTTCTCCTCCTCCTACTCCTTCTTCCTGCTCTTACTCCTCCCTCCTCTTCCTACTCCTCCCTCTACTCCACCTTCTCCTCTCTCCTCCTACTTCTCCTCTTCTCCTCCTCCTACTCCTCCCTCTACTCCACCTTCTCCTCTCTCCTCCTACTTCTCCTCTACTCCTCCTCCTACTCCTCCCTCTACTCCACCTTCTCCTCTCTCCTCCTACTTCTCCTCTACTCCTCCTCCTACTCCTCCCTCTACTCCACTTTCTCCTCCTCCTACTCCTTCTTCCTGCTCTTACTCCTCCTTCTTCTTCTTCCTACTCCTCCCTCTACTCCACTTTCTCCTCCTACTCCTCCCTCTACTCCACCTTCTCCTCTCTCCTCCTACTTCCCCTCTACTCCTCCTCCTACTCCTCCCTCTACTCCACTTTCTCCTTCCACTCCACCTTCTCCTCTCTCCTCCTACTTCTCCTCTATTCCTCCTCCTCCTCCTCCTACTCCTTCCTCTTCTCCTTCTCCTACTCCACCTTCTTCCCTCTCACTCTATCCACTACTCATTCTTCCATCTCCCCACCACCATATCTATATCCCTTATATGCTTCCTCCCTTCTTATTCCTTACCAATTTCCTCCACCCATAGACAACTCTGCCTCTACCTGACGACATTATATTTTTGAAGAGATGTTGCTCTGGCCACTCTTCCGCCACTTCCCAGGGGGGAATACCACACTAACGAAAAATTATTCAGACATGAAAGAATTGTTTTGGGCACTCTCAAGGAAATAGTGCGGCCCTGACCCAGATTCCCATGGAAGTAAGGGAGGTGGCTGTCCCTCATGTTTTTTCTTCACTAAGTCCCCAGAAATCTCATGAAAGGAACTTGACTCATTAGAACAAAACATGAACATTCAATTTACAAATCTCTACAGAGGGGGGTCAGCAAGAGAACAGTGAATAGAAAGACAAAGTAGCTTTACCAGATCCTGACTCCACTCTGTTTGCGGATAAAGAGGAAAGGTACCATACTGGATTTGCTGTTGCTACAGAAGATCAGGTACGTCAAGCACCTTCACTTTCCTCACTCACATCTGCTCAAGACGCTGAATTGACAGCCTTCTCAGTGGCATACAAAATGCCTGAAGGAAGACATGCCAATATCTACACTGACTCAAGACATGCCCTGGGTGCAGCACATTATTTTGGATCAATCTGGAAGATAAGAAGCACCACTCAGCTGACTAAAAGCTGCCAACCAAGCCACAAGTGCACCAAGGGAAGTGGACAGAATGGTGTCCGCTAAAGAAACTTCCATACTCACCATGTAGATCCTACCTACAGATCTCAAGCTTCTGAAAGAATGACAAGCAGCTACTGACCCTGAAGAAATACAAAGCTGGAAAAACAGAAAGGGGCAACCCTTGAAGACGGGCTGTACTCCAACGCTCTTAAGCTCTGTTTACCCAAAAACATGTACTGGGCAGTGAGCCCATGGAACTTTATACCTATCCAAGACCCTCATGAACTCTTTGATCTCTAAAATACCCCTAAGCACCTAGCTAACTCTCAATATCCCTTTCAAGAATCCAGATGACAAAGAGCTACTGGGTCAAATATGCACTAGTTATCATAGACATTTTGTCAGGATGGCCAGAAGCCTAGCCGGTCATCAATGTGACAACCAAGACCATATACCCAATAGTGCATTGTGAAAGTTGCAGAGATCACTCAGTGGATTCATTGTTCCAGATTCAAGACTCTCTCTGCAACATGAGAAGTGACATTTGTTGATTTTGACACACTTTTGACTCTAAAGAAAAAAATGACTTGTTAAATAAAAAGATACCAGCAAGTAGGTGTTTGATGGCCATAATAATGCCTGACCACCTGCCATCGATGGAAAGCCGAGGACCCCAAAAGGAGACCTCGTGAAGCTGAAGGGATCCAAATGCCAAGCTTCCTCAGGATTATTTGCCCATCCTGAGTTTGTGGTGATATTAATATTGACTAAATGATCCGAGTCCACCTACGCTGATGTAGCGTGGGACAGGTTTAATACTACACCCTAGCCAAGGTTATTATGTCAATACACATAATACATGACAAGGTACTCTTGACACACCACATTCATGCTTCAGAACATAAAAAGGAGCACCCCTCTAAAGGGAAAGTTTGATTGATATATATATATATATATATATATTGATGCCATAGGTGTGCCAAGGGGGGTACCAGATGATTTTGCAGTAAAAGGAAAGTTTGAGTCCATTTTCCCAACCGTCACTGCTAATAATAATAATAATATTTTGATTTGCATTTATTATACCTATTGCAACCAACAACGTTTACCTGTCACCATGACTACTTGTGCCTATATTCCAGATAACACAAGTCCATATGGTAATGTAAGCTTGTCTATTTATGATGTCCCTCTGAAGAACTAAGAAGACTTTAAGAACCGTTACTTCATAGGGTTTCTGTGCCTTGGGTTAACACGTCTTCCTGATACTAACTTAATAAAGTTTTTATCTCTTAGAATATTAACATTTCATAGGGGGGACTGATGTAGAATTATTAAAAATCTTTATTGAACTTGTATTGAATTATTGTACTAACTCCATTTTAACTGCATACTGTGAATCCTCCATTTTGTCCTCCTAACCTGACTTCTTCAATCCTCCATTTTGTCCTCATAACCTAACTTGTTCATTTTAAAACTACATTACATGACAGAATTTCCCAGCACATCTAATACAATAGACAAAGACTGTATTCTCTATAAAGACATGATTAACTCAGGAACTGCTGACTTTACTGACTTTCCCCTAACTTGCAACATAGTATAATTTGAAGGCCACGAGAACACAGTAGTAATGAAATGTTCTATTCATAAGAGACCTTGCACCTGGACATGAGGCCCGATATCACTGACTGTGTAAAATGACGCTCAAGCCCCCCTTTCCACCGAGTAAACCTCATGCTGGGAAAGATGGCGCCTGAGCCTTCTGTCCACACCCTTGTCCAGAACAATACCACCTCCCGGTGGGAGGACACCTAGCTGGTCACTCAAACCCCTGAGCCAATTAATAATATTGGTGGGTGGACACGAAGTTAGTCACATAACGTTTAATCCAATTAATGATGTTTATTTGTTATTATCTGATATTCAATGATGATGTCATTTTGCTTTTAAAAAGATCTACACAACTGTTTTCCAACCAGATTGTATTAAATTTTCTGAAGTGCTTTTAACCTGAACTCCATGTGTCAGTGTGAGCTTACTTCTGCGTATACGCAATTTAATCATCTCAGATTTGGACAGGAACAGATAGACATTTAAACATATTTGTTTATTTCTAAATTAATCTACATCAGAGCGCACAGGGCTTTAAGACCCAAAGGCTTACCACAAGACTCCCCCAGGGACATAATATGCAGAGTTCACTATTACAATGAAAAAGACGACATTATGAGAAACGCCAGAGACTCTTCAGACATAATGTTTAACAATGCGAAGATACTGATTCTCCCTGACCTGGCATGGTTGACCCTGAGGGGCAGACGAGCGCTGCGACCATTAACACTAGCCCTGCAACAAGCCAATATAAAATATAGATGGGGATTCCCCTTTGCTCTTACGGCCTCCCACCAAGGAATACAAGCCACCTTAACTTCAGCAGCAGATGTAGAGGCCTTCACCCAACGCCTAGGCATACCTAACATAGAGATACCGGACTGGTACGACATATCAGAACCTGAAAAGACCAAACCACAAAACATAAGACAGACGGGACAAGCGATGGACACGCGGAAAAGAACGTCATGGAAGACCCCGCCAGCCTCGCCATTCCTAAGATCAAGGAAAAACCCAATGACTCCTAGGAAAATAAATTGAAACAAGGCCTAGAAGCAAAAGGGACACAACGTCTAAAGTTAAAAGAGACATATAATTGCCTAAAGTAATATTGAACTTACACACCCGCCTAATCATCGACTAAGGGAAGGGTAATTATACTCAGTTAATGCCGAATAGTAATGTGATAAATAATTGTAAATAATAATTATACTTACCAGTTAATTAAGAATACATTGGTAACTGCATTATGATAAAATAGATAGCTGCTGCTCCACATGTATAAGGATTATAGAATATGCAATTGACATGATGTTATTACGTAGAAGACTTGTTGAATACTATCAACCAGAGGGGTCAAAACACCATACTATTTTTAGTAGTTGTCACATTGATACATGTCTAAGACATCCACCTAAATTACACCTGTTCAAAGCCAGTTAAGGACGACAAGCGTCAAATGGCCGCCTTCCGGAGAGTTAACTCAGTAACGGAGGCAAAGAATTAGAAGCACTGTACACAGTAATATAGTGCTCCAGTTCACTTAGGACATAACCCACGGCCCTGAAGGCCAAGAGCGGTACCAGCACCTACTTCACTCCTATACCACAAATCTAAGCATCATCTGGGCTAGCCCCTAGTGCTAGACTAACCCAGAGGAGAGTACCGTCTCCTATTTAGAGATTTAACCCATAATTATACCTCTCATTTTACCACAACTCATCTAAAGGTAGATCTCTATAACCACACGAAGGGCCCAAAGTTCTTCCAGAACTCCCCTTCGTAGTACTCCATACCTGCAATTTCACTGAAAGATACCTGTAAATAGTTAATGTTATATTGTTTAATCGTTTATGTACTTAATTTGTATGCCTGTATACTAGCAGTGTTACATACACACAAGCATCCCCGAACAGTTACCCAACGTATTTACACAGTACTAGACTCCCATAAAGTCATCCCAATTATTAAATAGACAAAATATCAATACAACACTCAACAATGGGCTCACTGAAAATATGCTCCATTAATGTAAGGGGGCTGAACACGCCAGAGAAGAGGAAGATGGTCCTAACGGACTTAGCAAAAAACAAAGCAGACATAGTGTTTTTGGAAGAAACACATCTGAAAGGTGCAGAAGCCCCAAAACTCAAGCATCATCAATTCCCCCATGTATATTACAATAACTATAACCAGAGTAAGTCACGAGGCGTAGCAATATTAATAGGGAAACAAGTCCCATTCACGTACTCAACACATGTCACAGACGAATCAGGTAGATTCATTATCCTGCAGGACACAGTGGGGTTGGAACCTATAACCCTAGTGGCAATATACTTACCCAATAAACATCAATGCGGGGCAATGAGGAAGATAATGGCAAAAATAAAGCAAAATACTAAGGGCATTCTCATAATAGGAGGAGATTTTAATATATCACTAGATGCCAATAGAGACAGCACCTCAACACATAGTACCCACCTTACCGCCACCAGACTTCAAATGCAACACATCATCAAAACCCACCAACTATCAGACTGCTGGAGGGTATTCCACCCGACGACAAAAGATTATACCCACTACTCCATCCCAAACAAATCATATTCCAGAATAGACTTTTTCCTCATAGAACACAGAGACTTAGGTCTGATATCAGACACTTCGATAGGCCCAATGACCTGGTCCGACCATTCGCCAATATATCTCACAATATCTATCCCTTCACTCCCACGCCCTAAAGGAACGTGGAAACTAAACCCCTTTTTATTACAGACACCAAAAGTGAAGGACTCAATAGAAAAGTTGATAAAACATTACTTCCACGAAAATAAAACCCCAGACACCTCCGCTTTTACACAATGGGAAGCACACAAAGCAGTAATTAGAGGAGAACTGATCAAGTGGGGCGCTCAACTCAAAAGGGAAAAAAACAAAAAAATTAATGACCTACATAAAGAAATCTCACAACTAGAGGAAGAGCACAAACTATACATAACAGACAAGGCCTATTGCAAACTTCTAGCCCTTAGAGCCGATCTAAAATCACTCCTCCAAGATAAAGCGAAAAAAGAGATTCTCTGGACAAAACAACTCCATTACGCTCATGGAGACAGAAGTGGAAAATTTCTAGCACAAGCCTTAAAACAAAAACAAATGCTCACATACATACCTAAAATCAAACGCTCAGATGAGACCTACGCACACACCACAGAAGAAATAGCAGACACCTTTCATACCTATTATACGTCTCTATATAACCTAAAAGACAAGGAGGACAATACAGAGGGAATTAAATCATACCTAGAAACCAAATTCGACACTATCCTCCCAGCAGCTGCTACAAGGTCCTTGGAAGAACCATTCACTATAGACGAAATTAACATAGCTATAAAACAGACCCCCCATAATAAAAGCCCAGGCCCCGATGGGTTCTCAGCCTCATATTATAAATTGTTCCAAACAGAACTAATCCCACACCTATTAGAGGCAATTAACTCTATCCCACAAAAAGAACACATTCCAAGACAGGCCTTAGAGGCAACAATAACCCTCATACCCAAACCAGGGAAAGACATTGAGAAATGCACCAGCTATAGACCGATATCCCTAATCAACGTGGATATAAAAATTTTCACCAAAATGCTAGCAACTAGACTCAAACCATTCCTACAAAACCTCATCCACCCAGACCAAGCAGGCTTCGTCCCAGCCAGAGAAGCAAAAGATAATACATCAAAAATTATAAACTTAATACATAACACGAAGTACACCAAAAATCCTACCCTGCTCCTAGCAATCGATGCTGAAAAAGCATTCGATAGAGTTGACTGGTCCTTCATGTTCAATACTCTAGAAATGCTGGGATTTGGACAAAGATGGATAAAATGGATCAAGGCAATTTATTTTGTTCCAACGGCCAGACTTAAGGTGAATGGACAACTTTCTAGACCATTCACGATAAGCAATGGCACACGTCAGGGGTGCCCGTTATCCCCACTACTATTCATCCTGACATTAGAACCTCTTCTACAAGCAGTAAGAAACCACCCCGACGTTAAAGGTATCACAGTCCAACAAACAGAATATAAAGTATCTGCGTTTGCAGATGACTTACTCTTCACCATAGAACACCCCATTCTCAGCCTACCCAAATTAATTCAAATTATAGAAGACTACAGTAAACACTCAAATTTCAAAATTAACACAGACAAGTGCGAAATCCTCAATATCACCACACCTCTAGATCAAATAAAGAAATTAAAACAAAGATTCCCCTTCCAATGGGCCAACCACTCCATTAAATACCTAGGGATCAAAGTTACCAATACACATAAAACCCTATATAAAGAAAATTTCCCGGTCCTATTAGCAGCAATCCAAAAAGACTTAAATAGATGGGACAAACCACATTTCAGATGGATGGGTAGGATTAACATCATTTCAATGAATGTCCTCCCACGCATTCTATACCTCCTGAACACCATCCCTATACACATCCCGGGGATTTTCTTCAGGAATGTACAATCGCTGCTCACCAAATTCATATGGGCCCATAAACGTCCGAGAATTGCCTTCAATTTATTGACCAAACCTAAAGAGGGGGGGGGGGCTGGGATGCCCCAATATACAAAGTTACCACAAAGGAATTAACCTGGGAAGGATTCTGGAGTGGTCACGAGAGGGGAAATCTAGAAAGGCTTGGGTGCACATTGAACAAGCACAAGTACAAATCCCATTAAAATCACTCCCCTGGTCTCTACCCATAGACAAAGAGAACTCAACAAAAGACCTACCGACCATCACAACTACCCTTCAAGTATGGAAAACCATATGCACGAACAAAGACTTTGTCCCGACACCTTCACCCTACTTCCCAATATCCCACAATCCCAGATTCCCCCCAGGCAGGAATAATACACTATTAACTAAACTTCAAATTAGACCTGCAAACAGGGAAGTTATGCTACAAGATATAGTCACAACAGAAGGACTCATACCACTGACTGACATTACCGGATTAAATCAGCCTACGCTATCACAATCGTTTCAATATCACCAAATTACTCACTTTCTATCCAAGGAAGGCCTGCTACACTGGCAACCCAGAGAGGCCACTAGATTTGAGAAGCTGTTCACACACCCGCCAAAAACTAAAACTATTTCCATATGCTACAAAATACTACAAGATAACACAAATGGCTCACTCCCTTGGTACACAATCAGAAACAATTCATGGTTTCCCTCCCCAGTGGAGGAAAAGACTTGGAGGGCGATCTTTATGAAAATGATAAAAGCCCACTCTAGCGTAACAATCCAAGAAATAAATTATAAATTTCTATCTCAGTGGTACACCACTCCAATAGACATCAACAAATATGATTCAAATGCACCAACAATCTGCTGGAGATGTATGAAGGCGCTAGGCAACTACCGCCATTTATGGTGGGATTGCAGCAGAATAAAGGGATTCTGGAAAGAAGTACAGAGAATCACAGATCTAATAAGCAAAGTCCCATTACCACTCACCCCAGAAGCACTCCTTTTCTTCCACATCCCAATCTCCTTGAAACAATTCAGAAACTCAATAATACTCTATCTTTTAACCGCGGCCAAACTTGTAATAGCAGGGCTATGGAAAACTGATGTTAGACCCTCAAGGCGGGAGTGGTTTCAAAAAATTGAACACATTCATAAAATGGAGGAATTGAGATTGTCAGCACTAGACAAATACCTCACTTATTACACAATATGGGATCCATGGAACTCCTATCTAAGAAACCCCAGTTAATTTAATTTAATTTAATTTAATCTAAGACAGCAGCAAGTAGTGAAAACAGACATATTATTGGGTATTACTTGTTCAAGAAAAGCTCAATTTCACCCTCCTTCATGAGCTCACACATATACACATGTCGATAGGAACAACCTTGTTTTGTTTTTAACAGTTCTATTTCTTTGTTTATTCCACAACTGTCGGGAATTGTCTCACAACACCATTATTTTACATTGAAAGACTTTTGTATTATTGTTACATCTAAGCATCTTGTTTGTACACTGCTAAACCTTTATATGCATACCAATACTGAAATGTGAAATAGAATATTGTATATGTAAAACCAAATAAAAAGAAATTACATAAAAAAAAACATTCACAAGTTATAAAATGTAGCCTTTTTAAAAACTGTATTTACCATCTAGTAAAAATATTAGACCTACAAATTTAGTTTGATTTCATATCATTTCACTTGAATGTATTAATGTTTTATGTTATACAGTTTGTGATGTGCAATCAAAATCAAAAGAATAATTACAGTGAGCTAGAGAGATAATTAATATATAAATATAGATACAAAACTGGAGAAGTACCAAAAGACTTGTTTTGAAAATTGTAATTATCAAGACTACTTTAAAAAGAGATGAAAAGAGCCTCGAGAAAGAAAATTAATGAGTAATTATACAGTTTCACGCAATATTTTGTATGTATTTGTATGAATATATTTTATAGGAAATATGTTATTATTCAATGCCACAAAATAGATATCCCCACTGTAGTGCAAAATGGTTATTTTTTTTTAATTCTATGTGGTTAGTCTCCCTTTTTTTCCAAGTACGATCAATGAGAACCTAGATTTACAGCAGGTCACATATGACTAGAGAAAAAAATAATGGCTGAAAAAAGGATTTATTAGACAAAAAGTAAATATGTATAGATTACTGTAGAGATGATATAGCAATGAAATCAGCGCTGTATCTTGCGCGAGGCTGACATGGCATTTGCCTTGGGCGGCACTTTCAGGGGGCGGCAAACAAAGTCGCCACCCAACACCCTGGCAAATGCCTTGCCAGCCTCTTGTCCTGGGGGGCCCAGGAGCTGGCCAGCTAGCCACCTCAGAGCCCCCAGAGGCTGTCATGTGCCAGTGTTTTATGTGGATAAGGGAGCACTCTCCCCTGAGCTCTACCTGCTCAGCTCCCTCGCGCGCACCGTAGTGGTGACGGAGCCGGAATATGATGTCACTCCGACCCTGGCATCACTAAGAGGCGCACAAGGGAGCTGAGGAGGGAGATCAGTGCTCCCTGGCCACCTGCCTCCACCGCTCACCTGTCTGCCATACCTCCCGACCACCCGCCAAGTTGCAGGGACCACTGGACCACAGGGAAAAATCCACTCCAGCACTCCCAAAGGTAGGAGGCTGGGTGGATTGAAACTTATTTTTTTAATTGTGAGTGTGTTAGTGTGTGTGTCTGTTGGTGAGTGTTAGTGTGTGTCTGTTAGTGTAAGTGTGTGTCTGTTAGTGAGTGTGTGTCTGTTAGTGTGTGTCTTTTAGTGTGTCTGTGAGTGTTAGTGTGTCTGTTAGTGAGTGTTAGTGTGTGTCTGTTAGAGTGTGTATGTGTAAGTGATTGTGTGTCTGTCACTGAGAGTGTACATGTGTTTGTCAGTGAGTGTGCATGTGACTGTCAGTGAATGCATATCTGTCAGTTAGTGTGTGTCTGTCGGTGAATGTGAGTATGTGTGTAACTGTGAGTGTAACTGTGAATGAGTAAGTGTGTATGTCTGTGAATGTGTGTTTCAGTGAAAGTGTGTGTTGGTTAAACAATGTGTGCGACAATGACTGTGTATCTGTGAGTGTATGTCAGTGCATGCATCAGTGAGGGTGTGTGTCTGTCAGGAATATAAATTTGGAAGGAGGGGTGTCTGAGATTTGTCATGCCTAGGGCAGCACAAAACTAGAATACACTACTGAATGAAATGACAGAGGGTCAAAGAGAGTAAGGTTTTCTGTTGAAAGAAATAACAACTAAAACAAAAGACATAATCTGTGTCAGAATATTTTATAGTCCATGTTAGAGATTTTTCTCAGTAATTTAGCAACATAAAAGATGTTAAAATACATTGTTTTGTAATTCTTCCCTCACCACCATTCAATTGATATCCTTTTAGTAATCCACTATGCTTTGCAAAGTTATAGTGAATGTAATATGCCTATATCACATCTGCCAAGACTGAAAATATAACTTTATCCCCTTGTCCAGATACATATGTCTAGTACTACTAAAGTACTCTAATTAGTAAACGATTAAACAGTCAGCACAAGTTCTTACCAAAGAGAAAACTTTAATAAATTATGTCAATTAAATATTACAGAAGAACAAAGTTACAGAGTTATAGTGTTACAAACTTGAAATATATTCATAACTCTAAAGTAGAATTTCGGGCAATTCGGACATTCGGGTACTTCCGAATGTCCAAATAGATGAGTTGCTGAATTGCCGAATTGTCGAAGTTCCGAAATTACCGAATTTCCGAAGTGTCGAAGTGCCGGAGTTCCGAAGTTGCCGAAGTTCGGAAGTGTCAAAGTGCTGAAGTTCCGAAGCACAGTATTGCCTAAGAACTTATATACTTACCCAGTGGAAGAATGAAGAATGTTACACTGTATACAATTTTTAAATAAAAAGTATACAAACATAGCCAGGATTCAGCTGTAAGCATTTGCAACACTTACATTTTATATGAATGTATGTTACTTGATTGTTGTTACTTGGCCAGTCATAGTAATGACAGGAATGAATAAGTAGATAACTTAAGGGGGGGACCTAATGTCCTCCCCTCTGGCACCCACCCCTGAGCGGCGGGTGGGTGCCCTAAATAAAAATGTTACCCCCCCAGGTGACTAGAGGTCCCCAAACCCCTAGTCACCCCCCTCCCCAAAAAAACTAACCCCTACCTACCCCCCTCTTCCTAAAAACAATGAGGGGGGGGCATTAACTAAGTACCTGTACAAAAAAAATAAAACTTACCATTTGATGTTTTCTTTCTTCTAAAATCTTATTTTTTCAGCCCCCAAAAAGGCCAAATAAAAAATCCATAATAACCGACATACTTAAATAAATAAATAAATAAATGAGCGCAAAAAAAATAATCCATCTTGACCCATGGAGGGCTCTGTGGCAAACCTAGCCACTTCTGACTTATATGTATTGTAGGTTGTCCATAGGCTGAATGTATACTGTAAGTCTTTACCTGTGATAATGCTATGTTACAGCCGTTCGCATAATGGCCGCCGTACCCTACCCGCATACAAAGCATTCATTGACGGAACATGGCTATCCCGGCCGTTCGCCGTACGAATGCGGGCTCCCCAGGTAGACCACACATTCACCAGTCGTGTGGCACCAAGTAACCGATTGCACCAATGTTGCAATCGGTACTTAAGGGCTCTCCTAGGTGGCCGCCGATCGGCTACCGACCATGCGGCGGTCGGCCATCTTGGATCCTTTGTCTCTGCAGCGGTGTTCGGTCGTCGAGAGCCTGGAACCGAAAACGGCTACTCAATGATTCGAACACCGCTGGACTTCCAGAGCAGTTGGGAGTGCCGCGTTTAGTACATTATGTTCCCCATAAATGTTCGGTACTTTTAGACCGAACTCAATGTTTGGATGTATTTTGTGCGGCGTTCGGTTAGTTTAGCTGGGATCGGAGCGGTATTCTCACTAAATGTGCCCGCCGACCCAGCTATCTACCGAACGGTCATTCGTCTAAAAGCGAGTAGTAATGGATAAAATATGGATTTCTGTATAAATTGTCGGTTTTGCTCCACGAGGGGATAATCCACTTAATCGTCCATTTTAGTGGGAGTATCCCTCTCGTGCAGCAATGCCTGTTGGGATAATTACAATGCCTGATGGGAGAAATCCCCTGTAATAACTGTAAGGAAACCCCTTGCACAGGGAACTGCATAAATACGGAAGTCTGTGAATAAAGCGAGTTAGTTGACTCCCAAACTGTGTTTCGTCCGGTTATTGGGAGGATGGGGAATATTGCCGTGCTTTCTGTCCTGACTGTGGATTTCCTGAAGATACCAACGGATATCGTGGACTAATATACTGCGTTCCGTTACAATTGGTGGCAAGCGACGGGATCCGAACCTTACAGCCGAAAAATGGAGTTCGTGTAACTGGAACTACCGAACGAGGAAAGCAAAGGCAATTCGTATGGAGATTGATTATACCATACTGAAACGACAGACTTTAAAGGAACTACTGGAAGCCAGAGGGAAAGTAGCCAGCAGCAAAAACAAGGCGACAATCATTGCCGAGCTGATGGAGGGAGACCAAGCCCGCAGCGCTACACCCCCAGTAGTTATGGAGGAAACGCTCTATGAAAGAGAGATGAGGACCAGGCTAGCGTTTTTGCCGCAACCGATATCAGATGCCATGTTGAATATGGTAATGGCAAATGTGCAGGAATATGTTATGGCACACAGCCAGCAACACACCCTGGCTCGAACCGAGTCAAACACAGGGTCCCTCTACAACCCAGTAAAGCCCAAGATCCCGTACCAGGCCTTCAGGGCTTTTTGCGAGGAAAAGGACGAGATAGACGGGTACTTGCAGGACTTTGAAAGACTGTGTGATCTGCATGAGCTAGAACGGTCCGTATGGGTGCAACTGCTAGCAAGCAAACTAGCAGGTCGGGCAGCCGAAGCGTACCGTGCTGTACCCAGTGAGGACAGCAAAGATTATGCCAAAGTAAAACGCGCAATCTTGGAGAGGTATGCCATTACCCCAGAGGCATACCGGCGCAAGTTCCGACACTTACGCAAACCAGAGCGAGATTCGCACGCAGAATGGGCACACAAATTGGATCAGGCCTCCCAAGGGTGGATCCAGGCCAGCAACGCCACCACCATGGAGGAATTGCGCCAGCTGATGTTGCTGGAACAATTTTTTAATGGATTATCCCCGGAGACGCAAGAATGGGTGCGGGACAGGAAACCCCTCACCCTAACGGAAGCGGCTAGATTGGCCGATCAACACTTTGATGCCCGGAGACCCCAGGGACCTGTAGCCAAAAGCTACTCCCGACCCCCAGGACTACCTAGCGCTACACCACCTCTAGCGCCCACCGCTGCCCCGTTCCGTCCCTCACAAGGACAGATACCGCCACCTTCCAGATACAACGGGCGGGCCAACATCCAATGCCATTCCTGTAAACAATGGGGGCATATGGCCCGAGAATGCACCCAGAATCGCAGCAGGCCCACCTGGAATCAGGGCCGTCCAAACCCCGCACCCAGGGCGGCTGCTCACCATTACCAGAGGGAACCCGCCACTCAGGATTTATGGAGTGTGCAGGCGGAGGAACCTCTGGGCATATTACACGAAGTCATGTCGGTCCGAGCCACTGATAACCGGCAGCATCACCGACAACTGGTAACACTTGAGGGAAACGAAGTTCAGGGACTGCGGGATTCGGGAGCTACCTTAACCCTGATAGCCCCCCATTTGGTTTCGGAGGGCACGCATACCGGCGGATCTGTGGCTGTTCGGGTAGCCGGGGGAGCTGTATACCGACTACCCACGGCGAAAGTACATTTGAACTGGGGTGCGGGAGAGGGGACCGTAGAAGTGGGACTAATGCAGAACTTACCAGCAGATGTTGTGCTAGGGAATGATTTGGGTCAGATGACCTCTGCCTTTGTTCCACAGGCACCCTACCAGGAAGCCCATCCAGTAACCACACGGCAACAGGCGCGCACCACGGCTACACCGATACACTCTGAGGCTCAGGTAAGAGACCACGACCCCCACCCGACTTCCATATCCTGGGATACCCCGACTACCTTTATCACTGAAGTACAGACCGATCCCACTCTACAAGTCTATAGGGACCGGGCACAAGCTGACCAGGCCGGGCTAGAGGGGGAGCATTACACGTGGGAAAAAGAGTTATTGTACCGTATCACGGCCAAGGACGTGGGGGGGTCTGTCACCTTGACTAACAAACAGCTAGTGGTACCACGGAAGTATAGGCAGGAGCTGCTCAGAATTGCTCACGATATCCCCTTGTCAGGACACCTAGGGATGACCCGTACCCGGTACCACCTAACGCACGCGTTTTTCTGGCCCGGAATCTCACAGGATGTACGACAATATTGCACGTCCTGCGACGTCTGCCAGAGAGTAGGTAAACGAGGGGATCACCACAAGGCCAAATTATGCCCCCTTCCCATTATCGCCGAACCCTTCAGCAGGGTAGCAGTAGATATAGTAGGGCCCCTGCCAAAACACAGTCCCTCTGGGAAAAAGTACATTTTAACCGTGGTGGACTACGCCACCCGATATCCCGAAGCGGTAGCCCTCTCTAACATTCACGCTGAAACCGTGGCGGAAGCTCTAATAAAAGTATTTTCCCGGGTAGGGTTTCCCCAGGAAATAATATCCGACCGGGGCACCCAATTTACTGCTGAGGTTACCCAACAGATGTGGAAGGTGTGTGGCATTAAGCCCATAGTCAATTCAGCCTACCATCCCCAGTCCAATGGACTATGTGAACGATTCAATGGGACGCTGAAGCAGATGCTTCGGACGTTCGGGGAAACCCACAAAGACTGGGAGAGGTTCCTACCTCACCTGCTCTTTGCGTATAGAGAGGTTCCCCAAGAATCGACCGGGTTCTCCCCATTCGAACTATTGTTTGGGAGAAGAGTACGGGGACCCTTAAACTTGATTAGAGAGCACTGGGAGGGGGAGAGTATCGCTAGCGAAACCCCTATCGTATCGTATGTACTGGAGTTCCGAGACCGACTGGAGGCGCTAACCCAGGCTGTGCACACCAACCTCCAGGCGGCCCAACAACGTCAGCGGCGATGGTACGATAGGGGAGCCAGGGACCGCAGCTTTCAAGTGGGGCAGAAGGTTTTAATTTTAAAACCTGTCCGCACAGATAAGCTGCAGGCCATCTGGCAAGGCCCATACCAGGTAGTGGAGCAGCGATGCGACACTACCTATGTGATTGGCCCCTGCTCAGGGGTGGGGAAGAGACGCATGCTTCACGTCAACATGCTCAAACCCTACCACGAGCGGATAGAGGATGTGACGGCAATCTGTGCCTCGCCATAGAAGATCAGGAGAACTTGCCACTACCTGATCTGCTAGAACAGGAAGAGCCGGTAGAGCCCTCCCGGGGAGTTCAACTGGGGGAGCGGCTAAGCCCTCGCGAGCGAGCCCAGATACAGGCGCTGATCGTAGCTAAAGGGGCTACGTTCTCCAATTTACCTGGGTACACTCCGCTGGCCACCCACCGAGTTGAAACCCCGGGACAGCTACCTATGCGACAGGCACCATATAGGGTTCCGGAATCAGTCCGGACCCATATGAAGGCCGAGCTGGATGAAATGCTGCAGTTAGGGGTTATCGAACCCTCAGATAGCCCCTGGGCATCGCCGGTAGTCCTGGTGCCTAAAAAGGACGGCACGACCCGATTCTGCGTTGACTACCGGAGGCTGAATGACAAGACAGTGTCTGATGCCTACCCGATGCCCCGTATAGACGAACTGCTAGATAAGATGGCACGGGGTCAGTATCTCACTACCATTGACTTATGTAAGGGATACTGGCAGATTCCTTTAGCCGATGATGCCATCCCCAAGTCGGCGTTTGTCACCCCGTTTGGCCTGTACCAGTTCAAGGTCATGCCCTTCGGAATGAAAAACGCTCCGGCTACTTTTCAGCGGATGGTAGATCGGCTACTGGACGGCTTCCAGGACTATGCCTGTGCCTACCTGGACGACATAGCCATCTTCAGCCAGACCTGGGAAGATCACCTCCAACATATAGGGGCGATCCTAGACCGTATTGGGGAAGCTGGGTTAACGCTAAAACCAAGTAAGTGCCACGTAGGGATGGCCGAGGTGCAGTATCTAGGACACCGAGTAGGGTGTGGGCAGCAGAGACCCGAGCCAGCCAAAATTGAGGCCGTAGCCAAGTGGCCTACCCCCAGGACCAAAACCCAGGTGCTAGCGTTCCTAGGAACTGCAGGGTATTATAGGAAATTTGTACCCGACTACAGCACCCTGGCCAAACCCCTGACGGACCTGACCAAAAAGAACCTTCCTCGACTGGTTGTCTGGGCCCCAGAGTGTGAGCAGGCATTCCAACAGCTCAAGACCGCCCTAACTAATGCTCCTGTGTTAACGGCTCCTGATCCAACTAAAAGATTTCTTGTCCACACAGACGCTTCAATGTTTGGATTGGGGGCAGTGCTGAGCCAAGTGGGAGCCGATGGCGGAGAGCATCCCGTAGCATACTTAAGCCGCAAGTTATTACCCCGTGAAGTGAGCTACGCCGCCATTGAGAAAGAATGCCTGGCCGTGGTGTGGGCCCTTAAAAAGTTACAGCCGTATTTGTATGGACAACCTTTTTCCTTACTCACAGATCACAACCCGTTGGTGTGGCTAAACCGTGTATCTGGAGACAATGCCCGGCTGCTGCGCTGGAGTTTGGCGCTGCAGCCCTTTGACTTTACCATCCACTACCGGCCAGGAAAACAAAACGGTAACGCCGACGGGTTATCCAGACAGACTGAATTAGAAAAATGATCTGTGAGTACTCCCCCGGACATCCCAAAGCCGATCCGTTGGGATCAGACTGTGTATGCCGGCTTGGTTCTGGGGGAGCATTGTGGCAAACCTAGCCACTTCTGACTTATATGTATTGTAGGTTGTCCATAGGCTGAATGTATACTGTAAGTCTTTACCTGTGATAATGCTATGTTACAGACGTTCGCATAATGGCCGCCGTACCCTACCCGCATACAAAGCATTCGTTGACGGAACATGGCTATCCCGGCCGTTCGCCGTACGAATGCGGGCTCCCCAGGTAGACCACACATTCACCAGTCGTGTGGCACCAAGTAACCGATTGCACCAATGTTGCAATCGGTACTTAAGGGCTCTCCTAGGTGGCCGCCGATCGGCTACCGACCATGCGGCGGTCGGCCATCTTGGATCCTTTGTCTCTGCAGCGGTGTTCGGTCGTCGAGAGCCTGGAACCGAAAACGGCTACTCAATGATTCGAACACCGCTGGACTTCCAGAGCGGTTGGGAGTGCCGCGTTTAGTACATTATGTTCCCCATAAATGTTCGGTACTTTTAGACCGAACTCAATGTTTGGATGTATTTTGTGCGGCGTTCGGTTAGTTTAGCTGGGATCGGAGCGGTATTCTCACTAAATGTGCCCGCCGACCCCAGCTATCTACCGAACGGTCATTCGTCTAAAAGCGAGTAGTAATGGATAAAATATGGATTTCTGTATAAATTGTCGGTTTTGCTCCACGAGGGGATAATCCACTTAATCGTCCATTTTAGTGGGAGTATCCCTCTCGTGCAGCAATGCCTGTTGGGATAATTACAATGCCTGATGGGAGAAATCCCCTGTAATAACTGTAAGGAAACCCCTTGCACGGGGAACTGCATAAATACGGAAGTCTGTGAATAAAGCGAGTTAGTTGACTCCCAAACTGTGTTTCGTCCGGTTATTGGGAGGATGGGGAATATTGCCGTGCTTTCTGTCCTGACTGTGGATTTCCTGAAGATACCAACGGATATCGTGGACTAATATACTGCGTTCCGTTACAGGCTCCATGCAGACTGAGCTTGCAGGGCGGGGGAAGGCTTAAAAAGCCTTGCCCCGCCCTGCAATTAGGCTCAGAGCACTCTGATTGGTGGGTTTAAGCCATCCAATCAGAGTGCTCTGACAGGTAAATGAAGAGACTGACAGGTCTCTACATTTACCTGTCACAGCACTCTAATTGGTTGGCTGGAAATCCACCAATCAGAGTGCTCTGTGTCATTTTACACAGTGTGGGAAAGTTCTTTGGAATTTTCCCTCGCTGTGTAATTTGACTCATAACACTCTGATCCACCTGATCTAAAATAAAATGTGATTCATCAAACCAGGTAAACTTCTTCAATGCTCCATAAACCAGTTCTGATGCTCATATACCCACTGAAAGCACTATCAGCAGAGGTCAGGGTTCATCATGGGCACCAGTGTTAATTTTGACGGAAAATTTCAGTTTAGTTTTAGTCATAGTCTTTTGACTATAAAGTTATTTTAGTTTTAGTCGACTAAATCTCCAGTAGATTTTAGTTGACACTACTCCAATTTTAATGGGTTTAGTTAAGGCCTCTATCTGTCTCTTTTGCCCCTTCCCCAGCCCCTCTCAGTGTCTCTCTTTCAGGCCCCGTTCTGAGTCTTTTGCACCTTTCCCAGACTCTCTGGGTGTCTCCCCCCAAGCCCATATCTGGCTCTTTTACCACTTCCTCTGTCTGTCTCTTTTGCCCCTTCCCCAGCCTCATTGTGGCTAATTGTCACCCTTACAGACCCCTCTGTGTGTGTCTCTTTCTCTCCACAGCCCAATTTGTGAGTCTCTTCTCCCCAGCATTTTGTCTTCTCCCCCAGCCCCTACATGTTGCTTTAAGTCTTCCCCAGTCCCTCCATGCATCTCATCACCCTTACGTGTTAATTCCCATAGTCCAACAAGCTCATTCTCCCCCCAGTCCCTCAATGTGTCTCATTCCCTCAGCCACCCATGTTTCTCATTCCACCAGCCCACTTGTGGAGGACATCCTGGCACCCCGAACGGGCGTCTCTGCCAATTGCTGCTTCCTAGTGATCACTGAGTACTCCAAGCACTCCACCAGACTCCATCAGCACTTTAGTCCCCACATTACAGCTTGGTTGGGGTCTCGCTGTCCTCCACCCACCCTGGACCCACGACCAGGATTTCAACTTCCAGTGGGTAGACCTCTCCCAATCCAGAGAGTAGAGCAGGTATAGCAGTGTAGCTCTTACAAGAGCTAGTGATTATAGCAATCCAAAGAACAATCCCAAGAGCAGGGATTATAGCTGGTATAGCTGTTCCCTATAATCACGAGACGAGGCTTTGTGTTGAAGGTAAGCAGGAACTCATTTATTGTCAGCCACAACTGGCCTTAAATGCAAGTCCCCATGCAAGGGCGAGTGCCCCTGAAACTGAGAGTAGACTACAGTAAAAACATACACACAATTACATTGGCTCTCAGGCCCAGGACACTCCCATAGAAAATAGGGCTATCCCTCCCCTGTGCCTCAGAGATAATTACTTGAGTACACAAACATATTAAATTATCTCTCAGTACAAGAAACATGCAATACAACAAACAACAACCACAAAGTTACCCCTAAAACACATGGAAACCCCACACAAGTCATATTCCCTGATAGCCCTGATCTGGATAACCAAAATATCAAAAAATCACACAGATCAGTTCAGGGGTTTGTGATTTGCATGGAAGTCATAATTTTGACCGACCGTACACATCCTATGCCCAAAACAGTTCCAGGGAATTAGGGCCAACGGTAGGTCTCTCTTTATAAAGTACATAAATCACTTAAGTTTTTAAAGAGCCCATCGTCTTTTGGCAGGAGGCTGGCAAGCAGGCCACTATAAGAACACGTGGCAGGGGCATTTCTGCCACACCCTTCATGTGTCTCATTCTCCTGCACCCCCATGTGACTCATTCTCCTGCACCCCTGTGTGTCTCATTCCCCTAGCCCCCATGTGTCTCATTTCCCCAGCCCCCAATGTGTCTCATACCCTCACCCCCCCATGTGTCTCAAACCATGGGTCTCATTTCCTCTCCTCCCTCACCCAGGTGTCTTATCTGCTAGTGTTAACTTTGCTGGCAAAATTCAATTTTGTTTTAATCATAGACTTTTGACTAAAAAGCGATTTTAGTTTTAATCATATCTTAGTCATCTGAATTGTTTTAGTATAGTTTTAGTCTCCTAAATCTCCAAAATTTTAATCGACTAAATCTGACAAAAATTGTTAGTCAATCAAATTAACACTGATGCAAAAAGCAGTACTTAATCATGGATGTGTATGTATTATAAGGTATGCTCCAACAAATCTATGTATTATTTAATTAAGGCTGGCTACATTTTACTTCACCAGCTCTTTCAATTTCACTACCCTTATATTATTTATTTGAAATAATATATACAAATCTATATTACTTTGTGGGGTATTCTTAAATAGTTATGGAACCATCTTATTGCAATTCTCCATAGGCTTCTGTTCCATATTCACAAATATTTGTGTGAGTTGGATATTGGCTCTTATGATCTCCTTACCCACTATCATGGAGCCCACAGGTAAGATTAACACACTGTTCAGGTTGTTTTTGTTGGCAATAAAAATATTTAATTCAGGTTTTCTGTGTTTCTATAGGCAATGATCACCATGTTTATTGGCATACAATTAGAAGAAAATGGAGCATATGGTATGGGGTAGCTTTCCATACTTTAGGACATTAGCAAGATTACATTAATCATTTTACAGTTCATTATACAAGAACTAGCATTAAACAAATAAACCTATATAAGTAAAAGTAGTAATTAGTTATACATTATAAGAATTATGGAAAAGACACAGGTAAAAATCCCTGAAATGCTAACTTGCTTTATCGTTTTTATATCTCTTGCTCTCTAAATTAAACTTTAATCACACACAGGAGGCTCCTGCAATATCTAGCAAGCTATTAACAAAATGACTAGAGTTGAGCGAACCCGAACTGCAAAGTTCGAACCGAACATTACGGTTTTTGGACCCCAGACCCGAAAATGGACATTTCAGTGTATGTTCGGGTTGGAGTTCGGTGTTCGGCGATTTAATGGCGTGTTTTGAAAGGCTGCAGGGCAGCCAATCAACAAGCGTTTGACTTGTTTTCCCTTAGAAGCCATCACAGCCATGCCTACTAATGGCATGGCTGTGATTGGCCAGTGCAGCATGTGACCCAGCCTCTATATATAAGCTGGAGTCACGTAGCGCCTGCTCGTCACATGAGCTCTTATTATTGTAGGGACAGGAGGCTGCAGCTGTGAGGGACAGCTTAGGAAAGAATTCTGGTGTTGAATCCGCAAACTACAGCGATTATTCAAACTACAGCGATTATTTTAGTGGGTGCTATACTAAATTTTTGTACCCTGCCCTGAGCCCAGTGCCAAAGAGAGTGCAGTGCACTTGCAACTGCATGTGTGCCAGGCACATGACTTTAATCCTGTTCTGGTAGCTCAGTGGGCAACATCTAGGCATTTTTAAATACTGCAATTTTTTGGGTGCTAAATAGTATATTTGCGTACTGCATTTCTTGCAGTCTAATAAAATTCTTAAATACTACTGTTACATTGTTGGTTTAAAAAAACACTTTTTTGTGCTAAATAGTACATTTGCGTCCTGCGGTGCACTTCATATCTGAGAGTCAAATAGAACCATCAAATACTGTGCTTACAGTGCACTTTGAAAAATTCTAATAGTTTTGGGTGCTAGCTAATGCTAAATAGTACATTTGCGTCCTGCGATGCACTTCATATCTGAGAGACAAATAGAACCGTCAAATACTGTGCTTACAGCGCACTTTTAAAAATTCAAATAGTTTTGAGTGCTAATGCTAAATAGTATATTTGCGTCCTGCGGTGCACTTCATATCTGAGAGTCAAATAGAACCGTCAAATACTGTGCTTAGAGCGCACTTTCAAAAATTCTAATTGTTTTGGGTGCTAATGGTAATAGTACATTTGCGTCCTGCGGTGCACTTCATATCTGAGAGTCAAATAGAACCGTCAAATACTGTGGTTATAGCGCAGTTTGACCAATTCAAATTTTTTTGTAGGTGCTAAATAGCAGGGGTGTATCCTGGTTTTGTCCCTAGGCAGGACAAAACTCAGACGCCCCCCTCACCCCCCCCCCCGCCACCCCCACCCAACCCTTCCCCCGCCTTCTAAATACACACACACTGACAGATACGCATCCATTAGCTAACTGTTAGCTAATGGATGCGTATCTGTCAGTGTGTGTGTGTGTGAGTGTATGAGTGTGTCTGTGTGTGAGTGTGTCTGTTAGTGAGTGTGAGTGTGTCTGTTAGTGAGTGTGTCTGTTAGTGAGTGTGTCTGTTAGTGAGTGTGTCTGTTAGTGTGTGTGTCTGTTAGTGTGTGTATGTCAGTGTGTGTGAGTGTCTGTTAGTGAGTGTGTGAGTGTGTCTGTTAGCTGCTAACAGACACACTCACACACTCACTAATAGACACACTCACACACACTGACATACACACACTAACAGACACACACAGTCAGACACACACACACACTCTAACAGACACACTCTCACACACACACACTCTAACAGACAAACAGACACACTCACACTCACTAACAGACACACACTAACAGACACACTCACACACTAACAGACACACTCACACACACTAACAGACACACACAGTCAGACACACTCACACACACTAACAGACACACACACACTCACTAACAGACACACACTAACAGACACACTCACTCACATTAACTCATTTTTTTTTTAATTTACCCCCCCAGCCTCCTTACCTTTGGGAATGCTGGGGGGGTTCTCCCTCTCCCTGGGGTCTAGTGGGGCTGCCGGTTGGGCTGCTGGGCTGGTTGCTGGGCGGGCGGCTGGCGAGGGAGCACTTCCTCTGAGCTGTCTGCTCAGCTCCCTCGCGCGCCGCAGAGTGAGGCTGGGAGGCGGAGCCGGAATATGACGTCATATTCCGGCTCCCAGCCTCACTCTGCGGCGCGCGAGGGAGCTGAGCAGACAGCTCAAAGGAAGTGCTCCCTCGCCAGCCACCCGCCCAGCAACCAGCCCAGCAGCCACCAGCCCAGGATGTCTGTTAGCCGCAAGGCTAACAAGGCATTTGCCCTGGGCGTTTGGGGGCGGCTTTTTTTGCCGCCCCCTGGAAAATGCCGCCCAAGGCAAATGCCTTGTTTGCCTCACGGCAAATACGCCCCTGCTAAATAGTACATTTGCGGCCTGCACTTCATATCTGACAGTCAAATAGAATAACAATATTGTAATTTGGGGGCAATACCCTCAAAAGTCAAACTGTTAGTTCAGTTTATAGGGAAAACTGTTGCCTGGATACAATTCTAAAACAATTCCCATATGTCATTTGCAGAGTTTGCATGCTGAAAAAACACGGGTGCCAACTGCTGTGACTTTCTGCAGTGTGCAGACCGGCAAGGACGGTAGGGTTGAGGAGTGGGTGGAAGATGATGTGGAGGATGATGAGGTCCTAGACCCCACATGGAATCAAGGTCATGCGAGTGACGTGTGCAGTTTGGAGGAAGAGGCGCTGGTCGCACAGAGGCACCAGCACAGCATAAGAGGGAGCAGGGTGCAAAATCGGAGCGGCCATCCCCTAGCGCTCATCGGCATGTATTAGCTCGAGAATTACCACAGTTATCCAAGTAACAGATGGAGCGATCAAAGGATCTATCATAGAGTTGAGCGAACCCGACCTGCAAAGTTCGGGTTCGTACAAGATTTAATGAGCCATTCAAAGTTTCACATTGAAGGCAGCAGTCCGGTGACCGGGACCCAGACACTGTCTGGGCGGCGGTTGGACGACCGGGATCCAGTATGCCTGATGTTGAAGTTAGGAGTCACGTTGTGTGGAATGAATTAGCAGGGTCTGGTGCAGGGTAACCGCACGCCCCCTAGTGTTGAGCACCAGCGTTTGTGCAGCCACATACCAGGACTCTGATGCAGCTTCAGTTAGAAGAGTACTGGATATCAGAAGCCATCACCGGACTGATCCGCAACTTGGAACAGGATGTGACATTCACTGTAGCGGCTGTGCGCGATTTCGGCGTTTTCACCCTGCGGCTCGCCTGTCTGTGCTGCAGCATAACTTTGGCACTCCCGCTCACCGCCTCATATGCGATGTGCCCACAAGGTGGAACTCCACCTTGCACTTGCTGGAGAGACTGTGCGAGCAGCAGCAGGCGATAGTTGAGTTTCAGCTGCAGCATGCATGGGTCAGTTGCTCTGCAGAACAGCACCACTTCACCACCAATGAGTGGGCCTCCATGCGAGACCTGTGTGCCATGTTGCGCTGTTTCGAGTACACCACCAACATAGCCAGTGCCGATGACAGCCTTACTATACCGCTTCTATAACTCCTTGAAAAAACGCTTTGGGCGATGATGGAAGAGGATGTGGCACAGGAGGAAGAGGAGGAGGAAGAGGGGTAATTTCCATGGTTATTAGGCCAGTCATTCACAAGTGGCTCGGAGGTGGGTTCCTGCACCAGCATAGGCCAGGTACACAATTGTCCAGCATCTCCACACTGTCCCATAGAAGCGTTCAGATGTCCATCTCCCAACACTGGAGAAAACAAGGAAGTACCCCCCTAGCCACCCGTGATCCCTGGCCCTGAATGCCAGCATTTAAAAATGTGTGGCCTTTGAAATGTTGTCATTCCGTCTGGTGGAGACGGACAGTTTTAAAAACCTGATGGCGTTATTGGACTGCAAGAAATGAACCGCAGGCCGCAAATGTTTCTTTTTTTTATATGTCCCAATATTTTGGGGGCTACCCCAATTAAAAAATAAATAAATATATATATATATATATATAAAACAATGTTGGCTCCTCCTCCTCCTCCACCGCTGCTTCCACCTACACCGCCACAGTCACCGCCTCCTCAACCAATGGGTCACTTAGCATAAACTATGTACGCAATAGCAGAGAGGCCTTTTCTCCATGCATCAGGAGTTGAGCTCAGTTTGAACAATGAAAGAGAATACCCTGCACTCCAACCCTCTCTCAAATGGATAATTCTGTTGATCCTCATGCTTTAGATTTTGATTTATGTTCTTCCAAAGCTAAAATCAAAGATTCCATCTAGTGCTCTTTTATGGCTCAGCTGTATTTTTAATTTTATGTATTTTATGTTATTTTAAGTGATTTCCCTATCCACATTTGTTTGCAGGGCACTTGTCCTACTCTTACCCCCATGTTACTTCCTTTTGCAGCCCTCTAGCCCTTTCCAGGACTTTTTTAGCGGCATTTTAGTGCCCAAAAGTCTGGGTCCCTATTGACTTCAATGGGGTTCGGGGTCAAATTCAGGGTCAAGTTCGATCCCGAACCTGGACTTATTTTCGAAGTTCGCCCTAACATCCAGGTGTCCGCTCAACTCTATGCAGGACATAATGAATTTTAAATTAAACAGACTTTGCAAAAAAGGAAGTGTATGTAACGGCTACCCCAGTTGGAGAGTGGGTATCAGCCGTTGGAGACGTCCTTCTTCCCGGCAAGCTGCTGTGCAGTAGTGGAGTTGCTTTATCTCATCCGCTGGATCCAAGTAGAGAGCAGGGCAGAGCTCTTAAAAGAGCTAGTGATTATGCTGAGCAGGTTCCATTTCAATAACGAGACAAGGCTACGTTTTGAAGGGTCAAGAAGAACTGAGGTTTAATGACAGGTATTCTCCTTTTATGCAGTGCTCCCATACAAGGGAGACACCCACAGGCAATTATACAGTGACCAATAAAACAATGGTTACAACCCACAAATTCCCTCCCCTCTGCTTGGGAGATAATTGAGTTTCTTACTGTATCTACTCAATTATCTCCACGCTAAAAAATTCAACTTTTTATACATTCTTATAACTTTCTCATGGTACATAAATAAAACTTATATTTTTATGAACAGTATAACTTAGGGAACAACATATTCAAAATTCGTGCAAATCCGTTCGGTGGTTCAGGAGATAGTAAAAAGCCCCTTGAACCGACCGCACGCCTGTGGGTATGCTCAAAAACAGTTCCACTAATTCAGGCTGTGCGGACGGTCTATTCTTTCATTCAACGAAAATTCCTATTTACAGGAACGGATTCATTCGTGCTTGGACTCTTTGAATTCACCTAGTTCGTGAGTCTATTTTAACGAAAGAGCGCTCTGTTCGGATGAATTTAGCCAAACAGGAAGGAGGATGGAAGTTTCAGCGGTGTTCGTGGAAAAGTCTACGCGAAATTAGTTCCACACGGTTGACGACCAAACACCGCTGAGTGCGTTCGACTATCCAAAATGACCGCTGCCACGTGTTCGACCACTCTGTATATCAATGAAATCCATGGAGTGTTCGCGGTTTTCACGGTAATCATACAGTCAGGGATGTAAATGAGTGACAAACCTTTGCTCTGGGTGGTCGGGCGTTCGGTACAAAATTCAGCATTCAAACGTTCTTGTCTTGTATATCCATTACACGAAAGCCATTACATGAACAGTCTTTGTCTTTAGGTACAGGGTACAATGGGGCATGGCAGGAAAAAGGGTTGAGGTTCCCAGGCAACATTGTAGGGGTTTGTTACAGTGTACATATCAGATCTCACTTTACAGAAAGTGTTTAGAAAAGCTCTGTAAGTCCCTACAGGGAGGTGTGACTAGGGCTACATGAACAATATGATTTAAATGGCATTACATTAAGCAATGACCGCAATTTCACTTCTCTTGGTGCACAGCGAAAATAAAATACCTAGGCATATGGCTGCCAATGGACCTGTCCCACCTCTACTAACTGAACTTCCTCCCTCCCACTCCTCAGTACCCTCCAGAAGGACATACACCAATGGTCAGAACTATACATATCCTTGTTCTGCTGCATCAAAGCTGTAAAGATGAATGTCCTCCCACAACTCTTATACCTCATTCAAACGATTCCGGTAGGGATACACTGGGAATTCTTCCAGGCAATATCCACAGCCATTAGACATCTGGTGTGGAATAATAAAGCGTCAAGGATATGCAAAGCTCAGCTAGAACTGCCCAAAGTCCAGGGTGCAGTGGGCCTTCCATCGATTATCAGGTACTACCTACTCAGCTAACCTACTCTGGGTAATAGATTGGCATGCCCACCCAACCACAAAACTATGGGTAAAGATGGAGAAAATGCAAACTGCAGGCAAAGTACTGGTCCAGCTCTGGCATGGTACACTCACACAAAGCTCACTATGAAGGGAACCCGCTGATTGATGCCACACTCAAAGTGTGGTGTCACCTTCGCTATAAACAACTGACCACATCTCCCAACTCTTTAACGTCCATAACCCACAACCCAGACATGGGTGGGGGCTTCGCCCCGGCTGACCTTCATAATCTGCACCAGTTGGACTGGTCATACATATGCCAATTGTGCGAGGGCGGGAATTCAAACCATTAACAGCTATGGCCCCTGACACCACCCCGACTGGACTGGACAGATACTACCATAATCTAATTAGAACCTACTACAAGACTAGCCCATGCAAACGTCTCTTGCATTGGGACCTCACACAGTTCGAGTTGCTCTGCACATTGCGCCAGCATGCAACCAAAGGCACCTGCTCTGTGACATGCTCCTAAGGTAGGACAACAGATCACCTTTAAGGTTAACCGCAAAGTGGGAAAGTGAGACGGGAGAGACTCTAACTACCCAGGATTTAGACACAATTTACCTACTCACACACACATGCTCAATTAGTTTGAAACACCAAGACACAAGCTACCATTTAACTGGAGCAGGTTCTGACTTTCCGCTCCAACCTCTCGCCATGCTCCTGCACCACAAAGATATATGACCATTAAGACATATAAGAAATCCCTGCACAGAGAAGAGATTGGGGGCACACCCGAAAGATGCAATATGCAAGAAAGGTGCTGCCGCAGTGACCAAAATTCATACAGAAAAAACTAGTTACGGCACACTCAGACTTGTAAACATTCATAACTAAGAATGCTACTATAAAACGCCTATCTAAGAGAATAAATATGGGGATTTAGTTCCACCATATGGCCATATGATGTTAAGCCCACCACTGCTTCAAAGTACCCCAATGTCAGTGGGTCCTACGCTAATTACAAAATGTGGGAGACAAATTAAATAGTACTGGTGCTAAACACAAGCCACAGTGTATTGAATTAATTTCTCAAGTCTGAATGTGCCGTAACTAGTTTTTTCTAAATAAGAAATCCCTGACCAAACACCTACTGACTGCAGCAAAATCCCTCATACCTATGCTTTGGAAGCGGGCGGGGACTCAATCCTTCCAGCAATGGGTGGACAGGGTGGGAGAGATATATTCAATGAAATCATTGATGGCAGCCCTACACGGTCCCTCAGACACCTGCACTAAAACCTGGACCACATGGCTGTTTTACACGGCCACCAGCAGGGAAAGCACCTAAACCCCCTCTTCCACTCTCCCCTACCCCTTTTTAATTTTCTTTTTTTTCTTTATCTCTTACTCCCATATTTCAGCTCACTGCCTATTCCCCTTCTTTTCCTCTCCCTATCATCCCCCCTCACCCCAAGCCTGACAGTTGACCTCCCCTCATACTTACACGTCTAACCGACAACCAAAGAGATTAACGTATGGTGGTCGTCGCCACCAGGCTGTTGCCAGAACCTGTAGATGACCCGAGGTGATTCCACTGTGTCTATATATGTTACAGCTTCAATGTACAGTAATGTTATCCTAAAATACCTCTGTAAGAGTAATATTATTCTTATTGTCTTTAGATCGGTATATGCTGCTACCACTAAACATTAAAACACTTGCGGACCATAATGTACACAACTTTAATATATACCCTATGTTGTAACACTATGTTCTGTGTACCACAAAACAAAATAAAGATTGTAAAAAAAAAAAAAAAAATAAGCAGTGAGACTACAGGAGCATGGTCTATGCACCAAAACTTCCTGGTTACATAGAAACATAGAATGTGACGGCAGATAAGAACCATTTAAATATTTCTTACCTTTCCTTGTAAGTTTTATCCTGCAATCCATGAACCAGTTTAGTAGCCCTTCTCTGAACTCTCTCTAAAGTATCAATATCCTTCTGGAGATACGGTCTCCAGGACTGCGTACAATGTTCCAAGTGAGGTCTAACCAGTCTTCTGTACAATGGCATGAGCACTTCCCTCTTCCTACTGCTAATACCTCTCCCTATACAACCAAGCATTCTGCTAGCATTTCCCGCTGCTCTATTACATTGTCTGACTACCTTTAAGTCATCAGAAATAATCACCCCTAAATCCCTTTCCTCAGATGTTGAGGTTAGGACTCTATCAAATATTCTGTACTCTGCCCTTGGGTTTTTACGTCCAAGATGCATTATCTTGCACTTATCCACATTAAATGTCAGTTGCCACAACTCTGACAATTTTTCTAGTTTGCCTAAATCATTTTCCATTTGGCTTATCCCTCCTGTAACATCAACCCTGTTACATATCTTAGTATCATCCGCAAAAAGACACACCTTACCATCAAGACCTTCTGCAATATCACTAATAAAAATATTAAAGAGAATGGGTCCAAGTACAGATCCCTGAGGTACCCCACTGGTTACAAGCCCATGCTTCAAATATACTCCATTGACTACAACCCTCTGTTGCCTGTCACTCAGCCACTGCCTTACCCATTCAACAATATTGGAATCCAAACTTAAAGATTGCAGTTTATTGATAAGCCTTCTATGTGCAACAGTGTCAAAAACCTTACTGAAATCTAGGTAAGCTATGTCTTCTGCACCACCCTGATCTATTATTTTAGTTACCCAATCAAAAAAATCAATAAGATTAGTTTGGCATGATCTCCCTGAAGCAAACACATGTTGTCTCTGATCTTGAAATCCATGTGTTTTTAGATGTTAAACAATCCTATCCTTTAACATGGTTTCCATTACTGTCCCCACTACTGAAGTAAGGCTTACTGGCCTATAGTTGCACAACTCCTCCCTACCACCTTTTCTTGTGAATGGGCACAACATTCGCTAACTTCCAATCTTCTGGGACTACTCCTGTTAACAATGATTGGTTAAATAAATCTGATAATGGTTTTGCTAGTACACCACTAAGCCCTTTTAATAACTTTGGGTGTATTCCATCAGGTCCCATTGACTTATTTGTCTTTACTTTTGACAGTTGAAATAGAACCTCTTCCTCTGTAAACTCACATGTAAAAAATGACTCATTTGTCCTTTTTCCTAACTGAGGCTCGTTCATTTTCATCTGTAAATACTGAACAACAATATTCATTGAGGCAGTCAGCTAGACCTTTATCCTCTTCTACATACCTTTTTTTTTACCTTTTTTACCTCTTTTGTTTTTAATCTAACTAATCTTTGTTTTACTTTCCTTTTCTCACTTATGAATCTAAAAAATGTTTTGCCCCCTTTTTTTTACTGACTGTGCTTGGAAGTAAACCTGGTATATCCAATACCCATTCGGTAGTTTCCTCTCGAACAGCCAGAGTATCAGTGAATTATAACTCTCCGTTCGACGAAATAAAATAGGCGATTCCCATATGACTAACAGCTTCCCAAGTAGATATCCTTCGTAAAGCAGACAGGTACCCAAAGGCTAGATGAAGGGTAGAACAGAACTGAAGTTTAAAGATGCAACACTTGCTTTTATGCAAGTCCCCGTGCAAGGGGACCTCCCACAGGAACATAAATCATGCAGTCAATCATAAAGAGTGAAATACTTAAACACTCCCAGTACAAACATATAATCCCCTCCTCTCTACCTGGAGATAATTGAGGCTGATAAAGTAATAACTTAATTATCTCCAGGCAGAAAAATCACAATTTTACCCAACTTTTAAAACACCCCTTAAAACATAAGGTATCCCCACAAAAGTCATATCCCCTGATAGCCCTTATCTGGGTGACCAACATATCCAAAAATCACCCAGATCAGTTCAGGGGTTTTCAAATTTCATGGAGGTCTTAGGTGACCGGCTAACCACGAGGCTCCTGCCCAAAACAGTTCCACAAGTTTTGGTGGTTTTGCCGGTCTTGTTCGAAAATTCTCAAAAAACGAAGAAATCCACGAATAGTTCCCCCTGGATCCTAGCTGCGATTGTTCCCCTCATTCGTATGAACAAAAGTACCAAATAGCGCTCTCATGAAGATCCAGCGTTCGTACATTGGGACTGGTGTTCGGGAAGTCGAGTGTCCGATTTTAGTTCCAGACACTCGACGAACAAGTCCCGCTGCCTTTGTTCGCACAAACAAGATGGCCGCCGTTTTCTCAGCCACGTGGCGTTCAACAATGCGAATGGCGCCCATACAGGGGGAAGGTTTAAACTATGGTATGCTTTGAAGTCAATGAGCCAGGGGGTGGTCTCCGTTCGGTAGTTACAGCAACCGAATGGAATAAAATAAAATAAACAAAATACTTTAGTGATTTCTTCATAGTGCTATTTTCTCTTCTGTGTGTGATTTGGAAGCTCTTATAACTTGCTTAGCCTCTTTCTGTCTAATCTTATAGATCATTCTGTATTCCTCACACTTTTTTATAATTACTAAATGCTAACTTTTTGTTTTTTACTATTTTCTCCACATCTGCGGAGTACCAGTGGTTTCTTGAATTTTTTGCTTTTACTGACAAGCCTAATGCAATTTTCTGTTGCCTTCAGCAGTGCAACTTTTAAATAATCCCATTTCTCCTGGACTCCATTTAAATTGCTCCAGTCTGATAATTACTCCTTTACACATATACTAATTTTAGAAAAGTCTGTTTTTCTTAAGTGTAAAACCTTTGTTTCTGTGTGATGTGACTCAGTCACTGTTCTTATATTAAACCACACTGACTGATGATCACTGGATCCTAAACTTTCACCTACAGTAATATCTGATACCAAATCTCCATTTGTTAACACTATCTAGTATAACCTCCTTACGAGTTGGCTCCTCAATGACTTGTTTTAGGAACAATCCCAGTAGGGAGTTTAGAATATGTGTGCTCCTGGCACAAGCAGCTTTTTTGGTTTTCCAATTCACATCAGGAAGATTAATTTCACCCATGATGATAACTTCCCCCTTTATTGTTATTTTAGCTATTTCCTCAGCTGGTAGATTATCTAACTCTTCTATTTGTCCTGGGGGCCTATAAATCACACCTACATGAGTTACTGTGTGATTACCAAATTTTAACGTAACCCAAACGGACTCTATGTTCGCCTCACTAACTTTTATTAGGCTAGATTTTATGCTATCCTTCATATACAGGGCCACCCCTCCCCCTGTCTTGTCTTCCCTGTCTTTTCTATATAAAGAGCACTCTGGTATTGCTATGTCCCAATCATTTTTCTCATTATACTATGTCTCAGTAACAGCGACTAAATCTACATTATCAGTTGCCATTATTGCCACAAGTTCATGGATCTTATTCCCTAAACTGCGAGCATTTGTAGACATGACTCTAAGCTTATAATTCTTTAACACATTTGCTACAGGCACCTTCTGTCCTTGTTTTGGAGGGCAATTGGATTGATGTTTTATCACCCTTTTGCCCCCCCCCCCACCCTCCTAGTTTAAATACATCCTAGCAAAACCTCTGAACTGCTCACTGAGAACATTTGTTGCCTTTTGAGAAAGATGCAAACCATCTTTCTTGTACAGTTTATTTCCATTCCAAACAGAGATACCATGAGAAATAAAGCAAAATCCTTGCTCCCGACACCATTCATTGAGTCATAAGTTAAATTCCCTAATACACATCTGCCTGTCAGTGTTATGCACAGGCAGAAATTCAGCGTGGAAGCAACCTGCCGTATATCATTTACAAAAACACTAAAAACTTCCTTTACCTCTGAAACCTCCTTGCAAGCCAAGTCATTTGTCCCTAGATGGACAAGTACATCCAATTCCCCTTCCTGTTTCGCTCGCTTAACAATATTACAAATACGTCTCCTGTCTCTGAGCAATAGCTCCGGGAAGACATCTCACAAGACCACCATCGTCCATCTCCACACCTCTTGTGATAGAATCCCCCAACAACAACTCCTTTCTATTGGACCTCACCATATTCTCCAAGCCTGTCTCCACAACACCACTACACTTGGTGCCTGAGCCTGTCTCCACAACACCTCTTTCCTCAGTGCCTGAGCCTGTCTCCACAAAACCTCTACCCTCAGTGCCTGAGCCTGTCTCCACAACGGCACTTCGCTCAGTGCCTGAGCCTGTCTCCACAACACCACTATCCTCAGTGCCTTAGCCTGTCCCCGCAACACCTCTTTCCTCAGTGCCTGAGCCTGTCTCCACAAAACCTCTACCCTCAGTGCCTGAGCCTGTCTCCACAACAGCACTTCCCTCAGTGCCTGAGCCTGTCTCCACAATACCACTATCCTCAGTGCCTTAGCCTGTCTCCATAACACCACTACACTCTGAAAGAGCAGAAAATGCACCAGATCCTACAGTAATCCATCTGCCATACCTAGTATGTCTCTGCGGCAGTGGCTTTGCAGCAGTTCCAGCCTGAGTTTGTTTACCAGATAATTTACAAATCTCAGACTTCAAAAATGCAATCTCCTGCCGCAATATAGAGAACTGTCTACAGATTAGACAGCATCCAAATCTCCAAAAAGTTGAACGTGAAACAAATGCATAACAACTACACTGAACTAAGTCTGCCATTTTAATGAAGTGAATAATTTAAAGCAAACAAATCTTAATTTTTTTTATTTATTCTCCTGAATACCTCAGATTACCTCCAGTTTATCTCCAATAACACACTTTGTAGCAGCACTTAGAAGCAGCTGCCAATCTCTATTAGCCAAGCTAATATCTACAACCCTTATATACACTCTTAAAGGTACCACCCACTAGGAATGTTTAAAACCTGGGTAGGCCTATGCTTATTTGCAAACAATAGCTAATTAACCAACAATCAATAGCAAACACCTATCTATTCAAATTAAATGCTTTACCAATTACCAACAGGAAATAAAACCTTGTGCAATCGGTAACCTTTTCCTATAGATTAATCTTGCCTGTAACAGTTAAAAGAAAACTCTTAGCAAAAGTTAAATATTCTGTAAACCTCTCCAGAATATCTCCAATCACACACGATTTCAATGCTCTCGCTATCATTTGTTAAGCTGTTATTAGTACATGTAGTGCCAATTTCCATATCTTACGGGGGAGTTTGTCTGGTAGGTAAGTTAATAAGTGCATGAGTTTTAGTAGTTTATCCTGTATGGATGTCCAATATGGTAGGAGGGGTGTACAGCTCCATCAGATATGGAGGAAGTCTCCCTTTTCAAGCCTGCATCTACAGCATTTTGAGGACATTAGAGGGAAAATTTGCTGTAGTCTTGCTAGTACCATGTATCACCTATAGAGCAGTTTAGAGTGTTGCTCCAGGTGTGGGGAAGATTTAATGTAACCTGTCGGGCTAGTTATCATGCAGTTCCATGTTTTCAGGGTGATTTTCACTCTAAATGTCAGTTTGACATTGGAGGGCAATTTTGGATTCAGGGAAGGAGATGTAGTTAAGCAACATGGCGTAACACATGTATATCAGCTTACATTGTGGTGGCAACTTGCCCTTCATACACATATCCTCCCAGGGTGAGATGTTGGTGTGAGGATCTCCCTGTGTTCAGGTGGGTTTTAGATAGTGAGAGACCAAGGTTCTCAGTTGTATGTAAGAATAGTGTGATGTTTGTGGTAGGCCATGGGTCTCAACCAATTGCTGAAAGCTTAAAAGGGTGTCCTCCCAGACAATCTGATAAAGGCAGGTGAGTCCAACCACAAACCATGGTGCAGAATGAAAGGTCAGGACGCAGTATTTAAAGGCCTAAATTGGGGTTGCAAGTGGGAATTTCGGCAGTGACGTGTTTATCCCACACCTGGATAAGTAAAGTGACCTGCGGGGGTACATTAGGGGTATGTGGCCTGAGATGTTTAGATAACCATCTGATGTCTGTTAGGTCAAAGGGTTTAAGGAGCATTTTCTCTAAGGTCACCCATTGAGGAGAGTTAGAGACTGTAAAATACAGGAGGGCTGATACCAAGATCGTGGTGTAGTAGTAGCTTTAGACATGTGGGACCGCTAGGCCACCTTTTTTTGCGAGGGGCTTGGATCAAAGCCCAAGGCACTCTGGGCTTCCCTTCTGCCCACACAAATTTAGTTAAGTCTTTATAGATTGACTGAAAGTAGGAGGAGGGGAGTGCTATTTGGAGCATGCAAAATAGGTACTGTAACCTTGGGAGGATAGACATTTTGAAGGAGATGATTTTCTCTGTCCAAGAAAGGAACAAGGGAGACCACTTCTGTAGTAAATGTATGCACTCATTCCAAGTTTTGACATAGTTGGCTGAAAGCAAATCGTTCGGGTTTTTAATAAATGTCACTCCCAAATATTTAATGTTGTCCAACCTCAAGGAGTAGCTACGTTTAAGGGTGCCTAAAATAGTGTTAGGGATTCCCATGCACTTTGTTTTGGTTGTGTTGAGGGAGTAGTAAGAAACTAGACCATATCTGTGAATCAAGTCTAGCAAATGTGGTAGGGAAGTCTGTGGCTCCGAAATGTACAGGAGGATATAATCCGCAAACACACTGAGTTTAATTTCTCTCTGGTATAGCTGAATGCCTATAATTTGTGGGTCATCTCTAATTGCCTGCAAAAGTGGCTCAAGGGCTAGTACATAAAGGAGGGGGGAAGGGGGCACCCTTGTCTCGTGCCATTCGATTTAGCAAATTCAGATGAAAGGAAACTAGTTTGTAGTACCTTTGCTGCAGGTTCTGCATAGATGGCAAATATTTGTCTTATAACTACTAGTGGGAAGCCATAAGAGGCTAATACTCTTTCCAAGAAGCCCCAGTCGAGGCGGTCGAATGCTTTTTCGGCGTCCAATGCTAGTAGTAGACCACTCCAGCCAGGGCTCCTGAGATGTCTCATCACAAGCAAAAACTTACGTGTGTTGTCTTGCCCCTGCCTACCCTGTATGAAACCAGTTTGGTCGTCATTTATGAGGTGCAGGAGGAGATTATTAAATCTGTTTGCTAGGATCTTAGTGTATATTTTGCATCTGTGTTAAGGAGGGAAATAGGGTGAAAAATGTTTTACAGGTGGTGGTGGGTTTGTCCAGTTTTGGGATTGTGACTACAGTGGATAGAATAATTTCTCTAGGCAGAGTGCCAGATTGTGAGGCCGAGTGGAACACAGACAGCAACCGGGAAGCCAATATTCCTGCAAACTTCTTGTAGTATCCATTCGAAAAACCATTCACTTCTGGTGATTTATTCGGTGGGAGTTTACGGATAGTATCTAAGACTACAGTTATCGAAATTAGTTGGAGGAATGAAAGGGTGTGCTCCGGGGGAAGTTTGGGCAAAAGCACCCTCCCAAGGAAATCCTCTATTTCCTTGGTCATAGGGACGTGGACATTGGGTCTTGAGCTCAGGTTGTATAGCTTTGCATAGAAGTCAGCGAATTCCTCGCTGATCGCCTGTGGGCCTGTTTTTTTCATCCCATTCTCAGTAACAATATGTACCACTCGGGAAGAGGACATTTTGGCCCGTAATCTCTTGGCTAAGGTTTTATTGGCTTTCCCACCCGTGTGGTAGGAGTGTGTCCCTTGTTTTAGGAGGAAGTACTAATTGTTTTCAGTGTAGATCTCTGCTAGTCGTTTGTGCAGCACAGAAATTTTTTCTGCCAGTTCTTGTATTGGCTTACACTGTGTGAAAACAAAAAGACTGCACACTCTTACAGCTAGGTGATATCAGGCTCTACACTTAAGTGGAGGATTCCCTTAACCTTCACAAATAATCACATACAGAGTAATAAAATATAAGTGGAGCACTGAAATACCTGTACAAATGTATATACGATATATGTAGATGCAACCGTAATTACAATGTCCTGTAAATGATAAACAACCAAATCATGACACGTGCGTGTCATGTATGCGTTCCACGAATTAGATGTCCGTCCTCACAGATGCCGGCAATTAAAGAATTACAGCCATATAAAAGAGGAGAATGCTGCATTCGAACATTTACACCAACTGAGGAAGCCAGTCATTGGCGAAACGCGTTTTGGATTCATTTAAAGGACTTATTTTATGCTATTTTGATTCAGTGGAATCTTTTATGTGATTTTCATTATTATTTTTATTGTATTTAATAAATAACTTCCTGATTATTTAGATATCTTCCTGTCTGCATCTCTACGTAACCATTGGGAGTGGAGGAAATCAGGAGGAGATAAAGAAAGGGTAGTGGATCCCCTTTCAAAGATCCCAAGGCGTTTATCACTAGAGCCAGGTGAGCTCTTGGCTCTATATTTGTGAGTTTAAATTTATAGTGCTTTTGCTCTATTTTATATTCTATCACATATGTCTGCACTATGATTTAGTTGTTTATCATTTACAGGACATTGTAATTACGGTTCCATCTACATATATCGTATATACATTTGTCCAGGTATTTCAGTGCTCCACTTATATTGTATTACTCTGCTTGTATTGAGTTAGATTATTCAGGGTTGTGGTATGGACTATTTGTTTATAACATTCTAAGAGGGAGGACTGGTGTGTTTTCTTAAGGTAGGAGGAATGTCTTATGAATAATCCTCTAATTACAGCTTTATGAGCTATCCACACTGTAGTATGAGAGGTCTCCTGATACTACAGGAAATGGTCTGTAAGTGCTGTGCTAATGTCTGCAACAAATTGCTTGTCATCAAGTAGGGCCTCATTCAGTTGTCAGGTCCCTTTCCCTTGAAATTGCATGGAATTGCTAAGTTCTAGGGTCACTGGGTTATGGTAAGATCAAGAGATGACGCCTACATCATAAGCAGTCAATTGTGCTAGAGCCACCTGGTCCAGAAAAAAGGTATCAATCTGTGTATAGCTATTGTGTGCTCTCGAGTGAAATGTGTAATCATGCTCCGATGGGTGGTGAACTCTCCAAGCATCATACAAGTTATGTTGGGACAGTAGTTTATTTGATTTCTTACAAGTGGCTAACATTAATTTATTTCTGTTTTTTGCAGTGTTGGCAGTGGTGTCCAGTTTCAAAGATTGTATAAACTCCTCAACCTTAGTCAATAGGGAATATAGAAAAGCCCATGAATCTGCATTTGGGAAATAGGCTGCCACCCAGGTGTATTGGACATCATTAAACAAACCCAATAGTATGATAAAACTTGTGAAAAGTGCTCTGTACATTAAATTAGGTGCTTAAAAGAAAAAGTGTCTGAAATGCCAGAAATTCGAAGCGAGGATCAGCCCCAATTATAGATATTGCATTATTGTTTTTTCTTGTTGATTTACTTTTCATGTTAATACCCAGTAAATCAATTTTACGTTCTATTGGCTGCAACTCTGTCTACTTCCACCCTTTCAGTGGGTAACAGGCATTTGCACCCAGAGCCAGGTTTATTTACAGGCTCTGGTAAAGGTAAGCAATATATATTATATTTACCACTTCACCCATGGTGTCTTATTTACTACAATAGAAGTCCCTTTCTCTGCTTTCTTTTTGAGCACAAGGAAACCAACGAGAAGAGGGAAGTACTCCAAAGTGATTGTGATTTGAGTCATTCGCATACTTGGCTCTTTATTTGGTGAATAAATACTGTTAAGCGCTCCACTTAAGGTCCTTTGAGGGTGTATGTCACCTTATCAAACACCTTATTTGCACAGTATGATAAACCTGCCTTTAGGGTCTACGTACTGTCTCTGCAAAGTAAAAGCTAAATTTGTATGTATTAAAATGGATACGCCTTTAGTAATGTTATCCGACAGAGCGTGATATTGGTTAGGGAACCACTTGTTGTAAAGGGCAGGTGTCATCCCGTTATTGAAATGTGCTTCTTCCACTCCCTGTGATTTAATATCTTGGAAGAGTAACCTTCTCATGCCTGGAAAGTTCAGCCCCTTAACATTCTAAGTTACTATTTTTATAAAGCGTCGGGTATATGAAGTCGCTAGTTGAACCGGGCATCACAGTGATTCGTCTGGGTCTGTGGTTGGTGGGTCGCTGGTGCAATGGGAGTATAGGGGGGATGGAATTCGGGAAGATTGGGAAGGAAAATAAATAGTCAGAAACAATAAAGTGTGGTCACTCACTCTGTGTGAGCATGAGACATCCATTTTGTAGACATGGATGGTCTGTAGGGTAAGGCTAAGGGTGCTTCCAAAAATGGGGAAAACATAGTCACAACCAAGAGCAAAGTTCAGAGCTAGTAGAGCAGTGAGGAGCAAGATAATGCTATTTGTAATTTCCATGTTTGAAAGTATATTAGCATTGCGATACAACTTTGTTAAACCTTGTTAAACTGGAGTGTGTGTTTCGTGTGGAATTCAAAACCTAATTGGGCTGAGTCAGGATCTAACCATAGGCTTCTAGCCTGCAAGTAGTGAAGTTGGAACTTTGGACCAATATGTGGCAATATGTGTTAATAACATTAGGCCATTATAATGCTATATGCAAGGATATAGGATACCCAACCGGCATTATGGCCTCTTTAAAGTGCATTCAGAAGACATCCGTTGAACTTTATTTGGGATCTCCTGCGATGCTGCTATCAGCAGGCACCAATCTTGGAGTTGCCATCGTCCATTGTGAGGGGATGTGATGGAGTGCATGCCGCCTTGGTGATCGACAAGGAGCTTTGACGGATAACCCCAATGATACATTATTGGCTCACAGGGCTGAGGTGATTGGGGACCTAGTCTTGCAGAACAGTAGAATAGCAGCCAATAAGTCCGCAAAGATCTTGATGGTGGTGTAAGGTTCAAGCAGGGGTGATTTCCTCGCTGCTTTGGAAATTACTTCTTTCACGTGGAAGAAGTGGACTCTGGTCACCACGTCTCTAATCACTGTTGGAGGTAGGTGAGTCAGTTGGCAAAGTCGGTGCATCCTGTCCACCAGCAGCTGGTCCAGACAGATTTCTGTGGTCAGTTCTTGGAACATGTCCAGGAAGTAGGATTGGAGTTTTTCATTTGATACAGGGATACCTCTAATACGAAGGTTATTCCTTCTGGAATACCTTCTGTGTGTAATGGTTCTGCTCAGGATCTGTTGGCGTGGCCACACAGAAACACAGTGGTCACACCGACAGAAAAAATAAATGCTTACCTTGCTCGCGGCAAACCACTACTCGACCTCCTTCAGTCCCGGTCCCCAGTGTGTGCGGCACTCTTAGAGATGCCAGCTGCTGTGGTTCCAGTTTTTATAAGGATATAGCCTTTGCTCACATTAAAGATGGCACTTATGTGCGTGTGACGTCACGTCATAGACATGCACGCACGTTTTGGGGTCAAAGGCCACATACATTCAATTACAATTTCAAGAGGGTTATTTAAACCCAAATTGCCTTTTAATCAGTGCCCTGTTGTGGTTTACCTTTGATGGTTATCCGAGAGTGTGTTCCTGATCATGTTTTTCTGTTTTTTGACTTTGGCTCCATTTTGACTTCCCTGATTTCTGGTATCCTTGACTTTTGGCTTTTCCTAATTGTTGTCTCATTCTGTGTCCCTGACTTCGGCAAGTATTCTGACTTCTTGGATATGTTAAGTCCGGCCATTGTAAGGTCTGGTTAGACGTTATCCTTAGTCATAGGTATAATACTATTTCTGCGTGCTGCATCAACAGTAGTCCTGACACTGTGCTTCTATGATTGCATCTAATTCCTGTAATTTCTCTGCCAGAAGTCACTCACTTTATTCTCCGCAAATTATTCACTTTATTCTCTGCTAAGTCACTCACTTTATTCTCCAACTGTGAGGTTCTCAGGCCTACCTCCTATATCTATTTTCTGAGATCATTTGCTAATGTATGAAGTTGTCCAGAGATTTTATTCTAGCTTTTAGTGGAAAATTCAGCAATGAGGTCCCTCATAGTAGTGGCAGTCAGAGGTCCCTCGTCTGAGAGAGAGCTCACAGTGGCCGGAGGAGAAACATAACCTTCCCATTAGCAAGGCTCGCTGCCTTCTTGGATCCCGCTCGGGCCTTCCCGGGCTTGCCTGCGGAAATTTTAGCTAAGAAAAAGGATGCTTTTTCTGCCCTAGGCTGTTTTGTTTTATGCCTCTGCGACATAGCAGTCTGTTTGTGCTGAGTTGTCTCTCAGTAGTCCAGTTATTTGGAGCTCTTTGCCGCTCTTGAGGAGAGAACCTCACAGAAATGCATGCATGCTGCTCGGATGCATAGCCACGTCCCATGAAGATTGCTTTTTCAATAATTAGCTGTTTCATCATCTTTTTTCATAGTTGAAAAAAGGAAGGTAATACAAGTTTAGGGTGCTTAGCAAATGATATCCACCACTTGAAGCATCTTTACCTGCAGGCAGCACACAATGGGTCAACATACTCAACAGCAAAAGCCTAGAAATGAAACGTCTGGCCCACCACCTGCTAAGAGAATATCTTATATGAATTATATAAAGAATAAAATAGTTATATATGATATAAGGTTATAATTTTGACATTGCTGATATTTTCGAATACTTATTTGTCTTTAAGATATGATTTCAGTGGTACCTCGGTTTACAAATTTAATGCGTTCTCTGGAACGTTTTGTATTGTGAAAAATTCGTAAACCAAAACACGGTTTCCCATAGGAATGTATTGAAAACCAATTAATCAATTCTGGAGATCAGAAAAAAAGTTAAAATGAGCTGGCATGGAAACCATAAATTTTCCAGAATGGCTCCAAAACTCAATGCAAAAGCCACTCCAACACCTCCACAATCAACGCCATGTGCTACCCACAGATTCCAGCATGCACAGGGGCGGGCTATAAACCTCCCAGGTGCAATGCATCCCGGGGAAACTTACTTTGTATTGTGAAAAAAAATCGAAAACCAAGGCATTATTTTCAATGGATTTTCATTTGTAAACCGAAAATTATGTTAACCGAGGCATTTGTAAACCGAAGTACCACTGTATAAGATAAACAAGCCTAAACGTAAACACACAAACCCCCTCCCCCCCCCAAAAAAAAAACAGAAGTTCCGATTAAAAATACATGTTTAGTTTTAACAAGCTTTGGAAAATTGTCAGCACATTAAGATCACATTGCTTGTGGAGCTGGCATTGAAAAATAACCACTGTGAAATGCCTTAATTATAACACACAGGTGACAAGCAATATTTGTTTTTATATTCTTCCTGAGGAGAATGTCAGGAACGAAGGTTCTTGTGCTTTTCAACTTTTTGGATGATATGACTGCTTGCATCAAACACCACTCAACCTAATTTTTGAAGGGTGTTTGCTCTAGTAGACAGAGTTATGTCACAATGCTTGTCTAGCAACACCAGCATTGTGCTCTTAACAAATTGAACGTTATTTAATCACTCTTCACAGCTTGTAAAAGACGTTGTGTATAATCAAGCATTGTGCCACTGGCAACCAAAGGCTATAAATCATGCAGAGACTTTTAAGATCTGTGCTTTGATAATGTATGACAAGTCTTATGTTTTTGTCAGGTAGTATTATGCTCCAACAAGTATATCCATTGAGGAAAATATTGTTATTGTACTTTAAGTCTGATTATTGAAAGTGGTAAAGTGTTTAAGGTCAGAAAGATGAGTCTGGCTGCAGAATTCATAATAATTTGTAAGGAGCAATCTGGAATTTATTAAGAACAGTGGGGATGGGGATTCAGTAGTTGACATTTTAGATAATTGTAGATTATACTAGCTTTAGTGTAACTATAATCTTAATTTTATTAATGACAGGAGGCGAATATTTGCTTAAGTCTCTCTTTACTAGAACTCCACAGCAGCACATTAACATAGAGATAAAAACACCAGAGACAAAAAAAATCAGGAATCTATAAAAGGCTTCTCCCAACTAACTATTTCCTCTTTCACTCTGCGACAAATAAAGTACATGAACAATACACCACAAATACAATAACAGGAGAAACAAACATAACATAACGATGAATGCCATGCGAACTTGAAACCATGGAACCAGTGGGTGAAGCCTTGACCTTTATCCTGTAGAGTAGTCAGATCTAAGAACTGTAGCCAAACCATTAAACTGAAACGAGATAAACAGAGTCGAAAACACTGATTAGCGAATGAAATGTACTGAGAAAACATGAATCCCCATCGTAAATACTGACAGTATAATATCCCAGATAGTGAAAAAACCTGAATCCCCATAATAAAATACTGACAGTACCATATCCCAGATAAACCCCAACTCCCCCAGATAACCAACCTAGCCCAGGAGACCAGGTGAATAAACAACAAGTCAGTCAAACCAACAAACGACAAGGGGAGGGAGAAACTGGGAGGGAAATATTCGCCTCCTGTCATTAATAAAATTAAGATTATAGTTACACTAAAGCTAGTATAATCTACAATTTTATAGCATGACAGGAGGCTTCATATTTGCTGTTTTAACGCTCGGACAGCAAAGACCAAAGAAACACAATCCGCCGTACCAACCTAAACTCTGCAAAGATAGCTCCTCGTAACCGGCAGGAAAGCGTACAATGTCTTGGAGAAAAACGCCCACCTTGTCGGTACCTGAAGTCGCCGTGTTACGGACTGAAGTGAACCGAAAAAACCTATACGCCCCGCCAATGCCAACCACAACCAAGCGGTACATGAAGGGCGAGAAAAAGGGAAGAACCATTTAAACAAATGGTGACGTCGAACACCGCCTAAAGGTGGGAGCGCTACCAAAGTAAGAATATGACCCTCGGGTCTGACTAAGGCTGATAGACAACTAAGGTTCGAACCGCCGAACCCACCTGAAAGAAAAACAAGGTATAATAACTGAAATAAATCCAGAATAAGTGGATGGGCAAAACCTGACAGAACCCACCATAGGAGCATGACAAAAATACGTGTACCCCCTGGGGAGATGAATACCGTCCTCAGGAATCGTAAAGGGAATTCTAAGCAGAGCGAGGCCCACCGACAACAGTCGTACGCGCTACCTAATCTAATTAATATGGCAGTCCCCGGTAATAAAGTGCCCAAACAATACCCGAACCCTGTAAAAGCGGTAGCAAAATTAGGAGATCCATACCAGACCCAACTACGTCAGGGTTGCCATGCAGATCAAAGTCTCACAATCCCCGAGATCAAATGAGCAAGGCTCCAGGAAATCCAGGAACTAGGTTCGACTCTGCCGAAGCGGAGATCATAATTCCAAAGTACCAGCAGACCGAGGCACCTTTAGAAAGGTCCTAAGACCAAATAAACGGAGGAGACTCGTCCGCGTCTCCGTGTTGAACAATACTGGAGGGAAGCGTCCATCGCTGAGCAAAAAAGTACGTCATCTAGCCTAACTGGTCGGGGCCTGATAGGTCCTCCTCCGTGGACTAAAGTCTTGACGCCAGGTCCTCACAGAGAAAACTATTCCATACCTAATCGCTACTTAATCTAATTAATATGGCAGTCCCCGGTAATAAAGTGACCAAACAATACCCGAACCCTGTAAAAGCGGTAGCAAAATTAGGAGATCCATACCAGACCCAACTACGTCAGGGTCGCCATGCAGATCAAAGTCTCACAATCCCCGAGATCAAATGAGCAAGGCTCTAGGAAATCCAGGAACTAGGTTCGACTCTGCCGAAGCGGAGATCATAATTCCAAAGTACCAGCAGACCGAGGCACCTGTAGAAAGGTCCTGAGACCAAACAAACGGAGGAGACTCGTCCGCGTCTCCGTGTCGAACAATCCTGGAGGGAAGCGTCCATCGCTGAGCAAACAAGTCCGTCATCTAGCCTAACTGGTCGGGGCCTGATAGGTCCTCCTCCGTGGACTAAAGTCTTGACGCCGGGTTCTCACAGAGAAAACTATTCCATATGTACGAGAACTCAGGCAGAGGAGAGCGTAGGATGCACCCCCTTGCATCCAATCCACCCTCCAGGACTCCACTCCTTGAGATGTAGAGGAGGTCAATATTTCCCTGTTTGAAAAAAACTAAATCCAGGGACTCTAACAAGGGAAAACGCAGGGAGCGTCTGACCTTTCGGTCTGGGAGGTACCTCGCAGGGGGTCCGGCAAGCTCGTCCAGGTAGACTGTACAGCAAGATGTCCTATATCGATGAAGAGTCGCGTCCAGGTCCCAACGCGTGGAAAACGAGAAAGATCTCTTCATATAGTTCTGGTATTCATGAATGTCCTCAATTCCTCCCAACCTGCCAACCAGGTTGTATTGTTGCCCAAATGACTGATGCACAAGATACCTATCTCACCAGGGAGAAAATAGAGGCCACCTTACCAGAACTGGGCCCCGCGGTCCCTAGAAGTTTCTTGAGGGCCGTGTCTAATTCAAAGTAACTAATGAATATACGTTCAATCGTAGACTCGTGCTGGGACTCCAAGGGGCTCAGATCCCTTTATTTCAAGCACCTCCAGCGGTCCAAATTGCATTTAGGATAGGGTTGTCTGCCACCTCAGACTCGGGGTCCCGTCTGGGATGTCATCCAAAAGTGGAGGCAAGTGTGAAATTCTGGGTCAAGTGTCCAATCCCCTATAAAAGGTACGGGTTGGAGCTGAGATAAGCCTCTGTCAAGTATTTCCATGTAAAAAAGGACACCTCTTATTCTTCCTCGTAGGTTCCGCTAGCACAACTCACTCGTGTAGCGGAGAACAATCGGCTTGCCAGTGCGTACTTAATAGTATAGGCACTGCAGTGGCCCGCACTCAGGATCTTCTGAATACTAGACAGGTGCTTAACAATCAAAACTGCAGTCTCCATCGGGGTCTAAGTCTTGGTTTGCGGCTACTTTGTTCAGAAACCTGGCTGGGAATTCCGCTCGAATTATCCTGCGGGCTTCTCAAGCCAGCGGTCTACGGGCCCAGAAACGCACCGATGGTGCTAGGTGATCGGGCAGAGACCATTCCAAAGAAACCAAGTGAGCAATGGATCGAGGGTCGAACAGGGGTTTGTTTAAGGCGATCCACAAGACGACCTCTTCTTCCAAGTTCGTCGGGGCCCCTGTAGTGGACTTTGTTCTACATCTCATGGTGCCACTAGGGGCCATCATCATAATCCACACCCCCATTGTCCTCTCCCTCCGAGAGGAACCGGTCCGCCCGCCATTCAGCTAGGGCGGCCATGGTGGGGGGGGGGTTATGGGGACCTTCACCCCTGCGCCACATAGGCAGTGTCGTCTGGCCATCAAGGTCGATCATATCAAGGCTAGATACTTCTCCAGAGTCTAATCTTTCTGGGAATCTGGTTCCGGGCCTTCACCCTACCCGTAGTGCTTATGTGCCCTTGCCTGCTCTCCACTAGGAGAGTCTGACTCCTCCAAGTCGTCTGCCTTTTTAAGAAGGTGGTCACTTCCACGTCCGGTGGTCACCGCCTCCCCTGCGCCATATAGGCAGGGCCGTCTGGCCAATTGCAGAGGGGAGCCTGGTTCAGGGCATTCACCCTTCCAGTAGCACTCATGTGCACTTGCCTCCTCTCCTCAAGGAGAGTCTGACTCATTCAAGTCACTGGTTCAGGGCCTTCACCCTTCCAGTATCGCATATGTGCCCTTGCCTGCTCTCCTCTAGGAGAGTCTGACTCATTTAAGTCGCCTGCCATTTTAAAGGTGGGCCCTCTAGCGTTACGCTCTTGATAAGCTTAAGGGAGGACCCTGGCTGAAGCCTAATTCCACGGAGGCGGTCACTGCCATAGTAGTCATTGTCTGCGCTGTTAACCCGGATAAGGGTGCTCCTGGGCAGCGGTCCAAGGCAAAGCGACCTCAAGGAGTATAGAGGACAAGAGTCACCGGCAGGGAGATAGGGGCAGCACCCCATATAGTGACCGAGGCAAGTTGGGCAGCACATGCAATGCACAAGCGTGAGTATGTGGCAGTAGGCTTGGCATGCAGACATTCTGGCACAGACAGCACAGGCCAGATCAATGGGGCACAGACAAAGCAGGCCAATCAATGGGGCACAGACAAAGCAGGCCAATCAATGGGGCACAGGCAGAGCAGGTCAATCAGTAAGGCACGGACAAAGCCGGCCAACTCCTGGGGCACAGACAAGTCAGGACCTTCAGAGATGTACAGGTGAGGAACTGCGCATTCCATTCTTCTGATAAAATGTACCCTTCGCTTTTCAGATAAGATGTACATAACACTTCTTCAGATTAATAGCACATAACACACTTCTGTGTAACTGTAATTAACACTCTTCTGTGTAACTGTACATAACACTCTTCTGTGTAACTGTACATAACACTCCTCTGTGCAACCGTACATGACATCCTTCTGTGTAAACATACAATACGTTCTTCTGTGTAACGGTACCTAACGCTCTTCTGTGTAACCGTACCCAACGCTCTACTGTGTAACTGTACATAACATTCTTCGGTGTAACTGTACATAACATTCTTCTGTGTAACTGTACATAGTATATTACTGTGTAACTGTACATAGCCTTCTTCTGTGTAACTGTACATAACATTCTTCTATGTAACTGTACATAACATTCTTCTGTGTAACTGTACATAACACTCTTCCGTGTAACTGTACATAGCATTCTTCTGTGTAACTGTACATTGCGTTCTTCTGTGTAACTGTACATAGCATTCTCCTGTGTAACTGTACATAGCATTCTTCTGTGTGACTGTACCTAGCATTTCATTGTGTAACTGTAGATAACGCTCTTCAGTTAAATATTTCCATGACACTCCGTAAATAGTGAACTTGCATATTGAGTACACCTGTAGTCAGGGAACTCACCAACTGAGTTACCTCACAAGAGGTGCTCCATTGGTCAATATGATAAAACAGAGCGCTGCAAGCAATCATCTGAACAAACAAAAAGGGGGGATGAGTATAAGTGGTAACACTGCCAGTTGTGCCTGAAACCCTTGAGGGGATGTGCACAGCTCTATATAGCATGCCTGTGATCTATATCATCCACTATGGTCCCCAGTAGCCTAACCTGCCAGCCACATGGGGCACAAAGCCAGGACAGCCTGATGGTGCAATGAGCCCAAGTCACAGCTGAGTCCCAGTCAAATCTACAGCACATGTGCCTGCCATCAACGGAACTAATTCGGTAAGTCTGGTAACTGGCTGGCCCCGCCCCCACCCGACCACACGCTCGCGGGAAAGTGGATGCTCGGAGCTGCCGCACTGCATGGGAAGGTAACCCCCACCAGGCTGTGGGAGCAGTTATACCACAAGCGGAAGCGTGGGTCAGGTGGGGGGGTGGAAGCAGAGGATCTCGCTCGACGGACTGAGCCGGCGGGCGGGATCCAACACGTGGGACCACCGGAGTCTTACTCCAGGGTCCCGGCGGTCGGCAACGGAAAGCGGTCGGAGGACCGCATTCTGGCGGCCGCAAAATGGACGAAAAGTGTAGGGGGCAAAGCCACCCGGAAAGGTAGAGTGAGGGAGGGAAAAAAGGAACCCCCCCAAACCCAAGAAAAAAACGATCCCCAGACAGGGGGGCCCAAAACAGGAAAATGCAGAAAAGTCATAAGAGAAAATACATCCCTACAGCAAAAAAGTAGGGACAGAAAAATACAATCTAAATAAATAAATCATAGTGGCAGTAGGAAGGTAAACACATTCTAAACAAATGAATCCCTGCAGCCATAAGAAGGTAGATGCAGAAAAACAGAGTAAATATATCAATCAATCACTACAGTACTAAGCAGGTAGGTGAAGAAAATACAGTATAGCTAAATAAATCAATCACTAGAGCACTAAGAAGGTAGATGCAGAAAATACAGTATAGCTAAATAAATCAATCCCTATAGCCCTAAGTAGGTAGATGCAAAAATACCCTCTAAACAAATAAATCAATACAGGAATAAACATATAAATACAGTAAAATATCCACAACCACCCGTATATAACAGGAGGCAGTGGTACTCTGACCTGTACTCAGTGGCGTACATACCAGGGTCGCAGGGGTTGCGGCTGCGACTGGGCCCGGCCCACCAGGGGGCCCGGCCGCCCCTGCGACCCGGTATGTACGCTCTGGGCCAGCCTCTTTTCCTGGGGGGCCCAGGAGCTGGCCACCTCCGGGCCCCCCGAGGCTGGCCCTGCTTACACCCGGCAGGCAGTCAGGCTGGCCGGTGCGCGAGGGAGCACTCTCCCCTGAGTGCTTCCTCTTCAGCTCCCTCGCGCACCGCACTGATACCGGAGCCGGAAGATGACGTAATCTTCCGGCGCCGGTATCATTACGCGGCGCGCGAGGGAGCTGAAGAGGAAGCACTCAGGGGAGAGTGCTCCCTCGCGCGCCCGCCAGCCTGACTGCCCGCCGGGTGACCGGCCTCCCAGGAGCCCAGCAGCACCACTGGACCCCAGGGAATCCCCTCAGCACTCCAAAAGGTAAGGAGGCTGGGGGGATTAAATTTAAAAAAATGCGTTAGTGTGTGTGTATTAGTGTTAGTGTGTGTTAGTGTTACTGTGTTAGTGTGTGTGTGTATTAGTGTTAGTGTGTGTTAGTGTTACTGTGTTAGTGTGTGTGTGTGTATTAGTGTTAGTGTGTGTTAGTGTTACTGTGAGTGTTAGTGTTACTGTGAGTGTTAGTGTGTGTGTGTGTTAGTGTTACTGTGAGTGTTAGTGTTACTGTGAGTGTTAGTGTTACTGTGAGTGTTAGTGTGTGTGTGTGTTAGTGTTACTGTGAGTGTTAGTGTAAGTGTTACTGTGAGTGTTAATGTGTGTGTGTGTTACTGTGTGTGTTAGTGTGTGTGTTAGTGTGAGTGTCAGTGAGTGTGTCTGTTGAGTGTGTGTCTGCTAGTGAGTGTCAGTGAGTGTGTTACTGTGTGTGTGTCTGTTACTGAGTGTGTTACTGTGTGTGTCTGTCACTGAGTGTGTTTGTGTTAGTGAGTCTGTTTGATGTCTGTTAGTGAGTGTGTGTTTGTCAGTGTATGTTTTGTAAGTGAGTGTGTATGTATGTCTATCGCTGAGTGTGTCTCTGTCAGTAAATGTGTGTGTCTGTTAGCTAGTGTGTATGCATCTGTTCGTGAGAGTGTGTGTGTGTCTTTAGCACTTACCTTTCTCCAGCGCCGGACTCCCTTGGCGCTGGGGATCCCTCCACCGCTCACCTCCGAATGCGCATGCACGGCAAGAGCCGTGCGCGCATTCAAACCGCCCATAGAAAGCATTATTCAATGCTTTCCTATGGACGTTCAGTGTCTTAAAATCGCAGAAGCTCCTCTAGCGGCTGTCAGTGAGACAGCCACTAGAGGCTGGATGAACCCTCAGTGAAACATAGCAGTTTCTCTGAAACTGCTATGCTTTCAGCTGCAGGGTTAAAACTAGAGGGACTTGACACCCAGACCACTTCATTGAGCTGATGTGATCTGGGTGTCTGTAGTGGTCCTTTAAGTGTGTGTGCATCTGCATGCACTGGTGTACATACCGCGGTCGCAGCCCTGCGACCAGGTGCCCGCCGCCATGTGTTGCGTCCCCGGCCTGCGCAGAGTGTGCGGGGGAGGGGGGGCACGGATCAATTTTCGCACCGGGGCCCCATAGGTCATGTGTACGCCACTGCCTGTACTGTCTGAAGAAAGAGGAAATAGTTAGTAGATTTTATAGATTCCTGATTTTTTTGTCTCTGGGGTTTTTATCTCTATGTTAATATGCTGCTGTGGAGTTCTAGTAAAGAGAGACTTAAGCAAATATGAAGCCTCCTGTCATGCTACAAAATTTTCATGCACAAGAACAAATCTTGAATTTGATGTTGAATAGGGCAGAATTGAGCTATGTTTTTGAGTATAAGGTGGCAAGTAGTGATGTCCTGAACGGTTCGCTGGTGAATCGTTCCTGGCGAACATAGCTTGTTCGCGTTCGCCATGGACGGCGAACATATGCGATGTTCAGTCCACCCCCTATTCATCATCATTGAGTAAACTTTGACCCTGTACCTCACAGTCAGCAGACACATTCCAGCCAATCAGCAGCAGACCCTCCCTCCCAGACCCTCCCACCTCCTAGACAGCATACAATTTAGATTAATTCTGAAGCTGCATTCTTTTTTCTTTTTTTCTTTTTGTGTTTGTGTTTATTATACATTATCCTCCATAGCCAGTAACCTGTGTTTATTATACATTATCCCCCATAGCCAGTAACCTGTGTGTATTATACATTATCCCCCCATAGCCAGTAACCTGTGTTTATTATACATTATCCCCCATAGCCAGTAACCTGTTTATTATACATTATCCTCCCATAGCCAGTAACCTGTTTATTATACATTATCCTCCCCATAGCCAGTAACCTGTGTTTATTATACATTATCCCCCCATAGCCAGTAACCTGTGTTTATTATACATTATCCCCCCACAACCAGTAACCTGTGTTTATTATACATTATCCCCCCACAACCAGTAACCTGTGTTTATTATACATTATCCCCCCATAGCCAGTAACCTGTGTTTATTATACATTATCCTCCCATAGCCAGTAACCTGTGTTTATTATACATTATCCCTCCATAGCCAGTAACCTGTGTTTATTATACATTATCCCCCCATAGCCAGTAACCTGTGTTTATTATACATTATCCCCCCCATAGCCAGTAACCTGTGTTTATTATACATTATCCCCCCATAGCCAGTAACCTGTGTTTATTATACATTATCCCCCCACAACCAGTAACCTGTGTTTATTATACATTATCCCCCCACAACCAGTAACCTGTGTTTATTATACATTATCCCCCCATAGCCAGTAACCTGTGTTTATTATACATTATCCTCCCCATAGCCAGTAACCTGTGTTTATTATACATTATCCCTCCATAGCCAGTAACCTGTGTTTATTATACATTATCCCCCCATAGCCAGTAACCTGTGTTTATTATACATTATCCCCCCCATAGCCAGTAACCTGTGTTTATTATACATTATCCTCCCAATAGCCAGTAACCTGTGTTTATTATACAATATCCCTCCATAGCCAGTAACCTGTGTTTATTATACATTATCCCCTCATAGCCAGTAACCTGTTTTTATTATACATTATCCCCCCATAGCCTGTAACCTGTGTTTATTATACATTATCCCCCATAGCCATTAACCTGTGTTTATTATACATTATCCCCCATAGCCTGTAACCTGTGCTTATTATACATTATCCTCCCATAGCCAGTAACCTGTGTTTATTATACATTATCCCCCCTAGCCAGTAACCTGTGTTTATTATACATTATCCCCCATAGCCATTTATCGTTGGGCCTAGGCAGCATGATGTCTTAGGCCGGCCCAGAGAGTGAGTGAGTGAGTGAGTGAATAATATAATATATATGTTCAGAAACATATTAGTAATATATGTAAAGAGGGTTCATGCAAAGAGGGTGAAAAGGTATTAAAGAAAAACACACTTATTGCATCAAATTTACAAAGCCAAACTTTTAAAAGCTTTCCTCATTTCTTTCTCGGGATGAGGAATATATCAGTTGTAGACTGAGGATTTCCATCTGCCCAATATTTTAATAATATGCACTGGAGTGTCAGTGTTGAAGGAGACCGAAGCTGCCCCTATTCTAAATGAAAGACCCGAGACATGGATACAACCCAATCTTAGGAGTATTGTTCTGATGTAGAAGATGAATTTAGCCGTAGTCAGAGGGATTCAGTGAGAGTAGTGGTGAAATGTGTGTGGCATGACTGAGTGTGGGTAAGTAAGAGTCAAGTATTTTAACTGGGCACTAGTTCTAGGTGGGATAAAGTGGTATAGCGGATGGATGAGTAGTTTGGTTCGTTTTAGAGGTTTGTAGAGAAAGTATATAGTGATCATGATTTTTAGTGATATCCAATATTTTTAAGGTGGTCTCAAACAAACATAAAATGCTATATAAAATTTGTGGGAATATCGAATAGTTGTGTACAGTAAAACAGAGAGGGCTCAGAATATCGAACCATCGATCGGTAACCTGGATGAAGTAGGGGGTCTATCTGTTTTATTAAATATGCGGTAATATGCTTTTAATGGGATAGGACGTTAGGAAAGGTGTGTGATTGGGATAAGTGGTTGTGGCTGTATTTACCTTATACTGGGACCGACCTGGCTCCTAAGCTTGAGCCGCGCGTGGCTGGATCACTCCTGCCTCCACACGAGCCGCATGCGGCTTGATCTCCTCTTCTGACTTAGCCGCGTGCACTGACCGCAGTGATCGGTCACGTGGCCCGCTTGGCACTAGGAGCACGGCTCGAGTCACGAGCTCGCTCTTAAAGGGGCAGTGGGAGCCAAAAGTTGATTCAGGCTCCCATTGGCCCACGTCATTCCAGCACCCCCACACACAACCGTTTTGGGGGCACAATAGCTTGCATTTAAAAAAAAAAAAAAGTTTTTGACTGTAGTATAATAGCAGTCAGTTTCCTTCACACGTGTGCGTTTCAGGGCCTGCCAGGGCACAGTGTCACACCAGTGCAACTCAAATCTGGTGTAACAGTAGTGTACATTTAAAAAAAAAAAATACAGGGGGCTTGTTGTCACCTTTCGGGGACCCCGGGTATTGTACGTGGCTGGGTGGAGGAAGAGACCTTCAATGACATCAGTGAGGACAAGGAAATGGGACATGGCTAGCTTGGTATCCAACCTTGTGCAAATGGGGTTTGCGGTTGTGCAAATGGACTGTTTGCGTTTGTTTGCAGTGCGTTAAATGGGGAGTTTGGTCTGTCACTGTGAAGCGGGCGTAACCCTTACACTACCTGATCGATACAACATCATACCTGATGTTTTAAAGCACGTTATTCCAAACAATTTAGGAATGTTAGGTGATTTATGCCCTTTATGGATTAAAACCAGACTCTGCTTCAACTATGTCATTTTCCATGGGAGTTTTGCCATGGATCCCCCTCCGGCATGCCACAGTCCAGGTGTTAATCCCCTTGAAACAACTTTTCCATCACTATTGTGGCCAGAAAGAGTCCCTGTGGGTTTTACAATTCGCCTGCCTATTGAAGTCTATGGCGGTTCGCCGGGTTCGCCCGTTCGCGAACATTTGCGGAAGTTCGCGAACGGAAAATTTTATGTTCGCGACATCACTAGTGGCAAGATTTGTTTATTGACTGACTGGATGTGAGGAGGGATGGTTAGATTGGAATCAGACAGAATGCTAAGGCATCAGGCCAATGGGGTAATGTTGATTAGTAAAAACTTGACCTGTGGAGAAACCAAAATGAGGGTAGTAATGATTGAATGAGGAAACACAAGAAATTCTGTTTTGTAGAAACTACATTTAAGGAAGCTGTATTTATCCTTCCAAACTTTTTAGTGCTTTTTTTTTATTATTTTACTGTCGGCTTGATTGACAATATGTAAAAAAAAAGACATATTGCACATCAGAAGTTCCTGATGTTATATTTTAACACATCTCTCTTCTTCCAGTGATGGATATATGATTACATATTATATAGTCTAATATGGTTTACTCACTAAACACTGAATGGACATTATCTGGTAAAAATAAACAATTTCCAACTATAATGGCGATGCTCATATTTATTAAAGCTAAATCTTGTTGGAATTTGGTCAGCTTGATCAAATTGACACTGATTGGCTGGATGCATTTGGTATCAGTGCATTTTTTCTTCCAAACACTATACAAAGTATACAGATATATAGGAAAAGTGGAAACCACCCAAATTACGTAGAAATATATATGGAATAGAATAACCTGTATTCAGGTAGAATATCCAAGATATGCTCTGTGGAAAATCAAATAGCTAACATAGCGTAAAATAGTATAGCATTAATGTGAATAAATGAAGGTATGAATGCACTCACAAACGGATGAAAAAATCAGGCCTTTCACCCACTCAGGGGTACTGTGATGAATATAAGTTGAGGTATCTTCCAACCAAGTATGTAAAATAAAGGAAATCACATATGGTGAAGATTGTTATAAAATTATATATGACACATTTATTGGTCGCACTTACACATAGAAGATATAAAAACAGCGTGTCTCCCAATAATCATGGGACTCCTGGATGATGTTGTCAAAATATCCGCAGTAGGAGCCCAGGAGCAACGATCAGGATATAGCAAAACTTCAAAATAAACAAATATAAATATAAAAAGTACACAAGGAATAAATCCAACGCGTTTCGTCCGGTGAGGTGCTGGACTTCTTCAGGGATGTCTCTGGGTTCGTCCTTGTGGGTTTTTATAGTGTGAAAAATCTCTGTTCATCCAGAATCCTGGTGGTTTTGCGTGCATTTCAATCGCGGAATGCAAAAGGGAACCAAAAGTCCAGGATTCCAAAATAATAGTTCCGGGGTTCCGGGCGCATGCGTAGACATAGAAGACCGTAACCTAGAAAGGACAAAAAACATGTTGAAAAACGCCTAAATGTCTAACTGATAAGAAAAGATAAAATCAGTGTGATAACACTAGAACCATCACTGCATATTTAAACATGGAAAGAATATATGTATGAAAGGATTGTAATGGGATTATAATAAATGGGTAATAAAAATAAGTTAAACACAAGTCCATAACATATATATAAAAATGTATGAAATTAATATACACATATATATATATATATATAAACATATATATATATATATATATATATATATATATATATATATATAAAATCATATAAAAATTATGTATATAAAAAACTGCAAATATATTAAAAAACAAGGCAATGTATTATGTACACTGTTCCAATATGTGTATGCATAGTGTTCTAATGTATCACACTGGATATATTTGTATAACCACATATAGCCATTTATTAAAGAGATAATGCCATGAAAAACTATTCATAATCAACTGTAGCTATATAAAGGTGATAGCCATTAATACCCAAGATACTCATGCGTACATATTATTATCCATTAATTATACACATGAGAATTTACAAACATAATTATAAAAAACACAACAAAAGAAGAACGTAAAGAAAACAATATTTTTAAATGAGACCTTGTAAGTCAATTTCTTGATTTAATCCTGAGTCTAAAGTTTTGAGGTTAAAAATCCATACAGCCTCCTTTCTAACTAACTCCTGCATTTTATCTCCTCCTCTCCATCCCAATTGTACTGATTTTCCACAGAGCATATCTTGTATATTCTACCTGAATACAGGTTATTCTATTCCATATATATTTCTACGTATTCTGGGTGGTTTCCACTTTTCCTATATATCTGTATATTTGTTTAGGTGGTTGTGAAGTACACCTGGGATAACTTCTAGTTATAAGTTTTTCACCTTTAGTGTATATACTTTCTTTTTCGTTTTTACTATACAAATTATAATGGTTATTAAACATGATAAAATATGGAGGATATTAAAAGTGATAATGGGGAAGCACATGCCATTGTCCAAGTTAGCGACTCGAAAGGTAGAATTTAATTGAGGTCTAACTTAGAGAAAACAATAAATGAGAAGGACTGGGGAACAGTTAGAAACAGCACACTTTGGGCAATAATGTTAGCAGTGGCTATGGCCAGTAAGGTTTTGTCATGCACAAATAGGGGCATACATTGGTGGCATAATTGTTTTACTATGTCTCATGATCGGTTTGCACTAGCTGCTGTGGCATTGCAAATGTATTTGTTCAATGTATTTGTTCAACCTATGCACAACTAAAATAAAGAATATATATATAAAAAAAGATATATAATATTTTTCATCTTCATAAAGTATTGATAAGGCTCAAGGGTAAATCATGGGTCACTAACACATATGCACAGGACTTTTCAGTGTCAAATATGGCTGTAACTAAATGGCAAGCAGTGCAGAGAAACAGGGAACATCGCCAAGAACTTAAGCTTTGTGCCTGCTGGCAAGAGTACACTATCTGAGGGGCGTCCTATATGACAGCTACAGGACACATGGCCATTACCAAAGGCTGCAGCTGGTGGCCTAGTTGGACTATTGTTCACAACTGAGTGCTATAGTGACACAGCTGATGGTTCATTTACAGCACCAAAACTTTAGTTTGGTTGAATTTATCATCTACTTTAGTTTACTCTTCCCCCTAAATTTAGCTTAGGCACCAGTTATGTTTCAGCACATTGTTTTAAATGTTGCATCTGTGCATTGCATTAAATTCTGAACATAACCTTGCAATGACACAACACTCTTAGCCCTGTAGTTAGAGCAGAATCTAAAACTCACAATTTATATATCTCCACGTATACACAGTCTACTTTATCATTTAGTACCTCCAATTGGCTGTCACATTTTGAATGCTCTCAATATGCCTTGGGCTATAGTGTATGTATCTAGGAATCTTTATCTGTTTCATCTACCGTACCTGACCTGTTATGCACTTTATTCTGTCATACAATTGCCAATGTTTATTCATGTACAGTAAAAATGTGCTGTCATCCCTCTTTCTGTGACTACTCATAACTGTTAGTGTACCTGCATACAAAAAAAATATTTTCCAAATAAATAAATAGATTTTTCCTTTCCACATTTTATGCCCTTCCCTTATCTACTTATTGTTTATACCCACCTATTTTAAAATTGGAAATCTAGTCTCAAAATTCTTGGGAAATTTTGGTCACTAGTAATGATAAATCCCTGAAACAATACAGATGTTGTTGGAACATACTTCTCATTCCCAATATCTTAACCAGCCTAAATTGCAGCATACATGTCTGTTGGCAATTGCATACAAATTTTGTGCATATGCACCTGTGTATAATGTACACATGAATGTTTGGTGGGTAGGTGAAATTACTTGCATTGGTTGATATCCATATGTTCTTGCTGTATGACTGGTTGGGTAGGAGTATGTGAACAGGGGGATGGATGGTGGATAAGATCTGACTGAGTGGGTGAGTGTAGTTTGGGGTAAGCATGTGATTGGGTTGGAAAATATGTTATTCATTGGGTCGGGTAAGTGTGGCTCTATGGGGGTATAAGATAGGGAATGAGGCTGGATAAATGTGATTATATATTAAACAGATGGGAAGCATGCAACAGGGTGCATGATTGGTGAATGTAACAAATGAGAACTGTTAACAAAGACAGGATGGACTTATGTTACAATCACCCACAATTTGATAAAGTTAGATGAGAAAGCTAATGTAGAAAGTCCACTAGTGTTACAGACAGGATACATTTATATTCAGTGGTGGGTGGTTTGGTGTGCTGTAACCCATGCCCCCCTTAACTCACCTCTGGCAATAACTCACCTGGACTCTGAAGCGCAATGTTGGGATCCTGCTTTAAAAACAGATATTATGGAACTAGAAGACATTTAAATGAGGGTGGAAATGTTTATAAAGGTAAAAGCAGATTCTATATTTATAAAGAGAGAGAGAGATAGTGTTCTTACAGTATAAACAATAACCATGTAGAATTCTCTGCCTAAAGAGTTTATTTCATCATATTCCAAACAACCTTAGTGTCTGGAAGTTAATTGTTTTGTTTTGTTTCTTTTGGTTTTGTTTTTGACTAAACATGATATTCAAGAATATAATAATTAATATGTAGGATAGCATCATATTGATCTAACAAGAAATCTGACTGCCATGTTGTGAAAGACTGAATTTCACAGACTTGTGTCTTGTTTTTTTCTTACTACATTTCTGGACAAACATATGGAAGGAAAGGTCCTCGAAATGAGTTGTGGAATGGAAAGCTTTACTATCCAAACAAAGCTGATACAATATCTATCTTAATGTGTTCTACCTCTATTACATCCAAAATGTAAAAGCCTTTATCTACTTGCTATTATAAATATCTCATCTCAAAAAGTTATATTAAACCTACTGTGCTTAAAAGTCAATAGTGCAGACATTATTCTGGAAGCTGTATACACAAATATCGGTATATAAAACAACTGGACAGTGACACTAGATGCTTAAATACTGTTATTTTTTTATTGCTTGGTTTTATATTTTGCAACACAATTGTAATGACCTGTTATTAATGAAGTTCATACTAATTTGATCATGTGTCCTCTGCTGTTTAATAAAAAATATAGTTATTACAGTCTTGCAGTAAGCCAAAAAGGTCTCATTTGAATCTGAACTAAAACCAGCAGAGGGCCATATCACATTATTTCTGTATATAAATAACTGCATGGATTTAAGTAAAAGTTATTATTGAGATTAAAGATTTTCAGTGTAAGAAGTGTCTATAAAATAAGTAAGGGTTTAACTGGCAGCAGGTAATTAATTGGCTTGCACTATGCGGTATGTCTCATCATACACTATGATTTTCAATTAGAATGGAAATTTCTATGTTCACCTCCTTCTATAATGACAGAGTAAGGTAAATATGAAAGGATAAAAATGTGTTGCCTTGGGAGAAATTCATTATCATAATATATATTTTTTTAATGAAAGCATTTGTTTATGATTATAAAAGCTATATTGTAATGAGGCATTTCTTTTTGATCCACATTAAAAAAAGCTTTGTGATATTCTTTAAAGACCACATTTCCAAAGAGAAGTGTGATGGATTTTTACTTTTAAATGGAAAAAAAAAGTTACATAGAAATTAAACATCTCGTGAAGGAACAGTGTCACAAGACAATACTATCTTGATTGTTTTAACCCCTTAAGGACACATGACATGTGTGACATGTCATGATTCCCTTTTATTCCAGAAGTTTGGTCCTTAAGGGGTTAAGATTATTTGTTTATTATGTATTCATATTTTCTGTTAACAAATCCCCAAAAAAGAAAGAGATAAAAACGTAATTTCATCTCTAGTCCAGTCCTTGCTCTGTATACTGTATAAAAGGTTACAGATACATTTAAACTTGCAACTACCCTCTTATCAAGACAGATGGTTTATGTTTCTATTTGGACTTTACAAATGTTGATTGGCAGAAAAGTTTTTACATCACTATTAGAGTCACTCACAATGTCTACCTTCAAGAAGTTCTTTTTTTTTTCTTACATGCTGGTAGTTACATAGCTGAAAAGCCTTCCTCACATATGTTGTTGCTGTTGATCCAAAAGAAGGAAAAAAAACTATCTGAAGTGCTTCCAATTTTGCCACAAACTAGCAGTCAGATGTCTCCTTGGATCAAGCAGCTGTTACCCCACTAATTATAAATTATATCCCTGTATGTTATGTTTTTGCACGTATTTATCCAATTGCAGTTTAAACATCTGTAGTGACTCTGACAAAACCACCTCTTCAGGCAGATAATTCCATATCCTTATTGCTCTTACTGTATAAAAACCTTTTCTTTGCCTTAGATGAAATCTCCTTTCTTCCAGCCTAAATGTGTGACCTCGTGTCCTATGTAAAGCCCTGTTTATGAATAGATTTACAGATAAAGGTTTGTACTGGCCCCGAATATATTTGTATAAAGTTATCATATCCCCTCTCACGCGCCGTTTTTCCAAACTAAACAGCTTTAATTTTTTTAACCTTTCTTCATAACTAAAATGCTCCATTCCTTTTATCAATTTTGTAGCTCGTCTCTGGACTCTTTATAGTGCCATGATATCTTTCTTTAGAACAGGCGCCCAAAATTGCACAGCATATTCAAGGTGTGGTCTCACCAGCGATTTATAAAGAGGCAAAATTATATTTTCATCCTGAGAATTTATGCCCCTATTTATACATGACAAAACCTTACTGGCTTTAGCAACTGCAGACTGACATTGCATATTGCTGCCTAATTTGTTGTCTATAACAATTCCCAAATCCTTCTCGTATGTGGTTATGTGTGAAAAATTCAAAAAACGCCAATTTTGGCCAGTGTTTGTGACTGTCTACTAAAAAAGACTGGACATACCCCATTTGCAATACCTTAGGTTGTCTACTATTGCAAATGGTATGCCATCAAAGAGGTAATTTTCATTCTTGGGCTACCATAGGGTAACAAAGGCAACATAAGCAATCCGGCGAATTTTAATGTGAAAAAAATGAAACGCAAGCCTTATTTTTGACGCTGTAACTTTTGAAAACACCATAAAACCTGTACATGAGGGGTACTGTTGTACTCGGGAGACTTCGCTGAACACAAATATTTGTGTTTCAAAACAGTAAAAAGTATTGCAGCAATAATATCGTCCGTGTAAGTGCTGTTTGTGCGTGAAAAAGGCAAAAAACTTCACTTTTACTGGCGATATCATCGTTGTAATACATTTTACTGTTTTGAAACACCATGTACAGGTTTTATGGTGTCTTGGAAAGTTATATGGTTAAATATAGTGCTAGCAAATTAAATTCCCTATATTTTCGGCATGGGTTGTCAGGCAGGTCTCGCTAATTGTAATTAATTAGGATACCTAATTATGTAAAAATATTAAATAAATATATGTGTAGAATTAATATATGTATATATACATATGTGTATATATATGTATATATATGTGTATATATATATATATATATATATATATATATATATAATTTTTTAAATATTTTTATTTATATATAGGTATATATATATAGTGATATATACATATATATTTATGTGTATATATATATATATATATATATATATATTATTTCGTTCTACGTGTATTTTGATATAAATATATATATATATATATATATATATATATATTAATATCACAATACAGTTAGAACAAAATAACACACATCTATATATTTTTTAATTATTTATTTGTAATTATTTTTTTAATTTTATTATTTTACGTATTTACATATTTTTTTATATAATATATAAATATATATAACAATAATTATATATATATATATTTAATCAGTATCAGTCTACGTGTAATTTGATATTAATATATATATATTTACTATATATTAATAGTAAAATACACCTAGACAGTGTATGTGTGTGTATGTATATGTGTATATATATACTTAGATCATATATATATATATAATATATATATGATCTAAGTATATAATTATTTTTTTTACACTGATTTAACTTTTTTTTTAATTTGATTTCAGCCAGCAGGGGGACTAACTGTCATTACAGTTAGTCCCCCTGCTGGCAATGCCTAAGCCAGCTATCCCGGCCATGTGATTGTGAGGTCCTCGCAAGGACCTCGCTCTCACATGGCCGGGGGGGCTGCTGGAGGGCGGACGTGCCGCGAGGGGCTCCCTGGGAGTCCCCTCAACCGTGATCGCCGGTGTGGGATCGCCGGCGACCGGGTAAGTAAAAAAAAAAATGGAGGGCGTACAATTACGCCCGGTGGTGTTTAGAGCCGCTTTAAAAAGGACGTAATTGTACGCCCTCCGGTCTTAAAGAATTAAAAGAAGAAGACCGTGCAGGAGGAAGATAGAAACCCACTTTTGAGAACGTTGTTTTCCGAAACGCGTCAAGTGGACAGGGGACTTTTTAGTTTTTTGTGAGGTTATTTATTTTATCTTTACCAATAAATTCATTGCCTTAATCACCTATTTCCTGCATCCTGGAATATTTTGGTGTATAAACAATGCTAAAGAAGCTGGTAAAAGGACAAGCTTAAAGGAACACTATAGTCACCTAATTTACTTTAGCTAAATGAAGCAGTTTTAGTGTATCGATCATTACCCTGCAATTTCACTGCTCAATTCACTGTCACTTAGGAGTTAAATCACTTTGTTTCTGTTTATGCAGCCCTAGCCACACCTCCCCTGGCTATGATTGACAGAGCCTGCATGAAACAAAAACTGGTTTCACTTTTAAACAGATGTAATTTACCTTAAATAATTGTATTTCAATCTCTAAATTTAACTTCAATCACATACCGGAGGGTCTTGCAGGGTCTAGCAAGCTATTAACATAGCAGGGGTTAAGAAAATCTTAATTAAACAGAACTTGCAATAAAGAAAGCCTAAAAAGGGCTCTCTTTACAGGAAGTGTTTATGGAAGACTGTGCAAGTCACATGCAGGGAGGTGTGACTAGGGTTCATAAACAAAGGGATTTAACTCCTAAATGGCAGAGGATTGAGCAGTGAGGCTGCAGGGGCATGTTCTATACACCAAAACTGCATCAGGTTACTATAGTGTCCCTTTAACCCACCATTACTACTTCCACTGTATCCTCCTATACAAACTACTAGTCTGAGTCAACTTATTTTAAGTGACTCATGACCATGTGATTTGAACCAGTAACAAGTGTATATTAGCTATTACTGTGTATGCTATACTACTCTATGGTCTGTTTATATTTGCATTTTTTCAGAACTTACATTTCAACGTATACGTGTGGTATTTATGCAAGTGTTTGTGCTCTCACTTTTGTATTTTAAATGTAAATATCAATTACTAATTATAAGTTGGTCCATGTTCAGCATTTGGTTTTATATTATATGACATACACTTACATTTACAGTGAATATATCCCTAATAGCTTGAGGATTATTTGAATGGTAACAAATATGCCATTTATGATGTGATATTTCATGCTATTCACTTGTAATGTTGGATTGTGCTCCTAGTTTTGTGACATGTTTTTTCTTTGTTAAAACGACTTGTTTAACTGGGCCTCAAATATTAGATTACTTACTAGAGTAATAAATTGGAATAAGGGAAATAAGTCCTGGGTCAAATTAGAACAAAATGCATTTAATATACCCATTAAATGTATGACTTGGTTATATAATACTCAATTGGTACTAGAAGACAGACTCCATTCCACCGCAATGTGTACATGTAAAATTATGAAGGAAATTAATAAAAAAGAGAATATTATCTCTATAAATTCTCTAATGACCCCACTTTGCTGTACCACATAATTCCCACCAGGATTAGATAGGAAAAATGTACAAAGAATTTTTACATCTGAAGTACTATATCCTATTATAGGTTATTTTTTAAATGAATATAATAGATTAAATAAACATCAAGAATATAATTCTCAGAGATTTTATTTGGAAAATCAAATATATCACTTTTTAACAACCTTAAAACCAAAAGCCCCTATTTCTAAAACATACACTTAAAAAAAAAAAATATATATATATATGTAGTGTGCAAGAGCCACAAATAGGGCTGATTTCCGAGGTATATAGAAACTTAAATGAAAATGGAATATCTAATAAACCTTATTATGTAAGTGGGAAGTGGGAAATAGATTTTGGTTTATTATTCTCAGATGAGCAATGGAATAAAATAGCCGAAATAATGCAAATGTTCACTGTCTGTAAGAATACAAGATAACTTATATAAAATCCTAATGAGAAGGTATAGGGTACCTTATTTTTTACATAAAATAAAAAACAGTAACTCAGACAGATGTTGGCGCTGTCAGTCATGTATTTAAAAACCACATATAAAAAATATATTAATTTACATATAGGTAAAAATAAAACCCCATGCCTACCCACAGTCACTATTTTTTTGTATTAATATTTAAATACAGTACATGCAATAGAGACAATTGTAGTAGTACAGCCAAGATGCCAGTTCTGTCCTAATTTTATTCTACCTCAATTTCTCTTGCTTTTGCATATTTATTGTTCTATTATCATGTGTTGCAGCTGCTCCCAACTTCCTCATTACATTCTAAGCTGCAATTCTTAGGAAAAACACCCTCCTTTCCCCATCCCACCATTGAAAAAAAAAAATGTCTTTGTGGTACTTTTGCCATGTGTTTGTTCTACCTTACTTTCCTACTTTCCTATTATGTTCACCCATACATATTACACAATGCTTTTAATGGGCAGAAAGGAATTTTCTTCTGATTCTTTTTCAGGGTTATTCACTAAACATTGGATTTTGTCAGAATGGTCCAAATTCACAGATTTAATAAAGCCACGTGCATTCAAATTTCAGTCAATCCAACTAAATCTGTATAATTCATTCAGAGGCATTCAGAAATTAGTAATAACTACATTCAAACAATGTAAAGCACAGGAATCAGAGATTTATACATGACCACATAGCAAATGAAGATAAATCAAATTAAAAAAATATCACCCCTGTGGGCATCAGGTTGGCACTATTTTAATTAATGGGGTGGACCTAGTGTCCCCTCCATTGTCCACACCCATGGGCAACATGTGAGGGTCAAACTTGAATAATAAAGGGTGGAGAACCTTGTGTCTTCCCTGGAACCCACCCATTGGCAGCAGGTGAGGGCCCTTGTTTATTATGAAATAGGATAGTGGACATGTCACTGTCTACTTCACAAATAATAGCATGCCCAAAGCCTCTACCAACTGCATTGCAGATGTGGGCATTGGAAGGTACAACAATTCCATTATAAGAGTATTATTGACCTCCATATGATATATATTTATTCATTTTGTGGGTTTTTTTTCTTACCTTTTTATTGTGCTTGTGCCCCATTTGGTACCAGGTCAGTAAGACTGTAGTCAATAACCCTGTATTTCTATGCAAAGCAAAACATTACATAATATGACCAAAAGCAAGGAATTGTGCTGGGTGTAATCTATGCATCTTCCCAAGTTCTGCAAGGTTCCTACTTTGTGTAATTCAGAAGAATAGCCAAAGAGAATTGTGTTATTTTAGCACTTCATATGAATATATGTTTTGGGCCCAGGGGTGGAGCACTTGTAGGGCCAGTGATCCACTCCACATGTTAATGATTGCTGCAGTTGTGGGATCCAGTTCCAGAATTCCAACAGAAGATAATTAATTGAAGGTGCTGTTAAATACTCTCCTGCCAAGAAGGAAATTAGATTTTGTGTTGATTCCTGTGAGGTGTTAGGAGGCTACTAAGAGAAACTGAAAGGTGAATGTTTCTGTTGAAAAATGAACAAGGCGTCCAAACCACTCAGTTTATTATTTTGTTAAGTTTGCACTCAGTAGATCAATGATTTTGTTTTGATTTATTTTGTACTTGCTGTATATATTTTAAAATTTTGGACCAACAATAAAAACACCAAGCCATTTTACCTTATCCAGCATGTGAAGTGTTCCTGGAGCTTAAAAAGACTATGTGTGTAAAACCTGATCCCAGGACAAGTTACCAAGGGAAGAAGTACTTTTGTCACCATAAGTACAATAAAAATAAAATAACTTTCACCTTCACTAAATTATGACTTGGATACCATGTACCCATCATGCACCTGTACAAATAGTGTAAAAGTGTTCAGGGTTCTCTGAAATTTTCTTATGTATTATTGAATGTTCATTCTTTTACACTCTTTTGCATGTGCATTTAAGAAATGGTACCTTGTGGAGCAACCGCTCAAAGGAAAACTATCCGATGAGCTGGCTTTGCATCAAATTCAGTTTCAACTAGTCTTTATTCAAACTTATGTTTGATAGTGGCACAAAATAGAATGTTTAAGCATTTCTATTATTTAATTTGTGGGTTATTCCCCGTTGGGAAGAGTTATTGGGGCTTTTTTTTCTAAAAACACTGACCTATGGGTTAACTTTTGGCTCCTAGGTCGATGTTTTTTCTTTATTTCATTTTTTTAAGCATTTCTGCCCTAGTCACCTTAGTTCAGAATGGTCCAACCTAAACTGGAAAATCTACTATATACCGTATATACTCGAGTATAAGCCGAGTTTTTCAGCACGTTTTTTGTGCTGAAAAACCCCAACTCGGCTTATACTCGAGTCAATTGTCTGTATTATGGCAATTTGCATTGCCATAATACAGACTGGGGGCTGTGGGGGCTGCAGAGAGATGTTACTTACCTTTCCTGCAGCTCCTGTCAGCTCTCTCCTCCTCCGCCGGTCCGTTCAGCTCTTCTGTCAGCTCACAGTGTAAATCTCGCGAGAGCCGCGGCTCTCGCGAGATTTACACTGGGAGCTGACCGAGGTGCTGAACGGACCGGCGGAGGAGGAGAGAGCTGACAGGAGCTGCAGGAAAGGTAAGTAACATCTCTCTGCAGCCCCCACAGCCCCCTCCTACACAGTGCCCATCCACTGGACCACCAGGGAAGGAGAGCCCCCCTCCCTGGCCAGCTAGCAAGCAGGGAGGGGGGACAAAAAAATGTATATATCTTAATAATAATAAAAAAAATACAAATACAAAAATAATAAAATAAAAATAATAATAAAAAAAATAATAATAAAATAAAAAAATAATAATAATAAAACATGTAATGAAACAAAAAAATATTCAAATAATAATTAAAAAATAAAAATGCCCACCCCCCACCAAGGCTCTGCATCACAATCTGCATTACACACACACATACACACACTGCATTCATACACACACACTGCACTCATACACACACACACTGCACTCATACACACACACACTGCATTCATGCACACACACTGCATTCATGCACACACACTGCACTCATACACAAAGCATTCTCATACACACACACTGCACTCATACACACAGCATTCATACACACACTGCATTCATACACACACTGTACTCATACACACACACTGCATTCATACACACACACTGCATTCATACACACACACTGCACTCACGCACACACACTGCATTCATGCACGCACACTGCATTCATACACACTGCATTCATACACACACACAGCACTCACACACACACACGGCACTCATACACACAGCACTCATACACACAGCATTCTCATACACACACACTGCACTCATACACACACACTGCATTCATACACACACACTGCACTCATACACACACACACTGCACTCATACACACACACTGCATTCATACACACACACTGCACTCATACACACACACACTGCATTCATGCACACACACTGCATTCATGCACACACACTGCATTCATACACACACACTGCATTCATACACACACACTGCATTCATACACACACACTGCATTCATACACACAGCATTCTCATACACACACACTGCACTCATACACACAGCATTCATACACACACAGCATTCATACACACACACACTGCATTCATACACACACACACTGCACTCATACACACAGCATTCTCATATACACACACACAGCATTCATACACACACACTGCATTCATACACACACACTGCATTCATACACACACACTGCATTCATACACACACTGCACTCATACACAGCATTCTCATACACACACACTGCACTCATACACACACACTGCACTCATACACACAGCATTCTCATACACACACACTGCATTCATATACACACACTGCATTCTCATACACACACACTGCATTCTCATACACACACACTGCATTCATTATATACACACACTGTAAATAAATATTCAATTAATATATTTTTTTTAAGGATCTAATTTTATTTAGAAATTTACCAGCAGCTGCTGCATTTCCCACCCTAGTCTTATACTCGAGTCAATAAGTTTTCCCAGTTTTTTGGGGTAAAATTAGGGGCCTCGGCTTATATTCGGGTCGGCTTATACTCGAGTATATACGGTATATTTAAAAATTATTTATATGACATTAAATATCACAGACACCTGTAAAACCTGAACAATCTTGTACCAATAGTATGACTGTTTACTTTTCATAACACTTATTTTACTATAAATAGCCTGTTGCTTGGAAAGTTTCCAAGTACACATTTCCAAACATATAGACAGATACATTATTTTGTGTTTTGACAGATGTCATCCCATGGAAATGATCAATAGATTTCTCAATTTTCCAAGAGTTTGAACAATTTTATTTGATATGATCTTTGAAATGCATTAGATGTCACATTGTATTGATATTTTTATAGAACCTTCTATTATTTTAAAATAAACGTCCTGTGAGCATATTGAAAGTAGTAACTCTAGTATGAGTAAACTGTAATGATTATTATAACTGTTTAACTTCTGATTGGATCCATAACGAAGAACCTTGTTGACTTTTTAAGAACAAAATACAACCTACAACTAGTTTATATTTTATAGCAAAGAAAAACACTAGATTTTCCTTCCATTTCTCTTTTGTTTAAATATACAATGGAGGTATACAATAACTCGAAAAAGTATTCAGTCACTAGAACAATTCTCACATTTTAATGAAAAAACTCTTTTATTCCATGTGAAAATTTATGTGAAAACATGTTTGGCACAAAGTGAAAAATAATTGGAAGGTGACATCGGTCACCTAACTAAAGTATGCAGTTAGCAAACATAGCCAATCCATTTACTTTGGAAGCTTTATGTTAACACAGCTGAAAAACCTCCATGATAATTAGCCTCTGCCTGCGACAAATTAAAGCAACAGTAGCATTTGAATCTGTGTAAAAAGATTCACTTAGGATAAGGATCAATGCTAGAATTAGACTTGAGATCTGAAGGCAAATTGTGACAGTGAAAAAAAGATCATTATACAGCAGTAAAAGGTAGAGTACTTAAAATATATAGTATAAAAAAACAGGTACAAAGTAACATATAAACCGGTTTGGGGGGGAGGGGGCAGGGGATTGGTTGTGCCAGACGGATGATGAGTATAATAGAAAATTATGAAACAAAGTCCAACCAGATATAGTCCACAACTTTCTGTATCAAATAATCTTGGTTCAGCTGGAAATTGCAGTTAAATCCATGGGCAAATGAAAGATAAAACAGAAAAGACAAACTAATGGTGTAGACTGATATATAGGGTGGAACACAAACCCCATAAAATATGTAATAGCCCACTCACATTTTTTTCAAATAAGCTCCATTTTGAATAGCATACAGTGGTATATTTCCGCTTGTGTATCAATGCTTCTTGCGAATGACAGGGAATGATGACCTGTGATAAGAGTGCACTAATTCTCAAAAAAATAAAGAACATTAGCAATAGAGTGATATCATAGGTCAAAGTGAGAAATGTAATCATCAGGAAACACGCACACAAAACTGAGCTTGTGCCATAATTTCAATGTGTCAAGCAAATGTTGGCATAATCTCCACCATAGGAATATCAGTTGGTCACATATTCTTCAATCACAACAGTATAGACCAGGGATAGGCAACCTGCGGCTCTCCAGATGTTGCGGACTACATCCCCCATAATGCTCTTACACACATAATGCTGGCAAGGCATCATGGGAGGTGTAGTCCAAAACATCTGGAGAGCTGAAGGTTCCCCACCCCTGGTATAGACATGTAATAGAAAGGAAACACAATACAGTGCTCTCTGTGTTGGTAAATGTGTAGAAAAGAATGGAATCATACTCAAAATTTGATGAGCAGCCAGAACTGCTCAAAGTTTTTAGCATGGGTGGTATAATGCTCACCAAGGATCAGATGATTTGCCACCAATAACTGTATTCTACACATTGCATTCCAGGAACAGGAAAAATAACATATAAACAAAACTAAAATTAAACCCATAAAATCTACGAAAACAGACTTTCTTATCACTGATCATTTAATGAAGATTAGGGGGTATTCGTAAGGGGCAGGCAGGGAAGTGATGGCACAAGAAAGGTCCTCAATCTGCTACAACTGCGGGGAGAGGGGGTCAGTGTATTACTCTTGCTGGATGCTTTAAAAGTGTTTGATAGGCTGCACTGGCCCTTCCTCCTCACCGTCCTGAGGAAATTTGACTTTCTGCAGACGTTCATGTCAGCCGTAAATGCATTATATTGCAATCCAGTGGCAAAGGTGGCAAACAGGGGTTTCACCTCTATCACGTTTGCATTATGAATGGGTCTAGACAAGGCTGCTTTATGTCTTAGCATTGGAACCATTGGCCACCATGATAAGAAATGGTCCCAATATTCACAAATGACTTGGAATACAAGCTTACATTATTTGCAGATGTCATACTTTTTACTTTAATGAAAGCTCACGTATCATTACCTGCCTTCGAAACATACTACACAAATACAGTGACTGCTCATATTAGAAGCTGAACATAACTAAGACCCAAGCCATGGTAATAAACATACTTAAAACCACTCTACATGAACTACACAACAAATATCTGTATGATGTGAAAACGTACAAACTTCCCTTATTAGGGATGGTCCTATCTTCTATGATCCACAAATTATTTAAAACTAATTATCATAAATTGGTAGGTGAAATTAAGGCACTGCTGAACACTTGGCAGAAAAAAATGCTATGATGGACAGATCGGATGGCTGCAGTTAAAATGGTGGTACAAAAGTTCACCTCCCCTTTGTCTTTTATGGCCCCCACCCACCACTCATGGGTGGGGCTGGGGTGAGGTCGATAGGTCCCCCCAATGTCTTTTAGGTCCTCCACACAGGCTCATGGGTGGGCGCCGAGGGGGGGTCAATAGGTACCCCATATTGTCATTTAGAGCCCCCACCTGCCGCTCATGGGTGGGGGTCAGGGGGGGACAATAGATCCCCACCTATTGTCATTTAGGTCCCCCACCCGCTGTTTCATTAAATAGCCCCCACTTGCAGGGCACGGGTGCGGTCTTGGGGGGGGGTCACTATGTCCCCTCTGCTAGTTAATAGATGCCCCAGTATGAGGGCCATTTTTCTGCATTTGTATCCATTTATAAGAAAGGGGGGGTGTTTTTTTTTTTAACAGTTCGTAGCCACAGGCTGCTCACTGTTTAGTAGACATGCCCCTACTTATGGCATAGTGAGTAGGGGCATTCGGGAGATTTCAGTCTCCATTATGCTATTATGGGGGTCATATTGACCCCCATAGAGTGAGAGAGGACATGGGGGGCTTAGGAAGTGGTGGGGAGCACTGCTCCCTGACGCTTCTATTTTAACATATTACAAGGAGGAAGCCACAAACCGATATCTCCCTCCTTGTAATAAACTGAGCGAACGAACAAACGAACACCGACATTTGATGTTTGTTTATTTGTCTGAAATTTCTATTCATTCATTCGTCTTTATGACAAAGTAATGTATAGACGAAATTCACGTCTGAATTTTGGACAATAGCGAATGCCCCAGAGTTTAACTGGGCATGCGCAGTAAATTTACTGCGCTATCTAGTATGGGCAGATAATGTGCCCCACAGATTCTTCATCTGCCCACACAAAGATGGCGGCACCCAGGACCTAGGTCCGGGAACAAACTAAAGATTACAAAATAGGTAAGAGGCATTTGGGGGCAACTAGGGGGGCAATTAGATGTAGTATAGCAGGGGGTGTTAAAAAAAATGGATGCGGCCATGACAGTGCCACTTTAACTGCCCAGTCATGTATCTCATCACACCATGTTTCAAATATGCCTATTATGTCATATTGTTTAGTGTATGCTATTGCCTCTAGTTCCTAGTATCCATTCCTTAAAAAAGTAATTGAAAACTTACTTCTTCAAGAAAGCGTATCAATTAAATAGTTAATAGCTTTCCCTCCCAACACCTTGTTTCCTCTCCTGCAACTGTCATCCAAAATAAAATGACTTGCAAGGTCTAAGGTGAAAACTGTTCTAGCAACCTAGCTTTGTACCTTACCCTTACCCTTTGTGTCACTATAGCCCACACCCTCTAGTATGTAAGCTCAATTGAGCAGGACCCTTAAATTCCTCAATGCTTGTGTGTTCAACGTGTCTGGTTACAAATACTTATCTGTTAGTCCACACATCTAACATCTCTGTGGAATTTGTTGCCGCTTTATAAATAATAATAATAATTATTATTATTATATATGTATATATATATATATATATATATATATATATATATATATATATATATTCTTCGAATAAGAGTGCATTCACTGAACTTCTTAAATGTATATAGCAATCCTTCATTGACCCAAAGTATCAGTCCTCCTTTTCAAGACAAAATACAAAAAACACAATACCATTAAGTAGCCCTGTAAATTTAAAAAAAGGCAGTGAGAAAGAGGTCATATGGAAAGAGTCTGTGTAGCCTCAGTTAAACACCCACCATGACTCTGGAAATAAATAAAGCAATAATTTAAAACCATATATCTGATAGAAAAAAAAAAATATTCCCATATCACATGCAAACAATTATCTTGTGAAAAAGTGTATCAGAAAAGATCCTTGTGATCCTTGTGCACAACATTAGAAAAACAAACTTACAGTCTTACATTTTGTCCTTGATAAAGACTTTATTTCACAAGACATCTAAAATGAGCTATGTAAATGACTTTCTAAGTGTCCAGTCTTATATAATCTACCAAAGATACTTAAGTATCCAATCATGTCCCCAGGGAGACTGATTGTTTCAACAAAAGTGTCTTGCCTGAACCAATTGTGAGATAACTTAATTCTATTTTTAAAGATAAAACTGATGCCATTTCTAGATTGAAAGAGACAGAAATTTATTTACGTTAATTGTCACTCTATTCCCCATGAAGAAGGAATCAAGGCCATGAGGAAAGTTGTAGAAAATGAAGAGACTGGAAAACAGGATTACAGAGAGGTGCTCCCAGTTAATAGTCCCTATACCCAGAAAAGAGCTGTTCATTAGTCTAAGGCAACCAATTATATGTGCCAGTATAGAACATAGGTGAAATATATGAAATATTAATAAATTCTAATTTTATTAGTTCCTATTGAGGAGAATAAAATGAAATATACGAAGAAATATAGTGATAAAAAGTGTATAAACAGTGAAAAAATATATACAGTATAAAGGAACCATCTAGTTTCCTGCTAACTAAATAGTGTGTGCAGCACACCAAAATGCTCTTTGATTGATGAACTGAAATAGGTATAGATTGTTGCTAATATGTGCAACAATATCTCATTAATCAGTTTGTTCGCGGTGTGAGTAAGAGGAGTTACAGAATAAATTTAAAATAAAGTAGGACAAATATATATGTCCCTATGAGGTATAGTACTTAGAAACAAGGCAGAGTCTTACAAGTGGTTGTGGGTGTATAATGGAGATAAAGAAGTGAGGTGGCAATAATTTCTTTGCTAGCAGTGTAGTCGAGATATAAGCCAATAAAACACTTCTGCAGTTCCTAGTAAAGGTTCCACCCACTACCCTAGTACCCCAATACAGCAGTATAGCGATAGACTTAATCCACCAGAGGTGAGGCTGCAATTGTATCTGATCTAACTATGTAGTTAAGTTATGAGCCAGTAGGACACTACTGCAGTCCCACTACAAATGTTGGATCTAATATTCCAATCTAGCAGTGTTGCAATCGATTAGAAATAGGTTAGGCACATCTGTTTCACTAGCAGATACTAAGTCTAATATAACTCTGTCTTATAATCTGTAACTGAATAATAGCCATGTATGGTACCTCCTAATACTCGCTACAAGCCTAATAGTAGTATTCCAGGTGCCCCCTCCTATTACTATGCACA